>NC_143213.1:2531384-2847807 GCF_030267445.1 Bombyx mandarina
ATATAATGTGTTAGGTTATTAATTAGAAGGATCCACGGATTTCGACTCCGGGGTCGTTTTGACCTCGTTGGAGGTGGTCGACGCCGAGTGCTGGGGGCTGTTGTGCTCGGGGGAGGGGCGGGAGGGTTCCGCCTTCCTCTGCGCCCCTCGGTCCTCCCGGTCGGCCTGCTGCTGCTGCTGGAGGCTGGTGACGTTGGCGAGATGCAGGGCCGCCAGTAACGCGGTTACGTATCGACGCACGTCCAGCTCTATACCTGTTTAACAACAATACACGTTACGAAATATAGTGAAACCTGTTTTTTTTTTTAAAGTATTAGTTTCTTTTATTTTTATTGCTTACATGGTTGGACGAGCTCACAGCCCACCTGGTGTTAAGTGGTTACTGGAGCCCATAGACACCTACAACGTAAATGCGCCACCCACCTTGAGATATAAGTTCTAAGGTCTCAAGTATAGTTACAACGGCTGCTCCACCCTTCAAATCGAAATGCATTACTGCTTCACGGCAGAAATAGGCGGTATTGTTTATGCGATTGGGGAATAACAGCTTAAACGTAAATCTCGCGAGCAAATTTGGGCGCTCGTTTAATTAACCATCGCCGTAAATAATATCGACGCTAGAAAGGCAAACGTGACTAAGCGACAATAACTGCTTTGTACATAAGTGATAGGCAATAACCATATTTGCGCAAAAAAATTATTTCTAGGTCTATTTAAATCATTTCAATCCTACAGCTAGATTCGTTAAAATAGAATTTTTTTCAGGTATTTCAACTTTAGTCTACTGTACAGTTCACGCATTGTCGCTTAGTCATGTTTGCCTTTCAAGCGTCGATATGTAGATTTAATAGCAAACCGAACCCCAATTTAAATAAAAAAAATTTTTTCGTCGTGATACTGTTCAGGTAATATATATTTTATTGCCCTGGAAGTCAGATGGGTATACGGCCCACCTGATGGTGAGTGGTTACCGTCGCCCATGGACTTCAGCAATGCCAGGGGCAGAGCCAAGCCGTTGCCTATCGGAAATATTATAGCGAAGTAATAAAATTATTGCCTAATCTAATCGATCCTTAATGCGTGTGCAAATTATCAAGTTAATTGGACGTCTCAAAGTCAGTGACAATGTCGTTCAACATACATACGTTAACATGATAACGTCAATCTACATATATTACTCGTGGTAGGAGCTCTTGTGAGTCCGCACGGGTAGGTACCACCACCCTGCCTATTCCTGCCGTGAAGCAGTAATGCGTTTTGGTTTGAAGGCTGGGGCGGCCGTTGTACTGTTAAAACTGAGACCTTAGAACTCATATCTGAATGTAGTTGGCTGCATTTGTACATGTCTATAAACTCCGGTAACCACTTAACATCGGGTGGGCCGTGAGCTCGTCCATTCACCTGAGCAATAAATAAAAAAATACGTTAACATACCTAGGCTAATAATGAAAGCATTTCGAAAAGTCAATTATTGCTTAATAAAATTTGATTCTATCCTAAAATCACGCGACGAAGCCGCTGGACGATACAAACCCGAGTTTCTGAGTTCGTTGATCTTGTAGGCGAGGTTGGCCCAGACCCGGCGCGCCGCCACCGAGCTGAGCCTTCCCACGGTCTGAACAGTGTGGAGAGCGGGGTCGTTGCTGGCTGGCGTTATCTCGGCTAGAAGAACCAATCGAAATACTTTAACATTCTTTATCCTCGGGCCTAAATACTGGCCTAATTACTAGTGGTAAGACCTCTTGTGAGTCCGCACGGGTAGGTACCACCACCACGCCTATTTCTGCCGTGAAGCAATAATGCGTTTCGGTTTGAAGGGTGGGGGTAGCGCATTTACGTTGTAAATGTCTATGGGCTCCAGTAACCATTTAACACCAGGTGGGCTGTGAGTTCGTCCAACCATCTAAGCAATAAAAAAAAAAGTGAATACATTTAATTCCTTAGACATACATGAACCTCCATGACCCGTCGCTGCGAAATAGGCAGAATGAATTTAAGTGATATCAACTTCAGGTCATAATTATAGGATGGACTGATATGAGAGTCCGATCAAATTTCTAAGAGTGTAATATCATTAGAGTTACACAGTAAATCATCCTGTATCTCTCCACTGCTGGATGTAGACCTCTAGTCCGCCACAATGAACGATTCTCTGCTTTCCATATCCAATCTCCTCCAGTATATCACCGCAAGTCATCGGTCCAATAGGACAGGGGGACGCCTAACGCTGCGCTTGTGCGCAACACAGTATATATTCCGGTCATCGTCCTCGCCGAACCCCTCGCTTACGACGAAGGGCTCGACGAGTAAATTAACCCACAGACACAGCCCACTAAGTTTCTCGTCGGATCTTCCCAGTGGGTCGCGTTTACGATTCGGTGGTAGATTCTGCGAAGCACTGCACTTGCTAGGGCTAGTGTTAGCAACACTCCCGGTTTAAGCCTCGTGAGCTCACCTACACGTCAAGGCGAAGCTGAAATAGCTTCTCAAGGCTATCAGCATAGGTAGGGAAAAAAGAAGTAAATATTGTTTGTATATTTTAGCCTATCTATCAGCCAGCCACCTAGATGGGCTATTCTAGCTTCACCTTGACTGGTGGGTGACGTCGCAGGGTTCACCCCTAGTGACTTTCCTAACACCACTCCTAGCAAGAGCGATGCTTCGCTGAATTTACCGCGGGGGATCGGAATCGCGACCCACTGAGAAGCGCCGGCGAGAAACTCTGTGAGTTTGTATATTGTACGCAGATAAGCGCGCAATGGTCTTGCTATCCGATTTATAGGATATATAAGACCTTCTCATTGATGCAACAATAGAAGCCTTAACATTAGCTGGGCCGATTGGACTGGACTGGGCTGGACAAATATGAGAGGTTCGCTTTAAAGCTTCGAAGAAGTATTGCTAAAAAAACTGCTAAATGTATTGAAATCAGCTATAGGGGCTTACATCCTGGTTCCTCCTGAGCGCCAACTGGCGGTAGATAGTGGTCCAAAAGCTGCATAGCATAGGTAGCTCCGTAGTCCACCCCGTGCATCGCCTTCTGCCCGTATGCGGTGGAGAGCAGCGCATTCGCTTTGGCCCACGAGAGCTCCTTCAAAGACTTGACCCGTTGCTCAGCGACCGCGCGGGCTCCGTACACCTGCTCGATATAAAGAAACAAATTATTCTTCTATTTTATGAACTGATCCAACCTGCAGTTTTTTATTGCATAGTTGGGTAGACGGCCCACCTGATGTTTTACCAGAGCCCATAGACATCTATAACGTAAATGCCGCCACCTACCTTGAGATATGACTTCTAAGGTATTAGTGTAGTACAACGGCTGCCCCGCCCTTCAAACTGAAACGCATTACTGCTTCACGACAGAAATAGGCAGGGTAGGTGATACCTACCCTAGCACCAGTAATTACGCAAATTATAATTTTGCGGTTTTGATTTTTATTATACGATGTTATTCCTTCATCGTGGAAGTCAATCGTGAATATTTATTAAGTACGTATTTCATTAGAAAAAATTGTACTTGCCTGCGGGATTCGAACACCGGTGCATAGCTAGACACAAATGCACCGGACGTCTTTTCCTTTAGGCCACGACTACGACAGACTTTTACATTCATTAAATAAGGAACATTTTATCATAGCACCCCAACTTTATCGAACTAGTCGCTTCGCGTCAAATTTTTAAACAATATTCTAAAATTCTTCAAGAGTTTCTTCAGATATATGAGGAAGCATCATACTAATATAAACAGAATCATAAACGATATTTTTTTTCTGCTTAGTCACTTAGTTTTTAAGTCAATTTGACTCGCGCAGTGTTCTTGGCTAAGCGACTTTTTTTTTATTGCTTAGCCCATGGACATTTACAACGTAAATGCGCCACCCCCCTTGAGATATAATTTATAAGGTCTCAGTATAGTTACAGCGGCTGCCCCACCCTTAATGCTTCACGGTAGAAATAGGCGGGGCGGACCTTGTCAATTATTGTGATATTTCTCTAAATCATGTAGACAGCTACACAGATTACTACATTCAACTCCCATGTTTGGGTGCAGATATAACTGCCCCGGGTCATCTATACTAATATTATAAAGAGAAAAGATTTGTTTGTTTGTTTGTTTCGAATAGGCTCCGAAACTACTGGACCGGTTTGAAAAATTATTTTTCCATTAGAAGCCGACATTGTCCCTGATGAACATAGGCTACTTTTTTTCATTTTTTTTTATCATATTTTTCATTCAGTCATATTTTTTTATTTTTTTGGTTTCATGTGTGTTTTAATATTTCCGAAGCGAAGCGAGGGCGGGTCGCTAGTCTTAGATAAAAATATTGTGATTGTAAAAATCTTGCGACACACCATGGTGTCGTATAGCCGCGGTTGAGAGCCACTGTCCTAGACTATCTACCCGTCTCTCATCCGTGAAAGTAATATATTCCATTTATATTTTCGAAGACTCATTTTAGAATAAATACTAAGTAAATTATTTGTTTATCATTTAGAAAAATAAAATAGAATATATCATTAGTCTGAATCATTATCAAGCTGGCTGAATTCGATGATAATAATAAAAAAATTATACGCATTATCAAAGTTTCCAGCACATTCTGAAATTACGATAACAATTCAACGTAGCTATATTTAAATAATTTAAAACATAATTATAATTAAAAAAAAAGTTGAATTAACGTTTTAGTTTAAATTACGGTTTGAGTTCATCGTGTTAAGCCTCTGAGCAATAAGACAACACAATGTATATATACCGGACATAGTTTCTGGAGTCTTCTCTTTTGTCTCCACTATGTATGACGCATGGTGGAGACCATGACTATCAGGCATGATGTTGAAATTCCAATCGCACATATAACATATAACATTTAACGGCCGTCTGGTGTAGTGGTAAGTGACATGGTCACTACACAAGGGGGTCGCGGGTTCGAATCCCGCCAAGGGAAGATATTAATATGATAAATATAAATGTATTTTCCAGGGTTATGGTTGTATATTAAATATATGTATGTGTATAATAAAAATCTTACATTTATTTCCGTTATCTGGTACCTGTAACACAAGTTCTTTACGAACTTATCACGGGACCAGTTAACGTGGCATGATTGTTAGTAAATATTTATTTTTATATTTATTATTATTATTATTTATTAACATTCACTCAATCAAAAGAAATATGCGTTTCCTTAAAAAAACCTATTCGTAATTTACGACAATCAAGAGATTAAATAAGGGTGGCGCTATTTACATAATATTCTAAATGTAGTAAGGTGTAATAATGTTAAATTATCTTATTATATATTTTTTTCTAGAACCATACAATGAACCATTTGTTTTACCATGGCATGCTGAAGGTACCTGTAATTGTGTTAGCATTTATTGTCAGATCAATGTACATAATATTATTATGTATATTATGCTACTTGAAATCTTTTGTGCTAATATATTATAGCATGTTGGTACACAATAAATAAAATAGTTGTTTTTAGCGGTAGGCAGCGGCTTGGCTCTGCCCTTGGCATTGCTGAAGTCCATGGGCGACGGTAACCACTCACCATCAGGTGGGCCGTATGCTCGTCTGCCTACAAAGGCAATAAAAAAAAATTTAAAAAAAAATTCTAGGGTAAAATTAATTGCATTAACTTTGTACAGGGGTCATTGCACGAAGTCATGCTTCATATATAATGAAACGCGTGAAAAAAACACAACGATCCGGCTCAGCGTTCAAAGACACTACGTCTTATCGTGCCAAGGATTTTTCTTATCAGTTAAACATTGTCACGACGAATAAAATTACTAAATTTGATAAGTCTCCTTATCGTCTCCTAAGTCGTCCTTATCGTAATTTCGGCGCTAAGCTACTTTTCAATTGCGTGGCCCTTAAATACGAATATTTCATCATGTCTGATTAAAACGTATCGTTATGAAAACATGTCATACGTGCGTCGTACCCAATGATTTTCTAGCCGGATCTTTTCAGTGAGTCACTATTCCGATCCGGTAGTAGATTCAGCGAAGCACTGCTCTTGATAGGGCTAGTGTTAGCAATTCTCTCAGGTTGAGCCCGTGAGACCCACCGGAACGCGCGTATTTGGAATAACCCCTAAGGCTACGCGTATTTGGAATAGCCCCTTAGGCTATCAACGATTAGGTAGGGAAAAAAATGCGAAACCTAATTGAATATGCAATTTCAAAAAGGGCACATCTTTGTAAATGTAAAATGTTAAGGAAATGAAAAAAACTGATTATTTTCTAAAGCAGTGTGAAATTTAAAATATTAACTTTTGCGATATATTTTAGTGTTAATTAGCAATTGAAAATTACTGGAAATTACTGAAAAATGGGTAAGCCTCAAAACTACATGTATATGAAAAAACGTATTTGACAAAATATGCGACATGTGCCCTTTTCGAAATTGCATATTAAATTATAGTTAGGTTTTTATTATTCAAAACTGCACAGGCAAATGGAATAAAAATACCGAGTATTATTGTTCCTATTGCCCGCGCAGTATCGGACAGAATATTAGAAAAATACTTTACGCGCCTTAACCTTCAACCTGCGACATAACACGTGATAATATAGTGTTAGCAATTCTCTCAGGTTGAGCCCGTGAGCTCACCTACCGGAACGCGCGTAATTGGAATAACCCCTTAGGCTACGAATGATTAGGTAGGGGAAAAAATGCGAAACCTAATTATAGTTAGGTTTTTATTATCCAAAGCTGCGAAGGCAAATGGAATGCAAAATACCGAATATTATTGTTCCCGTTGCGCGCGCAGTATCAGACAGAATATTAGAAAAATATTTTACGCGCCTTAACCTTCTTCAACCTGCGACATAACACGTGATATAGTGTTAGCAATTCTCTCAGGTTGAGCCCGTGAGCTCACCTACCGGAACGCGCGTAATTGGAATAACCCCTTAGGCTACCAACGATTAGGTAGGGGAAAAAATGCGAACCTAATTATAGTTAGGTTTTTATTATTCAAAACCGCGCAGGCAAATGGAATGCAAAATACCGAATATTATTGTTCCCGTTGCGCGCGCAGTATCAGACAGAATATTAGAAAAATATTTTACGCGCCTTAACCTTCAACCTGCGACATAACGCGTGATATCATTGAGTTACACAAAAGCGTTATTCCACTTATGTCTTTATCTACACATCGTTACATAGACACACATTGAGACCAATCTAGTACAAACTTTCACTTATCTTTTTCCGTGGCTATTATGTACTTATTTCAATTATGTATTACGTGATATACGGTTATGTAAACGGTATATTTTTTCCGTTTTATTATATATCACAAGAGGAAACGCTATTAATTTAAATTCATAAAATTAAATGAGTTTATTACGTAAAGTAACATTCGAAATATACTTTTATGTTTGACGCGCTAACTTGTGAACTTAGAAAGTTATTATTGAATTGGTCGAAGGGCTTTCATTAGTATCATTATTAATTCATTCACCCCGGACAGGTTGGTAACATTATGCTATCTCTTTCTCTCTTGTAGCAATGCTATATGCTGCAATGCACCGCGTGGGGTGATGATGAGTTGAAAAACATTTTCTACTTATCCTTAAAGCTCTTCGTAAATTGAACATGCGTTTTAAAATTTTGCGACTGGTGGCGTATCATTCATTCTATTTAAATTGTTTAGCGGCATTTTGCAAATTATTTCGTAGTAACCAATAATGGTTTATTTCAGCAGGTAAATGATAATAATACACTTCCCACAGCCCTGGCGTCACAACCTATTACTGTGTCTTATGCTAAAAACTTACGCATGCGCAGCGAAAATAATAAGGTAGTACACCGGGAATACTAAATATCTTTAACAATCAAACCAAGTCCCGGGGTACAATCATTAACCAGTTCAACAAATTGAACCCAGATATAAGAGAAAAAGTACCGACGATAACGCCTGTTGGCATTATTACATGATAGTAATTTAATCAAATGAAACGATATTAATATCAAGATGGGTGGGTAGATGATTTTTTTATAAAATAACATGTTTCAATAATTTCCAGATAAAACTAAAGCTTGTGTTAAAGATATGTACTTTATGTACCTCTGTGCTTAGTGCAACTTTTGGAACAGCTTCCGTAGGGACGCTATTCCAACTGCATACAAATTTGAGTTAACTTTTACACGATCGAAAAGTTAAGAAACTCGCACTAAGCACTGATTGAAGATGTAACATCGAAGTGAGTGTGTCAACAACCAGGGCGTCTAAAATAATAAAGGCAAACTTAAGAATTGATAATCTAAAGAAATCATTTATAGGGACAACTTAAAATTAAAATTTAACACGAAAACTCGCTTCAAATTTCAAAAAACCAGCAATTCTATCTAGGTCGAGGTTATTTTAGAGAAGTTAAAACAGTTATCCAAAGATAAATAAATAATACATAAATCACATAACCGAGATATATAGACATAATCCGGCATAACAGACATAATAGGGCCGGATCTGTTCAATTACCTAAAGTTGATTCACAAGGAATGTATTTATGAACTGAATGTTTATTTATTCACGGATATCCTACGGAACATGTGACACCAGATAACGAGAGAATCCGGTTTCGAATGATCACACGGTCACCGCGTATGTAGTTCGAACCATCATTATCGAATAACCCTTAATTGAATACGAAATAAGTCTAAATTGCGAAAACAAAACTAAATGAAAACTAAAATGCAGTTTTTTTTAATAGGCTCTTGCAATTAAGACTTCAGAACTCAATGGACAGGCGGCAGCTTCGCCACCGAGGAGCTGATAAGAGATTGCTTTTTCTGAACCCAGTAATGCACTTTTTTTATTGCTTAGTTGGGTGGACGAGCTCACACCTGGCCACCTGGTGTTAAGTGGTTAATGGAGCCCATAGACATCTACAACGTAAATGTGCCACCCACCTTGAGATATAAGTTCTAAGGTTTCAGTATGGTTACAACGGCTGCCCCACCCTTTAAAACGAAACGCATTACTGCTTCACGGCAGAAATAGACAGGGTGGTGGTACCTATCCGTGCGGACTCACAAAAGGTCCTACCACCAGTAATTACGCAAATTATAACTTTGCGGGTTTTTATTACACAATGTTATTCCTTCACTGTGGAAGTCAATCGTGAACATTTGTTAAGTACATATTGTATTAATACCGTTGCATCGCTAGATACGAATGCACCGGACGTCTTAACCTTTAGACTACATTACAAACATAGTTATATTGAAAGTGATTCTTTTTATTCTCTATTAAGGCACAAAATCGTGAGGCCGAAAATTATGGATGGAAGACGTGAGGAGCACGATTGGAGGAGAATTCTCTATTGTTACAGAGGCGATGCATAACTAGTAATTGTTAAACATAATATAAAAGATGTTCACGATACGGTCTTGGCTGGTATGAGCTCCATGGATGTTCGAATTGTATGTTGGTTTTGGAAATCACTGATTTTGTATTGCTTAGATCGGTGAAAGAGGCCACGGCCGAATTGGCGTGCAGTGGTCACCACAGCATATAGAAATCACAAGGTGAATACGGCCACCAAACTTGAAGACATGAAGAAGACATGGGCGATTGTATTTTATATCGCCTGTACCAGTTTTCACAGTAGAACAGGTGATAGATTGGCGGCAGAAATAAGCATAACAATGGTATCTACCCGAAAAATAGCTGATCAGTCACCGACAAATTTTTACAACATATTTCATAATAGGGCATTATAACTGAAAATACAACAATTTTTCTACACCAGATTGTGAATGCAACGTTGGTAATATGTTAATCATATAGCCAAATTAGCTTTTTTTTTTCCCTTGTAAATATGCACAATCCACGAGCATGTAGACATCGGCAATGACAGGAGCACAGACAAGTCACTGCCTAAATTTAATGAAAAAATAAATATAATGAAATGTAAAATATGTATAATGATTGCATGAATAATTTAATAACATTTTGTTGGATTAAATGAAATCTATGGACCTATGAATTTTCCTTAAAAATAATAATCTATAGTCTCATAAAATCCCCAATTCATTCTTTGGTTTAGAACATGATATATAAATTTTAAATGTTTTAAGTTAAAAACGTTTATATATCTTGTTGCTTTAGACACTTCTAATATTGCCAATGAAATATTTTTCAGTCTGTAGTAGCGAACAAGTAACTGACAACAGATCGTCAATTAAGAAATTAATTCAAAGTCCTACGAACCTGTAAGCTCTTCAAAAATAGGCCTCGCCCTGGAATAAAATAACTTACCTTGTTCACGTGAGGGGAGATTTTCGATAGCACAGCTTGTTTGGTAGTCTCCACTATGACTTTAGGTTGTTCCGTGACAAGTGGCACTCTGCGTTCGAGATGATCAATGGCTGCAGCAACCTTGGCGTCGCCGACAGCAAGAGGAGCTGACACATACGGCGCGGCAGTAGTTGCAGCAAGAACTACTCCAGCTTCAGCAGTCGATAGAGCCCATTCGAGAAGTGAGTGGGCACCTAGGATTAATTACATTCTTAAGTTTCTTATTAGCTTACATAGGCAGACAGAAGAACAAATAGTTTAAAGGAGATCAGGTTGTTCAATACCTACATTTTTAATGTGAATGTTGCAAACGTGACCACACATATTCAAGGTTATTAACTATTAAAAATTTTACCTGCTTATAAGCTGATCTAATGAATGAAAACAAAACATGATATAACTAGGCCCCATCATTTTATTCATTACAAAGATCCCTTGACTTATATTTCATATGCAGGTTACCATATTGTTTAATTAATGCTCCTTCAGATAAAAAAAACTACAATGATTTATTTTATTACACTTTACAGACACTCTTGTATCTGTGTTTTTTAATAATGGAAAAATCTAAAGGAACTGAATTCTTCTGAACATTTCATTTTGTTCTTTATTATTGATTAGTTATCAATCGTCGTAAATAATTGAAGTATTTTTACAATGTCTATTAATATGTTTTCTTATAATACATCAAGTTTCGAGTCATTGCCTTCTGATGTTAATATTGAGATGGTGGGTAGTTGGAATTTTTCTAAAATAAAATGTTTCAAATAGATACCAGATAAAGCTAAAGTTTGTGTAAAATATATATTATATACTTTATGTGACTGGTATTCAGACAAAATCATGAGTAGAGACAAGAGACAGGAAGGAGTACTGCGTAAAACAAAAATTTTAAATAACAAAATATTTTGCTTTTAAGTAAATACTAATTTGCGATCACATTAAAATGTTATTATTATAATTTATTAATGATGCTATAAGTATAATTTAATACAACAAATTATTTTAAACATTGACTTTTATGGACTTCATAAATATTTTTATCAAGAATTTCTATTTCTTCATAGCTAGGTACTTTCGTTTTTCTATTGACAGATGCTTTTACATGCAGCAACGGGTCTAATTGATGCAAAGAAGCTCTCCCGTTTTTCTTAAACAGAGTTTGACAAACCTTTGACTTTTGAATAAATTGCTCCGACCTGCCCAACAGCAGCTTCAACGGTAGGGATAGCCATTGCCTTCTGCACAGATTGGAGCTGTGGCAATGTTGTGGGAGCTGAGCTTACTTCTGTCGCCATCTTAATGAAATAAAAAAAATCTAATTTATAATTGCTGATCGTGTTTATCGTTATTGTTAGAATGAAATGCTGTAAAAGGTAACAATTTTACTAAATTGTCAAATATTTTCTTTTCTTTTTTAACTTCCTAGTAGTTATGTGCAAATATACAAATGTGTAGGTAGGAGTATTTTAGAGGTTTAAAATATAAAGTAAAGTTTTCAATTCTAATTGAAGCAAATACTTCGCTCTGATAATGAAGACGAATAGAACCAGACATTCTGTTCTGAAACTAAAAAAAAAGAGAAGCATTTTTATATTTTACAATTTTCATCATAATTATGTTTTCACAATTTCTGTTTTTAATTGTAGTTTTACAGTACACATTATTTTTAGTTTTTAATAAAATATAAAAGAGGGTATTTCAAAATTGTTTACATAGGGTCAATCTAGAAATTTCTCTGCAGGCACTGTACATACCTGGTTGTACAAAAAGTAAAATCAAAGGCGGACCGGACCTACCTACTTCGACGGTAATAGTTAAGCCGGTACAGTTACGTTTTTACGGAAGTAATCTTTTGAAAGAATTAAAAAGTGGAAATGCATTATTTTACACCGAAGGTAGATTTGATATTTTATTATAATTAGTTATAATTTGCGACTTACTTTCGAGACCCGGTTTACGTCCTCAAAAAAAACTATTAAAATCTTAACTTTTGAATTTAACAAGAAACTATATTGTCACTACTGATATACGTGATGTGATTTGCTTATTTATTTAAATAGTAGTTGATGAGTAATTTCAGATACTGGACTTTGTACACTGACGAAATAAAACGAAATGATACTAAAATGCACTGTCTCACACACAGACAAAATCCAAACACAACAGATTAATGCTGTGAAACAACATCACGATAATTTTAATAGACTAACATAAATTTATTCTTTCATTGCTGGTTTAGAAATTAGTCGATTTCAAAAATATTTTTTTACAACTAGTTGCTGCTTTTTAAAGTTTGTTTATTTTACATAATTATGTAAATTATTGACTATAGTATTGAACAATTTAGATAATAGTGAAGGGCTTTCAAAATATCTAGTATGGTCCTTGTTATTATAAACAACAAGACAAGTTTAATTGCATCACAAATGACTTCTTTGAATGAAATGTTGCGTATGTAAATACAAGTACATACAAGTACATAAAGTATAGTATATTTAGTCATAATGATTATTTTTTAATATTTATAGGGTAACCCAAATGCAACAGTGAAAATAGTCCTACCATGTCACTGTATAGCTGTTCGTTTAAGTTTTTTTTTTATTGCCCTTGTAGGCAGACGAGCACATGGCCTAGCGGATACACATTCTAAGTCGTCGTGGCCTAACGGATAAGACGTCCGGTGCACTCGTGTTAAACGATGCACCGATGTTCGAATCTCAGGCGGGTACCAATTTTTCTAATGAAATACGGACTCAACAAATGTTCACGATTGACTTCCACGGTGAAGGAATAACATCGTGTAATAAAAATCAAACTCGCAAAATTATAATTTGCGTAATTACTGGTGGTAGGACCTCTTGTGAGTCCGCGCGGGTGGGTACACCGCCCTGCCTATTTCTGCCGTGAAGCAGTAATGCGTTTCGGTTTGAAGGGTGGGGCAGCCGCTGTAACTATACTGAGACCTTAGAACTTATATTTCAAGGTGGGTGGCGCATTTACATTGTGGATGTCTATGGGCTCCAGTAACCACTTAACACCAGGTGGGCTGTGAGCTCGTCCATCCATCTAAGAAATAAAAAAAATAAAAAAATGGCCCACCTGAAAGTGAGTGGTTAACGTCGGCCATGGAGCCAAGCCATTCAGCAATGCCAGGAGTAGAGCCCAGCCGCTGCCCAGTTCATATCGTATAGTTTGTTAGCTGTCGGCCATGGAGCCAAGCCATTCAGCAATGCCAGGAGCAGAGCCCAGCCGCTGCCCAGTTCGTATCGTATAGTTTGTTAACTGATATGTCTTTGTCTTGTAGAACCATTAATAGAGCTCTGACTGAATTCTATTTTATCTAATAGGTCGGGATTATTTAATGAAAATCTCTTGTCCTATGGGTTCCAAAACAAGATACGTGAGATAACAACAAACACTGTTATATGTACACATGAACCTCATATTCTACTTTAAATAAATATCGATAAACAATAAAAATTTATCAATGGACAATGTCATTGAATAAAACCTAAAGTTAGAAGTAGTTAAATATTGGAACGATGTAATAATTAAACTTCATTGCCACAAAAGTTTCTCGTTTACTTACGAAAGATAAATAAAATTTGAATCGCTTAGAATTTCATCACATATGCGATTTGAACGTTTGTCGTATTAAATAGATCAGATTATCAGAATTCAACACACTCGAATTAAAGATTTTTTTAGAAAGAGATGGCGCCAGTTTTGCTCTGCCTTTGTTTACGGGATAATTTTCTTCCTATTGAATTTGGTGTGCTATATGTATTAGTTAGGCGATTTTATTATGTTTCAATCTAAATTTAAGGATTGAAATATAATTACTCTCCAAAGAAAGGTTTTTCACAAAGCTTAGATACAAACTTATAAACACGTAACAATATGTAACAATGATAGCCAATGAGTTTCATGTTTGGCAAATGAAAAAGAAATTGAGCCGAAGTGCAGGCCAGTGACAGCGAATAATCGAGCGTAGCGTAGTGGTACGCACGGCCAACTAAATCGATTTGGTTGGTCGCCAAATATACCAACCCAAACATTGATTTGTGGAACGAGGCCAACAGTGCCAACACCTACACAAATAGTCATATACAAACATTGGACTTGTTACGCTGTCTGATTGGTTAGTGAGAAAAATTATTGTATTTATTAGCAAATTTCAAAGAATGTCGTGGAGCAATGATTTAGTGCTGGAATTTTTGGAACTGTATCGAAGGGAACAGCATCTATGGGATCCAAAACATCCACAGCACAAAAATAGAATCGAAAATAACAACGCCTGGCTCAGAATACAATCATCTTTAAGCATTCATTGCTCAGTCGTCGATCTTAAAAAAAAGAAGGAATCGCTGATGACTTCCTTTAGAATGCATTTAAAAAGAAAATTAAAATCGCAAGATGGATACTGTACGACTTGGTTTGCTTATCCGATAATGGAAAGCTTTCTTGGCGGGAAATATGAATGTGACAACACCAACCAATTGGAACATGAGGTAAGCCATTGGGGATTAGTCCCAATAGTGCCGGTTCACATTGGATCAAGTTCCAATAATATTGGTATTGGGAATTTTGGGTATAAAATCAAAAAGTTTTTTATTTGAGTAGGCCTTGACAGGTAATTTTAAATTCTGATTAAACCATTGATACGCAATATAGTTTCACCACTGAAAAAGCGACATGAAACTCAAGCAATGTTCTTTTCCGAAAATATGTCGAAACATTATACATAATTTCGCTATGTAGAGCAATACTTGGCAATTTTTTACTTTTAATAATATATTTTTTAAATTGGGCATTTTATCGTAAAAAAATATGCACTGGCAAAAGTACAAATTATGATATTTTTTTTCGAAAACGACAAGACATAACGAATATAATTTTCTTTCTGCTATTTATTGAATGTGTGTCACTTCGTTTACTGTAAAACATTAAATTTTGATGAACATACCTACATAATGTTAAAATGTCTTGTGGCGCAATTGAGTATAAATTTAATTCCTTTAAAAGCTTGGCTAACCAAATGTTAGGTGAACGATCTTACGGCCCACTTGGTGTTAAATGGTTACCGAAGCCCATAGACATCCAAAACGTAAATACGGCATCCATGTTGAGACGTCCGCGTCAGTTGTTAGTCTTTTGATTCCTGCTTCAGGATAGGATGATGATACTCACCCGCGTCGGCTTACAAGATTACCAGCGATTTCCTAATTTATATTTATTATGGGTTTGATTTTTTATTAAACGATGCTATTCCTTTACCATGGAAGTCAATCGTAAACATTTGTTAAGTACCTATTTCATTAGAAAAATTGGTATCTGCCTGCGGGATTCGAACACTGGCACACTCGCATCGCTCGATATGATGTCACCGAGCGTCTTAACCTTTAGGCCACGACGGCTTCGAATTATTTTGAAACGAAAAACTACGTAATGTTGCGAAATGCCTACAAAACTTTTTATTTTTTATTATTGCATATTTTATAGATAATATTTTCACACGCGTCACATTTTAAGACATTATGTCGAACCGTGTATATCAATCTTTATGATATATCCTATGATATATATATATTCTACATAAAAACAGATATTCGATCATTAGCGAAGTGAACCTCTTTTTTTTAACTTTCAAAAAATGGACTAAAAAAACGTAAATTAGATCTTATTACAACTATCAGCTTAGGTAGGAAAAAAAGAAATAAAGAGCGTTTACTACGTCTTAAGGAAAATGTTTTCTTAGTTAAAATTACTACCTCGAGTCTGTATGAGTTGAAACATTGTACAATAATAATTTTTGACGCTTTGATTATAAATTAATGTAAAGTTTAAAATTATCCAATCGTTTCAGTTCTATACTAATGACAATCAATTCAACACTCAAACGTTACTTTCCGAAACGAGCACGCCGCGGACCGCGAACCCGACCGACAAGAAATCCAACAAACAAACGGTTCAAGTGAACAATTCGAAAACGAAGAACTTCGACAATACCGAATTGAAATACGCAAAGAAACAAATGGACGATGCTGTAACGTATTTAAAGAACGTTGCGGCTCAGAAACGGGAATCAGACGAATGTGAACTCTACGGGCAACTGCTCGCTAAGAAGCTACGGAAATTAGACGAACATCAACGAGACGTGGCCATGCACGAAATAGACAATATAATGTTCAGGGCGAGAATGCAGACCGGTGGCACGCAACGGAGTTACACGGCTTCACCTTCGCCAGTACCGAGGAAGATTAAGTCCCCGATCTTCATTGTGACGCAGGAAAACGGACAACAGTTCGAAGATGAGAATACGCCTTACCAAAATCACATGCAAGGACTGCAGCAGACGTAATACTAATATATTTTGTTTCAATGGCTAAATGACTGTGATTTTTAAACTAGAAATATGTTAAATCGATCGATACGTGTCAGACATGTCGTTTGAGATAATGGGCTACATTATTTAGGGTTGTTTATAATCGAAGCTAGGGTTGAGCTAAGCCATTGTGACGGATCCGGACAGACCTTTTCAGTTTTTATCGAAACCGAAGCTCGAACTGAAACACAATAATTAAATTTGAGCCCCACAGGTAGCTGCCATCTTAATGCTTATTTCTGCCGCGGAATAGTCATACCTTTTGGTTTAACAATACATTTTTGTTTCCTACCTATTAGCTTATAGTTAAGAGGCTATTTCCAGATACGCGCGGACGTAGGTGAGCCCGCGGGTTCAATTTGAGCTCAATCTAACACTAGCTCTACTAAGAGTAGTACTTCGCAGAATCCACTACCAGATTGGAATCACGGTCCACCGAAGACCATATAATCTAATTGCGAATTCTACAATCTAATTGTGAAATTTCAAATTGCCGTCGTTATTTGATTCTGACCGTTTAATATTAAGTGGGTAGTAAACTTATCTGCTCATTTAGTTCATAAAAACAAATGTCGGATGAGATAAATAATATGGTGGTGGCTTTAACTGGTCTGATGGTGTACCCGGATTGCGGATCGCGATACCCTTGACACAATGGGTGAAAACAATGGGTTTGTGCTTTTTTAATTGTATCTTTTGAGTACTGCTCGCAAAACATTTTTTTTTTTGCATGAATTCTTATAAACTTATGGCAATCGTAATTAGCAGAATTTAGATTCGAGGAATAGAGTGTTCTCTATATACGTAGTGTCTGTAAAAACGTATGATTTTAAGTTTTTTTTTTTTTTTTTTATTGCTTAGATGGTTGGACGAGCTCACAGCCCACCTGGTGTTAAGTGGTTACTGGAGCCCATAGACATCTACAATGTAAATGCGCCACCCGCCTTGAGATATAAGTTCTAAGGTCTCAGTATAGTTACAACGGCTGCCCCGCCCTTCAAACCGAAACGCATTACTGCTTCACGGCAGAAATAGGCAGGGCGGTGGTACCTACCCGCGCGGACTCACAAGAGGTCCTACCACCAGTAAAGTTAAGTGATTAAGTTTTTAAATAGTTAAAGTACTTTTGCCATTTAATCTCGCTTGTTTTAAACTGCACACTTCTACGTACATCCGAAATATTTTTTAAATTGCACAACGTTAATGTTTTTGATACAAGTTTTCAAATATTAATTACACTTATTTTATCTAAATTTATTTGAAAATTCTCATACCCAATGATAGTATTTAAATTAAAATTGAAGAAATTATAATGAGTCTGTCGTATGAGACTCATATCGTAAGAGGCGTATGAGAGATCTAAAATCTAAACCCTACAGTAACACAATTCTACGTGCGTTATATCTTTTTTTTGTTCACAGAATGAATCATTTCTGGCTTACAAAATTAAATGTATGAGATATGGTACACAAACGTCATGTTTAATGTAATTTTAACATAAGTTTATTTTGGACTGTAAAGCTTGTATAAAATACGAACTGTTAAGTGCAATGATTTTGAAATATATATATTTTTAAATGTAACTAAAGAGTTCATTTTAATTTGTTTGTTAAACAATTGGAAACCTGTTTGCTTATTTATTACCTATATTTATAAAAAAAAAATGTTAGTTACGATAAGTAAGAAGTGCCTAAAATAGGTAATTAAGTTATTACTAGGTATAAGAGTACTCGTGGATATTATGTGTGGATAATTTTATTTACCATGAAATAGTTTTGATGAATGTCGAAATAATTCACTAGATCAAGGCCATTCAAGGCAGCGCATGAATGGTCGCGGAAGGCAATTTGACTCTTCACTAGTGACAATGAAAAATTAAATGATTCTTAATCACGCCAACTACCGGCATACTGGTGTTTCTCGATGCTCCTGATATTTGCTACGTATGCTCCTCTGCCTTAGAACGCGAAAAAAAATATCCCACGAGAGTTTGTCTGTAACCATCGCGATTAATACATAAGTCGCTGAAAATTATTAGTTGGGATAAATAGCATTTTCCAACGCAGAATGTTGAATAAAAAATTATCAACCTTAATGTTGTTTGATTGAAATCACAGGATTATGGAGGGTATGGAGGTAAAGGGCAACATCTTATATAGGGGACAAGTTGAAAAAATGTCCACCTCTAAACAGCAAGTCATTGTTGGAGGACTCACCGAAATAGCACTAGTAGAGGAAGTGGAAATGATATGAATTATTCAGTTTTAAACAGAATAAAGTAAGCTGAATTTAAGTGTGGTAGTTAATGGCGCTATTTTTACATCTTTCCACTTGCTACTGTGGCGCCACCTTAATTTTCTCACTTTCAGCGGCCACTTTTGAATACACTGAGATGGTGCTACTTACTTCTACCATCCGGACACAGGATGTCGAACAGGCACACCGGTTTTAGTTACTGGTGGTCCTACATTAGTATGGTATTACCCTGTATGAAAAATAACCCTATATATTTAAGTCATTTATTTATTTATTTATTTATTGCTTAAATGGGTGGACAAGCTCACAGCCCACCTGGTGTTAGGTGGTTACTGGAGCCCATAGACATCTACAACCGTAAATGCGCCACCCACCTTGAGATGGTCTCGGTATACATAGTTACAACGGCTGCCCCACCCTTCAAACTGAAACATTACTGCTTCACGACAGAAATAGGCAGGGTGGTGGTACCTACCCGTGCGGACTCACAAGAGGTCCTATCACCAGTAATTACGCAAATTATAATTTTGCGGGTTTGATTTTTATTACGGGATGTTATTCCTTCACCGTGGAAGTCAATCATGAACATTTGTTAAGTACGGATTTCATTAGAAAAATTGGTACCCGCCTGCAATATTCGAACACCGGTGCATCGCTCAACACGAATGCACCGGACGTCTTATCCGTTAGGCCACGACGACTCATCCGGTGAAGTTAACATAACTCCTCGAGGCTAATAACAATGGGTGGGTAAAAAAATATTCAAGAAGTGTTATGCCAGATTAACGCCATCTATTGTCATACAGCGAAAATGGATATAGAAACGACTGGTATTAACAGAAATGTTCTGGCAGACGGGACATGTCGACGTGTATAATCTATGATGTCGACTATACAAGCGTAGCGAAGACGACATGAAGGCGTTTATAATCGGTTCTATTAGATGCGAAACCTGCGATTATAACGTAGTGATTATATACTCTTTGCCTGCGATGCGAGGGAAGTGAATTGTGATAGTGGACTCTACCTTAAGTGTGGAAATAATAAAATACAGCTTTAATATAAACTTCAGTGAAAGTTTTATTTATCCCGAGCCCTAGCGCGTAACATTATGATGAAACATCTTTATCTATTGAAACATCGCTAAGTAAAGGTACCACATTGGTGCTTGTAATCTTGGTTAGTTAAAGGTTGGAAACTTCAAAAGTTTAAAGTTTGTTTAACTAGGTTATTTAATGCCTCTAGTTTACGAAAGCGGTAAGCATTCCCGTTAGATTTCGTTCATAAAATTCACAAGGCAGTGATCATAGATTATACACTTAATAATTAATATATTTGCAGTGACACAAGGGAGGGATACAAGCCGCTCTCGGCTCTCGCTTGTACTTGGAAAAAATACCTAATTAACAATTTTAAATGGCTACATTATTTATTACAGTTACCCCCAAAATACCTGCCCACAATTCAAAGAGATTTTTTCATGAATTATCCAATATACCACTTTGGATTTGTCTAATTGGACAAGCAAAGGACGCGTAGCCCACATACCTAAACCTTTTGCTAAATCGGGCTGATGCTACGTACGTATTATACAAAAAAGTCTTCAAGACGAAGGAGAGGACGTTGTTACACTTACAAGGTTTTTTACGGTATAGGTTTAGAAAAACCTGATCTAACAAAATGAAACAAAACGAAACAAATGACTTCGCTTCCCCGCAAAAAAAAACATAAAAAGTCCTAGCTCAAAGAGAAGCTCATGGAAGACTACAATGGAATGCAATCGCAAAACGACAGGACAATAAATGGTCGCCATGTAAGTTTCAAAAATCTTCTGTTATTCAAGAATCCGCTTCACAATTTCGCCAGAGACACATCTAGTTCGTGGTACCGGAGATGAGATGAAATGGTTAGTAGGGCGCTTCATATTTTTACTCTTCTTCCCACCCTACGGGACACTCTGTCTTCCGCGGTCTCGGGAACACTGCGAGACTCGACACTACTCGACAGTCTGCATCAATAGGAAACCGTGGGGGCTAAAATTCGTGACAAAATAAATTTAGTAAATGATGATGTACAGATGATGTACATGTTCACAAAATAATAAGAATCATTTAAGTGACAAATTTTAGGTTAAAACGTGTCATAATTATGGCTTATTAACCATTTAGTATTCTGTGAAACGAAATAAAACTGCCAAAGCTAAATCTCTTCTCATGAATCGGCGAAACCTTTGGATCTATGGAGGGTTTCGCCTTTCGGTCATAGTTTTGTTTCGGTTCTCTCCTTATTTTGTACAGTACGCAATGCTCTAAGGAATTGTTTAACATAATTTGGCACAGTGGCGTAGCTATACTATCTGAGGCCTATTATAAAATCATTGGATGGGGCCCCAGTAAAAATAGCCACATTGTAATTTAGTTTCAATAATTACTGGATTAGTTATCCAACAATATGATTAATATTGTGTGCATTTTAGTTACTATATTTCTAATAAATTAAATTTTAAAAAGCTTAAATATTACATATTTATAATAAAATAATGATTTAAACCAGACATTATTCTAATAAATAGTTAGAATTCCCCTAACATCATACGTCGCTAGCCTGCCAACGTCACAAAAAGTACATTTTGGGTCAACAAAATACGGGGATTCCCAGTGTCTTTAGTTGCGCCTCCATACTTGCGCCTCCATACTTCCGTGACAAAAATTGAGCAACCAATGGAAACGTTCAAAATGGAACTTTTTTTAGAAATCTTTGAAATCTTAACAATTTATTTGACCATGGTTTGGTCACTTTTATTTTCAGTTAATAACCAATTTAATTCTACATTATCAGTTAAAATTACAAAATTTGTAAAAATAGACTTGGCTGTACAGGGTGTCTTCTCTCGGTCTATCTAAATTAAGAACCAAATTAAAAAAACAAACGTGATACATGTTATTGTTTTCTCTATGAATGAACTGAATTAAATGACTTCAATTGTTTTTCTTAATTTGCAAAACAAAGGTTTCATAAAAAAATGGTTACCAATTCTTCAGTTTAAAAATATAATAATTTTGGAGTGATTTGCTTTAAACATGGCTACTATGGTAAAAGAAAAACGTCGTGAGGTAATAATTTATAGCAGAAAATACATACATAGTTATCAACATGAAAACAGTGTTGATTTACGCAGTGCTTAGGTTTAGTCATAACATTAAATTCCCTTTATTTTATATTTTTGCTTCTATAAATTGATCAAATTTTATATATTAAATTAATGTAAATATGTACCTTTTGATAGCTTCCTGTCGGTAGTAAACAATGTTCATAAAATTCTCAGACTTACAAATGTTTGAATTTGTAAAGGATGGAAGTCTATAAAAACAAAAATAATGTACAAATGATAGCAATGTCAATATAGAAGCAGCTCAGGATAGCTAATACTGCATATTTGACTTCTTTTAGTACAGTGGCATCGATTGTGATTTGATACAAAGTGATTTTCTTCTGCCTGATGTGATGCTGCATTCCTGCAGAAAATATACAATAAGACAAAGTATATAAAGTCCTTTTTTTCCAGAAAAAGAAAACTAAAGAGAAATTGAGTAGTAAAAGTACAGATATTCAGCTATCAGAGAGTGATGTTGTTGCATGTCCAAGCTCAGATGCTACTATTTCTCAGACCCTCGAATTAGTGATAGACACAAGTGATAAAACTTCAACAGTTCCTATTAAATTTCAAGATGTGAATGTAATAGAAAGCAAAAGTGTAATGAAAATCTCGGAAAGCAAATTGAAAATGGTAGAAAGCAAAAATGTTGAAGAAGCTAGTGAGAATAGTAAGACTATGACAGATACATATAAAGAATTAAATTCAAAATTGGAACGTTTGATTATACCCAACCAGTGTTATGACATCACTGAGCAAAGAGAACTAGCTCATCCAGATGCGTATAATACAAGAGTAAGAGACTGTTTAACAAACGAATCCTCTAACTATTCTGTACATACAAATGAAGAAAGCATAGCAATAGTAGAAAGTGGTATTAATAATATAGGCCTGGCTGAAGCTTTAACACCTTCAGCTCCTATGTTAAAGGAAGAAGTACACAAACCACCTCAGCAGTCAATTTATGAAGTTCCAGAGAAAGTTGAGGAGCCAAGAGTTAAGTGTATTCCGTTAGATGAGGCAATTAATTTATTTGCCAGGAAAGAGTTTGAGCTTATAAAATCTTTGAGTGAGAAGGAAGAAACTATTGTTGAAGCTGGACCTTCATCAGGGCCTGAGCATCCTTTGGTTGATCTGCTGTCTACATTCAGGTTATAAGTGTTATGATTTCATTAAAACTTATATTCATCAAATAGGTCAATTAACACATATATGAAACTAAAATAAGACTTATCACAATAATACTATGTTTGTGGTAGGCAGCTGCTTGGCTCTGTCCCTAGCATTACTGAAGTCCAGGGGCGACAGTAACCACTCACCATCAGGTGGGCCGTATGCTCGTCTGCCTACAAGGGCAATAAAAAAAAAAAAATTATACTATGTATTAAAATTTTATTATTATTTTTATGTACTATCATATTTTACTGAAACCCTCAGCCTTCAAAATGTGAATTCCTCCACCCACTAAACACAAGGTTGAAGTCTCACTTTTATTGTATAACAACTTAACTTTCAAATGGGAACGTCTAACTGCTTCATGGCCAAGAATGGTGAGATAGTATTTATTCCTGAGGACTTACGATATGCCATTTCACCAGTAAACAAATATTTGGATTCATGTACATTTGTGCTATAAGCCGAGTTCAAGTAAGACATTAGGACAAAGACATCCCCAGTTTTTTAGATATTTGACAAGTTTCCTCTGTAGAAAATTAAAAATTATTTTCTAACATTTTTTAGTTCATCACTTAGAGCTGTAGAAAGGGAACGCACGAAAATAACTCTTGGTTTTATCGAAGAGGAGTCCTCCAGATCGAGACTATGGTTGATTGAAAAGCGTTACATAAAAGCAAAGGAGCAGTGCAGATGTGGTGCCAAAGTATATGTGCAAGCGTCATATGAACATGCACAGCTGTTAAAAGAAAAGCTTCCTGCAGCTAAGCTCACACTAGAAGGACTGCTGAGAGACATAACGGATTCATACTGTCATCATCAACATGAAGCCTTGTTAGCACATTGTGAGGTAAGGGTTTCGTAACTATGTTGCCTACTATTTAAATTAAATTTCAGTTTAAGTTTTATAGTTTGGTCTAGAATTTCTCAAATTTAAATAGTGTTACGTGCTGGGGTTCGAGATAAATAAAAATTCTACCAGAGTACAACTTTTCAACACTTTGAACACTTAAAACACTCAACAAACACTTTAAAACTCTCAATTCGCTTCTTCCGCTTCGCTTCAGGTGACCCGTTCGCTGTTTCGCTTCGAGTAATTCCGATTACTAACTGACTGCGTGCCATTTCTACAATGCTTTTATAGCCGATACCTCATCCCTAGAATTATCGAAAATATTCCACACATCTCTAGTAGTAGTTCTCGCTATTTGACAATAGATAGCGTTGTACTTCTCGGGCGTTCTAGGTGCCACTAGGTCCTTCGATATTCGTTCGACTCTTCGGCGATAGATGGCGTTACTCTTACCGGCGTAACAGTAGGAACCTCACTTTTATTATATCAGCAATAGACTTAATGATTATTACTGCGTAAATTAATATTGTAAAAAATTAAAGGATTTATTTTCAATGCAGATTGAAGAACTGCTATCTGAAATAGTGAAGAGCTCTAAAAGTGAGATCCGCGAAGCGTTGTCCCTAGTGCTGCAAGCATTGAAGCTAAGTGACAGTTCACCAACAGTGCTGTCTACTGCCTTACTGCGGTGGGCGAGAGCACTCAGTACTGCATTACTGGAGGGCAGCGATGTGAGGCAGCTGCTGTTTCTCATACATCACTTGTTCAGGTGCCAAAAAGTACTCACAGTTTGGAATCTATCCTGATATAGTAGTTACTAATTGGAGAATGGAAAGGTTTACCCAATATAATTTAGAAGTCGTCGTGGCCTAAAGTATAAGACGTCCGGTGCATTCGTATGTAGCGATGCACCGGTGTTCGAATCCCGCAGGCGGGTACCAATTTTTTCAATGAAATACGTACTTAACAAATGTTCACGATTGACTTCCACGGTAAAGGAATAACATCGTGTAATAAAAATCAAACCCGCAAAATTATCTCTCTTGTGAGTCCGCACGGGTAGGTACCACCACCCCGCCTATTTCCGCCGTGAAGCAGTAATGCGTTTCGGTTCGAAGGGTGGGGTAGCCGTCGTAACTATACTGAGACCTTAGAACTTATATCTCAAGGTGGGTGGCGCATTTACGTTGTAGATGTCTATGGGCTCCAGTAACCACTTAACACCAGGTGGGCTGTGAGCTCGTCCATCCAACTAAGCAATAAAATATATATATATATAGCATTTAAGTGTAAACGTATTCTAGAAAAACTTTTAAGATAAGATTTATTTTCATAATCAATCTGAAAATTATAATGCGAGGGGCGAAAGGCTATTTGCTTTAAGCGACATTTCGCTTTATACGCGATGTTTATCTTTGTAATAATTAAAGGTGCATTTTATTTGGTATAAGCATAAACCGTTTGATGTTTTTAATTGAAATTCAATTAAGTTTACTCTGTTCAAACAGCTGGAGATGTTTTTTTTTTTTGTGATGGTATTATTTCCAAATAATAAACTTTAAATGGCCCCTACAAAGTTGCAATAATGTCGCTTAAACCAAATAGCCTTTCACCTCTTGCATGGTTGATATCACACGAAAATGAGATGATAGAAGCAATGCTAGTATTCTTGTGGATTAACAGCTGTTTTTTTATTTTTTTACAGACAATCTCATTCAGTTGAATGGGCGTCATCGTTCATAAACTTGGCAGTTCGGGACAGTGTGTCGGCTGCACAGATGATCGCCCTCCTGGACATCCTGCTTGCTCTGCCGAAGGCCACTCCGGAGCCTGCTTTGGAATGTACTGAGGGTACGCTTTCTTCTTCTAAGCAATAAAAAAAAAAAAGAAAAAAAAAAAAACATGGTTTCAAGTTTTTTTTTAATTGCTTATATGGGTGGACGAGCTCACAGCCCACCTGATGTTAAGTGGTTACTGGAGCCCATAGACATCTACAACGTAAATGCGCCACCCACCTTAAGATACATAAGTTGTAAGGTCTCAAGTATAGTTACAACAACGCATTACTGCTTCACGGTAGAAATATGCAGGGTGGTGGTACCAACCCGTGCGGACTCGCAAGAGGTCCTACCACCAGTGGTTTCAAGTATTCGTGACTTTGGAAGTTTTTTTACCATATTTGTTATTTGCAACATTGTCATTCTTTTAAGTAAAATGTTTAGCCATTTATTCCAAAATAATATCTTATATACACATGTTTCATCAAAGTCAGGGCCAGACTTGTTTTAAAAAATGCTTTTCAAAGCTTGATTAAGATAAATATGATCAGTATTATGTTCCACTGATGTGAAAGAATCATGGCTCTTCATGGAAGCTTCACTCGGAATAATTGTAATTAATACGTTTTTATTAGCTTCAGACGTATGTATGTTAGTATGTAATGGAATCTTTGAACATGATTTTGGCCCCCTTCAAAATGTCGAATTAACTCAAAATTTGGTATACTTATTAAGCACCGACGACAATTCAATATTTTAAAAAAATATTGAAAAAATTGAAATTCAACTAAAAAATTAATAATAAATAAGTTTAAAAAAAAAAAGATTTTTTTTAAAACAAAATCATTTTTTCTTATACTTTTTTTTATTCAAATTTATTAAGATATATTTTTTATTTTTTAGTGGGAATTTCTATAAAAGCGTTTTTTTTTTAACAGTTATTTATTTTATTTTTATTATCAGAGAGCGAAGATGCTTGGGAGGAAGTGGACAAACATGGCGCCGGTGGTGCGGTCAGCGAGGGTAAGATGCGGGAAAAGGACATGTTGTCACTCCTGAACGCCTTCCCTCTGAGAGACCTGGTTGCAAGGCTGGTGGCCATTACACACGCGGTAAGTATTTGTTTATTGAAATTAAATATTATCACATAATTTAATTAGTACTTTCATACAAAATAGTGATTCGTAATCTATACTAATATTATAAAGAGGAAAGATTTGTTTGTTTGTTTGTTTGTATTAAATTGGCTTCGAAACTACTGAACCGATTTAAAAAAATCTTTCACTGTTGAAAAGCTACGCTATCCCCGGGTGACATAGGCTATATTTATTATAATTTAAAAAAAAATAGGGATCCTTACTGAAACTCCAATAATATAACCCAATGTGTAAAAAAATTACCTAAAATTCTTTACATCGCGTGCACTGTTACCCAAGCAAAGCCGGGGTGGGCAGCTAGTTAATTATAATTCGTTAGTAAAAGTATAATGTAAAATGAGTAGTATGAAGGTTAATTATTATAATTGTTTAGGATATAAAACAAGTCCGCGAATCGGAGTGGGTGGATCGCGGCGGCGGCGGAGCGGTGCTGCGCGCGTGTGCGGGCGTGCGCACGTGGCTGCACGTGCTGCGCCGCGCCGCCGCCCGGCACGTGCACTACACGCGCCTGCGGGCGGCTCTGGCGCACCTCGCCCGCGCCGCCATGACCGCCCTCTGCTCGCTGCATATGCGCTCTAGGTTATTATATTGTTTCGTGATCTTGAAAATGTTCATTGTTTTTGTTTCTCAACAAATCTAGTGAAAAAAAAATCATATGGTATATGATGTTATTGTTCTTTTAAAAAGTTAACTCTAAGATGGATAGTAGATAGAATTCTGTAAGTATTTGAAGGGTTTCAAGAACGGTTTGCCGCGTGCCTCACGCACTAAAAAAATACCTTCATAAACTATAACAGTAGTGGTATAAAAAAAACACAATTTCGTGTACTTTAATGTTTGTGATATTTGTTTTTTATTGCGTATACTAGGTGCATCACAACATGAATACCCCAACCCACCGACTTTGATTGTTGATTGCTCTAATGGCGAATTTATATACGGGGTTTTGGTATCTACATGTGCGAGCTTGTAGCACGCCCTACCACCAGTGAATCGATTATTCTATCGATTCGATTCGATTTCTAACGATTTAATGTAATGTGTATACAGACACCTATATCGGGATGAGTTGAAAGAAAAAATCGATGCCGAGCTGGAGGCGGTGTTCGCAGAAGGGGTGAGCATGTCCAGCGCGTCGGAGCTGCCCGCGCTGCCCGCCGCGCTGCTGGGCCGCCGCGGGGCCATGGACTACTGCGTGTGCCACGCCGTCTCTCTGCACGGTCAGCACGGACTCATGGAACTATATTTTTTTTTTTTGACTTAGATGATTGGAGATCTCACAGCCCACCTGGTGTTAAGTGGTTACTGGAGCCCATAGACATGTACAACGTAAATGCGCCACCCACCTTGAGATATGAGTTCTAAGTTCTCAGTATAGTTACAACGGCTGCCCCACCCTTCAAACCGAAACACATTACTGCTTCACGGTAGAAATAGGCGGGGTGGTAGCTACCTACCCGTGCGGACTCACAAGAGGTCCTACCACCAGTATTTACGCAAATTATAATTTTGCGGGTTTGATTTTTATTACACGATGTTATTCCTTCACCGTGGCAGTCAATCGTGGACATTTGTTAGTACGTATTTCATTAGAAAAATTGGTACCCGCCTGCGGGATTCGAACACCGGTACATCGCTAGATCTAGATGCACTGGACGTCTTGTCCTTTAGGTCACGACGACTTCAAATCTTCGACTTTTGTATGAGCCGAAGTGAAAACTTCCTTAGGGCCGTTTTGTTTAATGCTTATAGTCGCCCCCTCCCCCTTTAAACACAATGCATGACTATTTCGCGGCAGAAATAGCTATAGCGCTCATATGTCTATTTAGTTTCATATTCCGTCCTACCATCTTGAGACATGAGGTCGAATTCTCAATTGTGATGTTCATCTGTGTGCTTCTCGATCGGGGAAAAGTTAAGTCAAATATGGAGTTGGAGTCGGCTGTTGCCGAACGTCGGTGGTCCCGACATGGTGGTGCGCCGCCTCTACACGGGGGTGGTGCGGTCGATGGCACTGTACGGGGCTCCCGTATGGTGCCACGCCCTGACCCGCGATAACGTCGCAGCGTTGCGACGTCCGCAGCGGGCGATTGCGGTCAGGGCGGTTCGCGGGTACCGCACCGTCTCCTTCGAGGCGGCGTGCGTGCTCGCCGGGACGCCTCCCTGGGACCTGGAAGTGGAGGCGCTCGCTGCGGATTACGCGTGGCGATGCGATCTCCGCTCCAGGGGGGAGCCGCGTCCCGGCGCGGCGGAAGTTCGAGCGCGGAAGCTTCAATCTCGGCGTGCCGTGCTCGAGGCGTGGTCTCGGCGCCTGGCGGACCCCACCTACGGGCGACGAACCGTCGAGGCGATCCGCCCGGTCCTCTCGGACTGGGTGAATCGCGACCGAGGACGTCTCACCTTCCGAGCGACGCAGGTGCTCACGGGACACGGCTGTTTCGGTCGTTACCTGCACCTCGTCGCCCGGAGGGAGCCGACGCCGAAGTGCCACCACTGCAGTGGCTTTAACGAGGACACGGCGGAGCACACGCTCGCATACTGCCCCGCTTTCGCGGAGCAGCGCTGCGTCCTCGTTGCAAAAATAGGACCGGACTTGTCGCTTCCGACCGTCGTGGCTACGATGCTCGGCAGCGACGAGTCCTGGCAGGCGATGCTCGACTTCTGCGAGTCCACTATCTCGCAGAAGGAGGCAGCGGAACGGGAGAGGGAGAGCTCTTCTTCCCTCTCGGCGCCGTGCCGCCGCCGTCGAGCCGGGGCTCGGAGGAGGGCGTTTGTCCAGCTCCGGCCCCTATGAGGAGGCAGTCTCCTCCCGGTGATGGTCACGGGGCGACCTAAGGGGGTTGAGGCTGCGCCGCACGCTACCGTCGCTCTAGCGCGCTGGCACCAGGAGGACGGGACGGCGCGTCGGCGGCTGCGGACTGCGATGCGGTCCGCATTTTCGTCGTCGCTGTCGTCGCCGAACATACTGTTGAAGAGCAACCCGGTCGGCGGTGTATCGCGTTCCGACCCGGCAGGCTGGTTCTGGCCCAGCAGGGTATCCCGGAACACCAGCGGCACCGCCCGGGCGGCCTGGTAGGGCCGCCGTACCGCGGAGACCGACGTCGTTGGTCGTCGACTATCGCCTCGACGACCCGTCGGTCGGGCGTCCTCGGGGTGGCGCCGCGTGTCTGGTTGTAGTGTTGATCGCGGGAACCCCCCTACTCTGAACGGGTTCTGACCCCGGACGGAGATCGGACGTCGGGTGTAAGAGTGCAGGGGAGTCGTTTAGTGGGTGGGCCCTAAAATCCTTGGGCCCGCGATCTGCTCTCAACACCTGCAGATCGTTGAGTCTCACATACCCCGCCCTAGGGACCTCGTAGGAGGTTCGGCCACCGGCTCGAAAAAAAAAAAAAAAAAAATGTATGGAGTTGGAACCTAGCGGCAAACTTAGATAAAAGTAGACATTCTAAGTTCTAATTCGTTGAGTTTGTGTCTTAACATATCGACGCTTGAAAGGCAAACGTGACTAAGCGACAATGCGTGAACTTTACAGTAGACTAATTTAAAGTTGAAATACTTGAAAAAATTATATTTTAACGAATCTAGCTGTAGGGTTGAAATGATTTTAATAGACCTAGAAATATATTTTTTTTGCGCATCGAATATGGTTATTGCTTATAATTTATGTATAAAGCAGTTATTGTCGCTTAGTCACGTTTTTTTATTTATTTTTTATTGCTTAGATGGGTGGACGAGCTCACAGCCCACCTGGTGTTAAATGGTTACTGGAGCCCATAGACATCTACAACGTAAATTCGCCACCCACCTTGAGATATAAGTTCTAAGATCTCAAGTATAGTTACAACGGCTGCCCCACCCTTCAAACCAAAACGCATTACTGCTTCACGGCAGAAATAGGCAGACGTTTGCCTTTCAAGCGTCGATATGCATTTGCTCATTACAATGTTCTTCGTTTCAGCTGTGAAACCGAAACCTCTCGAGTCGTTGTCGATGGAGTTGCCGGTGTTGCCATGCGAGAGTCGAGTCAAGATAATAGCGCACGCCGCAATAAATCGCGCACACGACGAGCAACTAGCAAAATTCGTGCTAGAGTTTTTAATTCAGGTAAGTGCGTCAGTGATGAAAGACGTTTCATTTCTGAGACTTTACCACTGTAATTCGACAGAAGTTTTTTTTAATGGATTTTATGATCTGGTAACTAAGACCTTTAGGTCATGTCTTTTAAATTTTAGTTTATATTCATAGTTTTATGAAAAATGATAATATGGAATGAAATGAAATGAAGATGATTTATTTGAGACAATTCATTTTCCCACCTTGTGCACTTTCATAGATATTAAACAGTTATTACACATTTAAACCTGAAAAAACACTAAATAGACAAAATAGAACAAATCACACAACTTCACTCCTCGCGTTCCCGCCAAAAAGTCCTCGACAGAGGTATAAGATATCGGGCAATGATTAACACGTAATGCGTTATCTTAAGATGTCTCGACTTTTTATTGTAGAAGGGCTCATGGTATGCCTAGCGAGAAGCCGAAGTTAAAGTGTCATAACCTTCAAATCTGTACGTGGTAGTCCGTGGTAGGCTAGGAATAGTCAGGGTGGTGGCGGCTACCTAGGCTAGTAACATTATCCGATTCCAGTAACATCCCCTTACTTAAGCATGCTACTGTATCTGACTGGTATCTTTCTCACCGTAGTCTACCAAATTACAGTTTTTTTTAATGCTTAGTTGTGATGTTAAATGGTCACCGGAGCCTAATATGGGTTCTAAGGTTTAAGGTCTTACAGTACAACAGCAGCACCATCCTTCAAGTCGAAACGCATTACCTACGCAGTACCTAACCGTGCGGACTTACAAGACGTCCTATCACCAGTAATATCTTAAAAAGGATCATTTATAGAACAGTGAGATAATTTTGATATCGTCCATGTTATTCGCCCTAATGTAGTAATAGAACTCCTTTCCGGTACTTTCTCTATCAGCCACCGTTGGTTCATACGCTGTAGATCCTATTTACCAATCCTCGCGATATCCGTGACCGTAGGAGGAAGGTGGTAGATCGCGAGTATCCAGCGGCCTAATTGATGCATAACCAGTAAGCTTACAGTAATTCTTCAGATCGGAAATCAACGTAAGACTGAGGAATGTAAAGGCGCCTGCGACAAGGAAGCCCAGAAATGCCTCCCGGCACTGTTGGCCGCGCACCCGCACTTGTACACGACCGCGCTGCACACCTTGGCTCAGTTGAACGAGAGTAAGTATTGCCAGTGCTCAAAAACGTAACGGTGTTGCCGTACTATGTATAGAAAAACATTCGAACAGTACAAAATTAAATTTATGTTTGTTTGATTGTAAGTTTTGTTTACGGCCCAACGCGTGATGTAATTAGTGGAGCTTATGGATATCATGAATACTGAACCCCTTGAGACATAGGGTCTAAGTTTCATTTGTATAACAGCTGTCCAAACCCTTGAAATCTTGAAATATATTCCATATTACTGCTTCGCGACAAATATAAGGCAAGACGGTGGTACCTACTCGTATGGGCTACATTACGTTTTAACCATAGCAATAAATTAAAACTATATCGTTTGGAGCCTCTGGGTCTGCGGAGGGACTTCGGTTTCCTCTGTATTTTGTACCGCATATTCCATGAGGAGTGCTCTGAGGAATTGTTCGAGATGATACCAACGTCTCGTTTTTACCATCGCACCGCCCGCCACCGGAGTAGAGTTCATCCATACTACCTGGAGCCACTGCAGTCATCCACAGTGCGTTTCCAGAGGTCTTTTTTGCCACGTACCATCCGGCTATGGAATGAGCTCCCCTCCACGGTGTTTCCCGAGCGCTATGACATGTCCTTCTTCAAACGAGGCTTGTGGAGAGTATTAAGCGGTAGGCAGCGGCTTGGCTCTGCCCTTGGCATTGCTGAAGTCCATGGGCGACGGTAACCACTCACCATCAGGTGGGCCGTATGCTCGTCTGCCTACAAAGGCAATAAAAAAAAAACAATATTTTTTGGTATTTGCATTTGAATTGGTACTTCGCTTTTATATAACCCTCTGCATCGGTACTGTTATGAATATTTAACGGATCTGTGAACTGCAGTTTGTTGTAAAGCTGACAGAGAGTTGGTCCTGTGGCAGGGAGCCGGTGGACGCGGCGGCGGTGGCGGCGCTGGGGCTGAGCGCGTGGCGCCCCCGCGGCGATGACGTCACGCGCGTGCTGGACGACTGGGCGGGTCGCCGCGCGCCGCTGTCGCTCCTGCTGCTGCAGCTGGACTGCACGCCGCACACGTCAGTCAATTGAGTGTTTTGTTATTGACTATAGTCGTATTTTTAATTAGACGAAGCCAACTAACAGTAGCTAATGTCACTTTGTAAAATAATGTTGCTATATTTAAAGTAATAGTGATGCATTCAGTTCTCGTTCAATCAGATGAATGAACAATGAGTGTGAATAGTTAATCATTTCAAATTATAAAAGAATATTATTTCTATTTTACAATAAAATTGTATTAAGGTGCTCTGATACAAGTTACTAGTAGTATGTAAAACTACAATCAGTTTATTTTTATTTTCATTACCTACCTATAATTGTTATATTTTATAAATCTATAGTTTCAACTACATGATGTATTGAAAATAGGACAGTCTTATAAGTTTCCTCGCAATGTTTAATGTTTAAAATACTCGGTATTCAGTATAGGTAGATAATATAGGAATATAATCGTCGAAAACTCGGTGGTATGTACAAAGCAAGACTAAAATTCGGACCCCGTACCCAATATCGGCACACTAACTATTCACTAGTCACTAGACAATCGAGGTAATTTCATTCATTCAGTTTGCTACAAAGATCCGGCTCGTACAAACTCTTGTTTTCCTCATATTCTTATACGCAGCGGAGTCGTGGACTCTGGGGCAGGTTGTTTGCATGAGTGCGGGAGGAGTGGATTGCTCGTGAGGCGCATAACATCTGCACACAGCAATGATGCTGAATGACGACCACGACCGCTATGACAAGAGTGATACGACAAAAGAAACTAAAACCACAGGGTATACCGGTGGTCGGGCGTCTTGTGAGCCCGGGTAGGTACCGTAGAGCTTATGTCTCAAGATCAGTAGTGATATGTACGTTCTCGATGTCCATGGGTCTTTTATAACCTGAACTCGATCACCCGTCTAAGCAGTTGTGGTGTAGTTGTTCCGTCTATTGTATTCAAAACTGGACCATATTTCCTAACAAGTAATGACGATGGTCTGCAGCGGGATGTCATTAGAGACTCAGCTGAGTATCTGCAGCTGGCTGGTGTCGTATGCGGGGTCCGGTCCGGCGCCCGAGTGGTGCTGGGCAGTGCTGCGGCGCTCCGCCCTGCACGGCGCGCTGTGGGGCCGCGCCGCCGACCCGCCCCCGCCACCCGCCCGACCCACAGAACCCTTCGCTATAGCATTCCAGTTATTATCCAGCTCCTGGGGACACTCCATTCCGCTGGTAAATTAAACTTTTGATGTGAATACATTTATTACATCCTCTGAAACTTTTTCGTCTGTGTAGCATGTCGCGTGACGGTCGGCCGCGGAATAGGGATAAAGTGAGAGGCGCTCGTCAGACCAGCCAAGGCCAATATGGCGGCTTCTATAGTTCGCAGCAGCTGACTGTGTACTGTATCGACTATTACTCATTTGTGCCCGTGCTCCACGCTATTTTGTTTGTGTTTGTCAGTGTTTAATGTAAATGTTGTTTGAAACTTTTTTTTACCGTGGTTTCATAAAACCACACAATCCCTTTTTTAATCTGTGCGACTGTTAACCTGTAGATGCGCCCGTGGACTACTCTAGTCAGGGTTCGACTAACGGTGTTCAGTTTTGTCTCTACCTAACTTCCTAACTGTCGATCGCACGTGTTACCGTGTCGAAGTTATCGCTCGTTTGCACGAGGGACAGCCGATGCAGTAAGGGTCATGTGTCGAGGCGGAGGCGGCTCAGCTGGGCCTGTGTGTCGGCAGATCTGCGCGGAGGGCGTGGGCGCGCTGTGCGAGCTGGCGGCGGCGCGGCCCCGGGACGCCGCGTGCTGTCTGGCGCCGCTCCTGCTGGTCATGGCGCACTCGCCGGAGTCCGTCTCCCTGACGCCCAAGTAACCGAACATATTCACGGACTGAACGAACTGAATGAACGACTGTATGAAAGACTGAATGAACGACCGAATTAACGACTGAATAAAGCTAAACATTAAATATGTCATCAAAAATAACAATATAAGTAAAGAAAACAAAAAATAAACCCAAGAATTTACGGTCTCATATCGCAGGGTCGTTGTAGCACGACAGCGGACGGCTCACGTTTTTACCTCACACCTCAAGTGGGCAGCATTTCCTGTTGCGAGGTCTATGGACCGCGACAACCACTTGACGTGATATGTGTCTCTTTCTCTCTCTCTACAGTTGGACCAAACTGTTAACGTTAAACAATAATCGACTGTGTATTATTACTTTATTGAAGAAATTCTGTTTTTCGAAGATGATTCGCGCCTACGTTATATCTTTTCTTACCTAACATTAGTGTCGATATCTGGTTAATGAAGTTCGGTCCCGAGCCCGTACACGTGGCCGGAGCCCCCTCCCCTTGAATCTACTTGGCTTGTAGTTGTGAAGCCGCAACACACGCAAACACACACACAAGAAGTCGTCGTGGCCTAAAGGATAAGACGTCCGGTGCATTCGTGTTGAAGCGATGCACCGGTGTTCGAATCCCGCAGGCGGGTACCAATTTTTCTAATGAAATACGTACTCAACAAATGTTCACGATTGACTTCCACGGTGAAGGAATAACATCGTGTAATAAAAACCAAACTCGCAAATTATAATTTGCGTAATCACTGGTGGTAGGACCTCTTGTGAGTCCGCACGGGTAGGTACCACCACCCCGCCTATTTCCGCCGTGAAGCAGTAATGCGTTTCGGTTCGAAGGGTGGGGTAGCCGTTGTAACTATACTGAGACCTTAGAACTTATATCTCGAGGTGGGTGGCGCATTTACGTTGTAGATGTCTATGGGCTCCAGTAACCACTTAACACCAGGTGGGCTGTGAGCTCGTCCATCCATCTAAGCAATAAAAATAAAATAAAAAATACACACACACACCAACATTTGAGAATTACAAACACAATAATATCAATAAAATACTAAATGAGTACAACAGGCGTCGCTCAAAGCGCAATTCTTTCGAACCAATAAACAAAATAAGAAATTTGCAAGAAAAGTGGGTAAGTCGATATATTATAAAGGGATTTTTTATAATTTTTAGGTTCGCGGAACTGTTCTCGATCCTGTTGAACGCTCGCCCCACGCTGGTGCAGCGAACACTAGGTCGCGGCGGAGTCGCCGGCTCTGAGATTCTCTTGAGACTCTTCTTGGAACAGCTAGAAAACCATGAGTGAGTAGACCGGACATGTTTCTCTGTCGGCCACGAAGCTCAAAGCAGGATCTCAGTGATTCTAGTGATCCTCAGCAGTCTTCAGAGTGAAATGATGAGAATTCACTGAGGTTGCAATGTTCAGCTATCTGTGACTGACCTCACACTCGTGCTCTTTTAAAGCTAGCACTACAGGTGTAGTTCCCTGGTTGAAAGTATTGACTAACATTACTGAATACAGATAGATAATGAGGGTAGTAAGAAAAGTATTTTGGGATGCACTATGATAACCGGTGACGCATGTTTTTTTACATGTTTATTTATGCAAAACAACCTTAAGGCCGTATGGCTCCAGCGCCCTTTATCTGGCGTGTCAGAGTTAAGAAAAATGTAGTTTTTATTCGGAGCAATTCAAACGTATGCTCCACTTGTATCAACGTGTGTCAACAATCAAATTGTAATTAAATGTAATAAGCTGGATTTCTCAATAAATAATTCTCTAACAGTAAACATAAACATTAGTATTCTCTTTCCCGAATCCGAAGCCGAAATTCAAGCATCTGTCAAATACGTTGTGTTCTGTGATAGTTACCCGTTACAAAAGTATCGTACAAAATCTTTACTGGATAGGGCGTATCGTAAGCCCGCACGGGTAGATACACTCAGTCTACCACGAAGCCTACTTCTGCCAGTGCAAGAACTATTACTGAAGCTCGGTGCAGGTCGTACAACGTGTCCCGCGCGGCCGTGCTGTCGGTGTGGATGCACGCGCTGTGGCGCGGCCCGCCCGCCGCGCTCGCCGTGCTGGACGCCGGCGCCGTGCTGTGCCAGCACTGGGCGCAGCTCGACGACCACGCCACCGCCATGCTGCAGGTGTGGCCAATAACTAATATACTACTTACTACCTATAAAGTGTAGCTTTAGCTAATAGGAATATCTGTATCAACGCCCAATAGTTTCCTAATAATAACACATTTAACTGTTACTATGAAAAATAAAACTATTGTGAATAAAATATGATTCAAACCGTGCTTAGTAATTATTGAAATTAATCATTGCATTATTCAACAAAAAACATATATTCACATGTGACAACATCATAATATGTACACCTGCAGTATAAGCACTCGTTTAAATGTTTCTGTCTACACTGCACTATTATGCTATTTATTTTCTTATGGTACTAATCTCACAATGAAACTGTTTTAATTAATATATATTTTTAAAATATTAAATGAAGTAAACTTAATGTAGGTATGTGAACAAATATTGCACTATGTGAACAGGACGGAAATGCCAAAGAAATAACCGCGAATGCGGTCAGCAACGCGGCGACGGCTCCACTGCTGTGCGAGTGCGTGCTCCGCGCCGCGCACGCCCGCACGCAGCGCACGCACGCGCACGCCCTGCTGCTCGCCGCACTGCGGGCGCAGCACGCGGCCAGACAGCGGATACATGTGGACAATGCGCTGCAGGTATACCACTGCACCAGCCCTGGCTGTCAAAGTCATTAAAAGCCATTAAAAGTCATTAAAAGTCATAAAAATTTTTCTATAAAAGCGTCTTTTGTTAGTTTTTTTAAACTATTATTTATTTTTCTTTTTTTAATTAATTTTTTTTTTTTTTTAAATATTGAATTGTCTTCGGTCCTTAATAAGTATGTATACCAAATTTCAAGTTATTCCGACGTTTTGAAGGGGCTCAAAATTATGTTCAAAGATTCCGTTACAAACATACGTCTGAAGCTAATAAAAGCGTATTACTATATGGTTTCCTATAGCAAATAGGATTGAAGATGAGCTCGGAGGAGCTGGTGATATATCGTGCCGGCAACGCGGTTTTGTCAGCCCCGCCGCAGCATCCCGCTCATCTGACCCTTTGGAGGCTGTTCATGCATCTCTATTTAGAACAAGTATCGGCTAACGCGTGAGTTTATTGTGAAATATGAAACTTCTTCAGTGTTTTTCTGGAACTAGTCCAAAGTTGTTTATAATGATTTTTTAGATGTACATGGAATGAGGTTCTTTAATGAGATCCCTTGTATAGAGCTGGCTTATCTATCTGTTAAAGTGTAGAAAACAGTCCGCCATCTTGAAAGTGCTCACTGAAGGGCCATTCGACTCTGGCAACATCTACAATGTACTTACTGTTGGAACTTTTTGGCGGGAACGCGAGGAGTGAAGTTGTGTGATTTGTTTTATTTTGTCTGTTTAGTGTTTCTTCGGGTTTAAATGCGTAATAATGGTGGTTTATTAACTGTTTAATATCTGTGAAAGTGCACAAATGTGGGAAAATGAAACAAATCCGCTGGACGTAACTTCTCGGGATCTTCCAAAAGTCCACTGAAAAAATCTCAGTAAATGACCACAATTTTACTGAGATTATATTTCATCCCATATTATCTCATCTCATTTCATTTAATTTCATCCCAGTTGATTAATGTCCCATGTTAAACAAATTCATTACATTTCTCTTCATATTATCATTTTTCAGAAAAATAACGAAATAAATTAAAATAAGACATGACAAGGTCTTAGTTTCCAGGTCATAAAATCCCTTAAAAAAAAAAACTTACTGTTGTAGCGTTATAGTGCGGGCTTATTCCGGGAACGACCCCTGTCCGGCGGCCGGGCCCCTTTTCTACAGCGGCATCATAAAGACACGCTCTCTCGGTCACATCAAGAAACGTCTCCAAGAGCTGGCGGCCCACCATAAAGCCGAAGCCGACAAAATAAAGGAGATTTTAAGTGACAAAGTCGAAATAAAATCCGCCGAAATTGCCAGCACGTCGCAGAGGGCCGACGGTGAGCTGTTTAAAGATCTGACCATCGCGGATTTGACCGGAGAGTCGAGCGACAGCGACTCGGGGGAGGGAGAGTGGGGCGACGGGGGAGACGGCGAGGGTGACGCCGCCCCGGGCAACACAACGAGAAACACAGAATTCGATGTCAGTAAAATCGATCTATTGAACTACTACATCGGCGCCCACAAGTAAGTGCACTCTTGTAATATAGCTGTAATTGTTCAAAATTCGTATTCAGTTGGATTTCTCATTAGTGTTTATTGAAGTTATTTAAATAACTGCGACATCGACGTCTTGTGAGTCCGGACGGGTAGGTACCACCACCCTGCCGATTTCTGCCGTGAAGCAGTAATGCGTTTCGGCTTGAAGGATGGGGCAGCCGTTGTAACTAAACTGAGACCTTAGAACTTATATCTTAATGTGGGTGGCGTATTTACGTTGTAGATGTCTATGGGCTCCAGTAACCACTTAACACCAGGTGGGCTGTGAGCTCGTCCACTCATCGTAAGCATTAAAAAAAATCGTATTAAGGACTAAAATAAACAATGCAATGTCACAAGGATTACCCACATATGAGCCATCATGTGTCGTGTATAAAATGTGTAGTTAATAATTACTAAGAACGGAATAGTCGTTTAGATTCTGATATAAAGGGCATTAGTTAGATTACGTTTACGTTTCGCCAGAATGATGCTGATGTACCTGCGCTGGCTGGAGGACGGAGAGCGGGTCACCGCCCGACAGCACCACGCCGACCTGACCAGCTTCATGACGCAGCAGGTAGTGTTCCACCACATTCTGTAAGGCCAACACAAACTGGGTTGTAATTTTTAATAGAGGCTTGGGTTAACGACAAAGGGGAAATCTTCTACCGAGCCTGGTGTTATTTTTTTTAAACTTAAGCTGATGGCCTTGAAAAGCCATTTCAGCGTAACCCTAACAAGTAGGTGAGCTCACGGGGCTCAAACCTGACGACGTTGCTAACACTAACTGTAGTAAGAGCAGTGCTTCGCAGAATCTACCACCGGATCCATAACGCGACCCACTGAGAAGATCCGGCGAAAAATTCAGTGCGCTGTGTCTGTGGGTTAGTTTACTCGTCGAGCCTTTCGTCGCCAGCGACAGGTTCGGCGAGAACGGTGACCGGTGTTTGTGGTACCTAAAACCACCGTTAATTGATCTGGAAGATCCGTAATGACGTGTTTAGGGCGACGTCGACTGCTTACCATTCGGTCCGCAGGATCGGGTATGTAGTTAGCGGCGGTCACGATGAGAGGGTTCTTGTGTCGTGCCGCTTTATCGAATTGGAGTGTTGTATGTCGAGACTTGTGTATATATGTAAGCTTATCTTGAGAAAAAGGTCGTTAGCGGGATTCAGTCATCTGTCAAATAACTTGTGTTCTGTGATAGCTCCCCGCTACACAGGTATCGTACAAAATCTTTACTACACTCATTCTACCGCGACGCCTATCCCCCCTCACCTAACCCTCTGATGTATCAATTGACAAACGAAATTCCAAAACCAAAAAAAAATATTTAGTGTTTAGAAGCCGGCTGGCGTCACGCGCTGCGTCAGCTCCGCCCCCCTCCCGCGCCGGAGCCGGACCCCCCTCCGGCGCCCGTCGCCGCCGACCCTCCCAAGTCACAGTTTGCAGTCGGCCTTGATTCCATACTCAGTATCGAACAGAAATCACGAAAAAGGTATGGTTTTACCGGTGTACTTCTCACACGCCGTGCCCTAACCAATCTGATACATTTATACCAATATATAAATCTACAGTGGTTTTACGGATGTTCCGTTATAACTACTGAACCGTGCATCTGATTGACTTGAAACTTGGTATCCGTGTAGAAAATACATGTACTTAATGGATAGGCTAATATATGAGTGTTGGACTCCCTAATAATAATGAAAATAAATAATAATGTTCATTTTCAATGCCCAGCAAAGCGGGCGAGTACGGCTAGTATTTTTTTAAAGTATTTAGTAAGGTAATTAAAGTATGTACTGTAGTTATATGACCGGATTGATTGAATAACTTAGCCTTATGATTTGTAATAGCAAACTATTGATTTCATTAAATTACAAATAGTAGCATAGTTTTCATAGTTTTTTTTAAATATTAACATAATATAGTATGTACTTATGTGACTTAATTTTTCAATTGTGCGTCTGTAAGTTCTCAAGTAGACGCGTATTAAAAATAATAATATTATTATGAGCTTTTCAAATATTAAGATGTGTTTTTTTTCAGACGCAGAAAAAATATTCTGAAGCCAGTGTTGGAAGACGTAGAGTTCAAAGACACTCACCGTTTGATTTCCGCTGCAGAAAATCATCTGAATAAAATTAAATTACTGGCTAAGTAAGTGTTTCAATGGTTATAATAATATGTAACTATATCGATTTAGCATTAACAATACCTTATGATTCAAAGGGCGCAGCAGTCGTTAAATTAGACAATTGAGATTCAGACCACATTTCTCGAGGTGGGCGGCTGCATGCACTGTGTGATGTTCTCTTTTCCATTCGGTCTCTGCACTCACGCCCTTGCCTCCATATCCGTGAGCTCACTCTCCTATCTATGCAACTAAAAACTACTACAACACAAGGTCCTGGAATAAAGTAATGGAGACTGAAACGATTACATACATTTTTGGGCCCGAATGTAACGTGATGAAACTAGTATGAATTAATAGATTCTGATTCATCAGTACCTTACTGAAAATTCTAAAAGTTTTCTCAATCTGAGAGCAGAGTTAATAAAGATTAAGTAAAAGTTAGGTTATGTTACAATCTCTATAAAAGAGCTGAATAATAACTTATTTAAGCATAAGTAAATGTTTATTATAAACAAATTTTTTTCTTATAAAGGTTATCGAATGGATATATCCATAAATGTCATATTATGAATGAATATCAATGACATATTATATCAGATATGGATTTACCTAAAAGGCGGCGAAAAAAATAAAACAACGTACCTATTGTATACCTTGTGTATTCACCTTCAATTATTATTAAAATGTCGTTCACAAAGTGCAGGGGGAACAATATTATCTTGGTATGTATCTAGCCCTTAGCTGGGCTAGGTACCATATAATACTGTCCAAGGGTCCAACCATATAATATAATCCAACCGTATAATACTGTAACACTGTCCAAGGGTCGACGGCCTATGGAATTGCTATGATTAATTGCTATCCCACAATTCACACAGCGATCCATAATTTCAAAAGCATCCAATTCAACAATTTCAAGACAAACGTGTGAGCGATCTTTAGTGTCCAGTGTAGAAGAAATTGTAGTACAAGTCAGGCAGGGTTGGAATCCGTAATAATAAAGCAGTGATCATTGAAAATAAATAAAAACAGCCAGATACACACTCAAAACGCGTCGAAAATACAAAACGAGTAGAGCAGAAAAAACCAACAAGCGCCAAATATTAAGTGTATAACATAGACCTATATAATAGGGACACGACATATTGTTCTATACGTACAATTGCTTATATAAATAGCACCCATTTTGAAGGCACATACATAAACATATATCTATCTCGTTCTTACTCAGCACTTTAACTCGCAGGAAAACAATATAACAGTATTTCAGTGCGTACATAAAATGAAACATGAGTATACGTAAATATCTCCGTCTCCGTCTAATGAGGCCGAAAATCCGCCATGTTTAGCGCGCCAAATGTCATTGTCACGTCAGTTCGGCCGTCTGTTTTGGGTTGTACATTATTTATTGACTTTGATATCGATTTATTATGATTGATTATATAAAATTTCATAATTTATCATGCTTAAAACATACAAAAATAATAATTAAAACGTATTTTATAGGATCTCCAGAAAGTCGATGCCCTAAAACTATTATCTATATGTATTTAAATTCATTATGGAGCCGTCATCCGAAAAATCCATTTTTCGGTCGGAATCTATTGATCATGACACTAATCATAAATACCACTTTAAAATATGTCATCAAAACATATTTAGACATTCTGTTTAGATATTTCGGGAAAAAGGCTACCGACAAAATCTCTTCGGAACTATTTAAATAAAATAGTTTTATTCCGCAGTGAGTAAAACACTATTGTAAATTTGTTAAATATTTAATAATTAAGTGATTTTAGAGAGGAAGTCACAAGGAATGACGTTTGTAATTAATGAATAAATGTTCTGTAGGTGTTTTTTTTTTCACGCGGTCCCTTGATAAGTTTAAAATTTTAATCACTCTCAAGCGAAAGTCATTCAAATGGTTCCTTCCTTGGGGTGCGCTGCGGTAGTATGTTACGGACTTTAGAGTCAGCAAAACAATTAAAATAGATTGTAATAGTCTAAGAAAAACACGTACTCAAAATACGATAACATTTAGCATGCTAGAAATGGGCTGATGGCTTTGAACTACGCCATATCTTTGTGTTTTGCGACAAACGACAACTTTATAAAATCAGTGTAGCAAATTTTAAAAATCGTCATTTCCTTTACTTGGCAAATTTGAAGCACGAACTCGTCTTAGATTTCACATAATATCTAAATCACATCATCTTTGCACATAACAATATACTTACTTCCTATTAAGTATAAATTCTACAAATACATTCACTCAACAATATTTAAAATAAAATGAGCCAAGAACGTTTATCGATAAAACCTACTAACATTAAAATCTTCTGGGCAGCACTAAAACCGCCATGTTTTGTGGCCAGATGACGTCACAGTGGCACGAATTTTTTGTTGACGTTTCATTTCCATAGGTTTCCTACTTCAGTGGTGTATAATCTATGAACAAGCGTCATGTCAGCTTATTGTCAAAACTGTCATTAAAAATACAATTGATTTAAATCGATTTGAAATCGATAATCATATTATAATAGCCGGCAAACTTCTTGAGCATTTGTTGACGTAGTGGGGGTAAGTTTGCGAATGGTACACTCACGTGCAAAAACATTATTTACTCTGCGTCATAATGCAATTAAATTATTAAAATCAACATATGTATTTATTTATATATTTATTAGAACATCAACAAAAAATATAGGTTAATAATTGTAATAATTTAATCTTGGGGTAAAATAGATATTCCTTCTATTAAGTCAAAACTAGAGCTGTTGCCAGGTCTTCGTTCAGTTGAAGCGAAGCTGGTATTTGTAATTTTTTTTTCGTTATCATAATCTTGACCATTATCATCATCACTGTTTTCATCACCCGAGTCGCCATCATCGTGATAAGTCGACATAGGGCTCATCGGTGTAGTTTACGACTCGGTCGGTTCGATCTTCTTTTTTGTCTATAATTAATTATTTTTTGAAGATATTCGATTCGTAGTAATCGAATGTTACTTTTTTCAATTACCAGCTTCCGATTATTTTCCGTTTTTTTTTCCATCTGAAGCCTAGCTCTTTCATAATTCGTCGTAAACTTCATTCCGAGCCATTAAAATGTATATCTTCTTTAAAATTTTCGAAGCCTTTCTACGGTACGGAGTTTCGCTGCTTGTTATGTAGTTATTATGATTACATCTTTTTATTACAGATTGAACGAAACTATCCATTCCGGTAACTTTCTTCTTCCCTGATATTTTCTTACCCGGAGTCCCGAGCACGATGAGCAAGCCAGAGCCTTTAGCTTCGTTAATAATGCACCTAACAGTACTCACTGATGTTTTTGTTGCTTCCGAAGTCTGTTTTACTTTTTCCATAATATCATTCTTCCCCTGTTTTATAATGAAGCACGATACGTCGTACACAATTTTTCTACCCTTTCTTTTGAATACTACACCAGTTTGTCGCGGCATAGTGTATTTTTTATAAAAAATCAACAAACACTCAACAAATAGCAATGGCAACAAAGTCAACAAGCAATTATAACAAAATATAACATAACGATTAATAACGATAGACTTTTCACTGTACGCAAGCGTACTTTTGGGAGCAAGCGGAACGAGGGCGCGGTGCGGGGCGCAAGGTTCTACTGATCTACCAATAACGCGCTCGATACGCTTTCCCCTGCCGTCGCGCCTCACCCTCACCACCAAAGTGATCTAAAATTCGGTTCTGCGCAGTCAAGGTCATTTGCTCACGATGTTTGCCGGTTACTATACTTTGTTAAGTAATAATAGACTTTTTCTTTATTTATGTATGTAATCCCAATTAAATTCGCTGTATACAACAAGTATAAATAGCTCATTTAATTACTTTGCAATCATTACCTAGTGCAATGTTTTTTTTTTTATAATCGTGTAATCGATTAATTAAATCGATCACACCGCTAAACCGACAAAAACTAACTTTCTCATTTTTCTCCGGTCCCAGGAAAAGGATTGAGGTGATTTTTTATATTCTTATATAAAAAAATATGACAAATTTTTTAGACCACATTCCAAGTTATTACATTTTTGGCCCACTATTTACGTCTCCTTTCTGTATAGCTTCTACTGGTGGTAGGACGTATTGTGAGTCCGCGCGTGTAGGTACCACCACCCTGCCTATTTCTGCCGTCAAGCAGTAATGCGTTTCGGTTTGAAGGGTGGGGCAGCCGTTGTAACTATACTGAAACCTTAGAACTTATATCTCAAGGTGGGTGGCGCATTTTCGTTGTAGATGTCAATGGGCTCCGGCAACTACTTAACACCAGCTTGTGAGCTCGTCCACCCATATAAGCAATAAATAAAATCGTGTCTGCGACTCCTCAGAGAGTGGTCGTCGGAGACGGAGCGCGTGAGGGCGCTGGACGTGCAGCTGTGGGTGCTGCTGGGTTCGCTGCGTGCGCGGCGCCCCCTGCCGCCCGTCAGCAGGCAGTGCGCCAACAAGTGCCCGCCGGTCAGCGTGCGCCTCAATGTGAGCGATGCTGACCACTGTCGTGAGCTACAAATGCCATGACGCTACTTCGAATTACTTTTTTTTTTCATAACTGTTCCAGGCTGAAGAATGGTGTATATCAGCCGGAGTCGAGCGTAGTATCAGAGAAAACAGGTACTTGTGGAATTTTAGTAGAAATTATTAGTTAATTTAGTTTAAACTATATATAGTTATAGTTGAGAAAGATTTTCGAAGTTAAACTACGTGTGAGCGTAGTAGATGTTATAGTAGAAATGAGAAGAGTGCAGTCAGATATTGCAGCGCGACAACATGAAGTTAGCCGTCAATGATAAATTCGGTTGTGCAAGGCCCGATTGTGAATGCAAATAATAAAAAAATCTCCGGTCTCTCAACATTGCATTGTGGTCTAAAGGATAAGACGTCCGTGCTCTCGTATCGATCGATGCGACTGGGCCGATGTTCGAATCCCGCTGGCGGGTGGTACACGTTTTCAACAAATGCGTTTTTGATATTTTAGGCTGATAGTCATTAACAATTTCGAACTCATTGGTTTTAGTGATAGACTAAGATGTCATGGATACTTGTTTCCGTTAACAGGTGCACAAGCCGCAAGAGCGTAAGCCGCCTGTCGAGGCCGCGCCCGCACGCCGCCCGCACCGCCGCCGCACTCTACTCTATCGTCAAGTAATCACCATTAGTTTAGATTGTATAATATTCATTTATCAGTTTGAAATATTAACAAAACAAAAGCTGCCATTGAAACTTTGAAGTGCATTGACGCTTCAGTTTTAAACGTGTTTCGTTTAACATCAAAACTTTTTAAAATTCCATTGTGGCCAATTTCGGGACTTATTTCGATAGCTTAGTTATTTTTTCTATAGTATAGTATAGTACAGTAGTAGTGTTATTTTACTGTTATAAAAAAAGATTCCAATAAAAAATAAGAAATTGTATTACATCGAATGATTCGAAGAAATTGAGGTGTTTGTGATTATTTCGTATGTATAAAATTGTCTAAAGCGAGTATCGCGTTCTAATGCCATACCATTTTTCCACACGTGGGACATGACTCCTTCAGCTCTAACGCTAGGAGCAGGTTTAGGGACCCCGGTAAACCGTACTCGTCGAACTCGGCAAAGAGTTCGCCGGATCTACTCAGCGAGTCGCGATTCCGATCCGGTAGTAGATTCATTCGCGAAGCAGCTGCTCTTGAGTTGTTAGGTCTTCTTCGGAGGCGCTCGGGCAGCTGTTAGCAAATCCCACCCCTCCTGGCTAAGCCCTTGCTCGCCCACCTGTCCTGGTGAAACTGGAAAGGTCTCCGGGCCACCAGTAGCCTTTAATCATAAAGCGTGTTGTGTCCAGGCGGATAGACTCGATGAGCAGCGCGCTGTGCGTGGTGGAGCGCGTGTGGGCGGCGGCGGCCGCGTGCCCGGAGTCGGGTCCGGCGCACGCCGCCCTGCACAGAGCCGCACTAGTGCTGGCAGAGGTAATAAACATATCTTCATATAGAAAAATCGCGTCACGCTATTTGTCCGCGATGAATTTCTAAACTAATGAACCGATTTTAGGTTATCTTCGCACGTTGCACGTAGTTGGATCCGACTTGAGAGATAGGATACTATGTATCGCATTTTTTATTCACAATATTGTTTGTTTTAAATTATTTTGTTTAAAATGTGACGAAAGGTGATTATCATCCGTCGTCTATAAAGTTTCTAACAGGTAGCGCTGTATTCAAAGTGTAATTATTTCATTTATACCACAATTTGTGTATATATATTTTTTTGATTATATATTAACATTTGTCTGCTGCAGAAAAAACATACGGCCTAATTCGAAACTTCCGTTATTTTATTCAAAGTTGGCCAACTGAAAATTTAGTTTATTGTATAAAAGAAAGTAATTAATGTTATGTCTCAAATATAGAACAAAATTCCCGCGGTCAAGATCATCAATCACTAACCCAATAAAGTGAAATCGTTTTCGCGAATGTCAGCATGTAATGGTTAGTAGTCGCTCATGAAGATTGTCAATGCCAGGGACACAGTCGAGCCTGTGTTCTGATGATTATTGTGATTAAGGTAGTAAAGTATGCGTGTACACACCAGCGGTGGGTGTCGCGGTCGGGCGCCACGTGTGCTTCGCTAGTGCAGCGGTGGAGCGCCGGCGCCGGCTCCGCGCTGCAGGCGGCGCTGTGCGTGGCGGTGGTGGCGCCGCGCCTGTGCCGGCCCTGGCCGCCGCTCTACTGCGCCCTGCTCCGCACCTCGCTCCCGGACTATATGCTCTTCAGTGCACTCTCCAAGGTAAACTACACTTGCTTCCATTCCACTTGCGACCATTGCCGACTACTATTCGAACTTACCAAGCTCAAATAGGGTTAGTTACAGGATGAACGTTTACTGGAATTCGTATGCGAATCAACTTTATCATGTATACGTAATTTTGTTAATGAATATCGAGGTTGGACTAGAAATTCTCGAGGCGGGGCATAATTTGATGTTTGTTTACATGTTTTAGTTTTTAGTAGATTTTTTTCGGATTTCAATTTATTTTTATTAAGATAAAATTACAAATAAAATAAAGTGCCATTGTAGTCTTACGTTTTTCACTTACTTGGAAATTCCAGAGAAACAATTATCCTTGAACCTGAAGTTACCTTATTGTTTTCAGTTTGAAATGAACCACTTATCAAAAGATCTGGAGCTGACTGAGAGACGCGAACTCCTGGATAGTTTATTGGTTGCGGCCCAGCGCTGGGGTCCCACGAGCGAGTCGTACCCGCTGAGCTCGGAGCTGCTAGGGATGCACATGCAGGCGCTGATGGAGCCGGGCGCGCTGTGCGGGCACACGGCGCGCTGCATGCGGGCGGCCGCGGCGGGCGCGCTGCCGGCGCCGCACTGGCGGCACGTGGCGCGGGCCGTCGAGACCTCGGCCGGCCTCGTGCCTTTCGATCAGGTTTTTATGATTTTGCTCTTTTGTTACCGACTTTTATCGTAGGCAAACCAACTAAATCATATAAACTAAATAAAAATAAAAGTTTGCATGTCCGTAAAAAGTGATCCGATTGTAGCATTATTGTTCGGACTCTGGAAAGGTTCAAGGTCATAGTCTCATTAACGGACGACTAATGGCGCGCGAGTAGTTTCAATAAAACCATAGTTTTCATGAAAATTAGTAAAGTAACAGTAGAGAATGATAGAGTCATTCGTATGTTAAAAAAAGTTAGCTCTAAGCATATGCAAGAATATTTATCTCAATGTTCGTCACTTAAGGTGCGATTCCTTTTTTTTAATATCTGCACCTGGGTCCATTACAAATGGCCCTCCGCGGCCCACGTCGGTCCCCCTGACGTCCCCCTCGGTCCCCAGCTGTCCCGCCTGCCGCGCGAGCTGGGCGCGCTGTGGTGGGAGGCGCGCACCGCCCCGCGGCCCCGCGGTGTGCAGTACGCCGTGTACTCCGAGGAGATCGCCCGCGTGTACCGGCTGCTCCTGAAAGCGTTAGTTGACGCGGCCGCCGAGCTGAGCTATGCTCCCGAAAGAGGTTCTTTAAAACTTTACTAGATTTCAAAATGAAGGTTTTTGCTTGCCCTCTAGGTCGTGGATCCCAAGCGTCATTCGTTAATTATTAAATTGATTTTTGCTTAGGTGGGTGGACGAGTACACAGCCCACCTGGTGTTAAGTGGTTACTGGAGCCCATAGACATCTACGACGTAAATGCGCCACCCACCTTGAGATATAAGCTCTAAGGTCTCAAGTATAGTTACAACGGCTACCCCGCCATTTAAACCGAAACGCATTACTGCTTCACGGCAGAAATAGGTTAAGGTGGTGGTACCTACCCGCGCGGACTTACAAGAGGTCCTACCACAGTAATTACGCAATTATAATTACGTAATTACGCACAGCACGAGGTCGGAATCGGTCCGACCGTCCAACCAAATCGGACTGCTTCGTCATAGAAATAGGTCGGTTTCCTGTGCGGGCTTACCATACGTCCTTTTCACTAACTGTAACCCAATAACATCGTTGATAACTAAGAACCTGAACGGTTTGCTGGTGGGCAGTGGCTGCGTGCGGCTGGTCGGCGCTGCTGGAGCTGTGGTCGCCCTGGGTGCAGCCCCACCCCGCGGCCCCGCTGCTGCCCGCGCACGCTCAGGACGACTCGCACGCGACCATGCTGAAGAGCTTCGCGGACGCCCTGCTGCAGACCATGCGCGACTGTCCGGGTGCGACTAAAATTATATTATATTCATTAATGCGATTGACGTTCACTGTTCAACCGCCTCGCTCATACGTTGTTAATATAATTTATTTTTAATACGCTTGTATTAGCTTCAGACGTATGTATGTTAATATGTAACGGAATCTTTGAACATGATTTTGCCCCCATTCAAAACGTCGGATTAACTCGAAATTTGGTATACTTATTAAGGACCGATGACAATTCAATATTTAAAAAAAATTTGAAATATTTAAATTCAACTAAATAATGAAAAATAAATAATAGTTTAAATAAACTAACAAAATACGATTTTATAGAAAATCCAACTAAAAAATAGAAAATAAATTTTAATAAATTTGAAAAAATGATTTTATTGTAAAAGAGCGTGGGGTGCATGGTATCAGTAGTTATAAATATTTTATGAACAGACATGAGTAGATGCGCTAGTTTGATAATGTTTTGTTTGTTTTTTTTAAACTATTATTTATTTATTATTATTATTACCTAAAACTCTGTTTGAACTTCGAATGCTTTGAACCTTAGACGTCCGTGACCATGAAAACTGTAAAAGTATTCGAAATGTCTCAAATAATATCGAGGGCTGAAAGGCTATTCGGTTTAAACGCCATTTTGCAATTTTACAAGAGAGCCATTTAAAACTTAAAAATTATGGAAAAAATGTCTATTGTGTCCTGAAAAAATGTATTTACTAAATGTGTATATACATATATATACTTTTTTGTGTATGTATTTGTAACTTAATATAAATTTCATTGCACCTACCACTATTTACTCTGGTTGACTGGCAGAGAATGCCTTAGGCATTAAATCCGCCAATATAAATTTTACATGAGGTGTAATAAATAAATAAATAAAAGATACTATGTAGAGCTATGTATCAGGAAACTCCTAAAATTTAGAATCACAAAGCATATTTCTAACCACAATTATTTTAAACAGGTACAGAAAGCTACATTCTCCAGAAGACCTACGAGTGGATCGTTCACACACAGCTGAACGTTAACGGACAAAACCAGTCCGAGTGCCGCGTCCAGGTGTCGGAGCTGCTGGCGGAGCTGGCCGCGCTGCCGTGGGACCGCCACCAGTGGTTCAGCGGCAACTGCATCGAACTTGCCGTGCAGGTGGGTCCTTGTTGATGGCTGGATGATGAGTGACTGATGTTGCAAATACGAAGTCTCAGTAACACGTCATTATGGATCCTCCCGATCCATTACCGCTGCTTTTAGGTACCTCAAGCACCGGTCACCGTCCTCGCCGAACCCGTTGCTTGCGACGAAGGGCTCCACGAGTAAGTTAACTCATAGACATAGTCCACTGAATTTCTCGCCGTAGTGCAGAATATATTTTTTTTATTACGCATTAAATTATATTAAATAAATAAAAAAACATTACACATACTACCATATATTACTCCTTTGTTTATTGTTAGTCTGTGGTCAATTTTAGAATAGATTAATATTGTTTGTCTTTAATATTATTTGTCTGTAGTTTAGCCTTAGCGAAATTTGTGATTGTAGAAGTAAAGTCTTTGACAATAGAATCATAATGATGTTCAAACTTACAATTTATTACGGTCGAATTTCGTCCACTTGTACCATTAAAATATTGAAGTTATTACATTGAAGAAATCCAGATCAAACCAAGATTTACGTGTAGACATTGGCCACGTATGACGTATGCGTGCGTCGATCGAGTTGTCAGTTTACACGTGTGCGTACAGTGGAGTGCGTGCGGCGACAAGCAGGCGGGCGCGTGGACGGGCGCGGTGACGTCACGCACGGCGGCCGGCACGCTGCTGGCGCCGCACCACGACAGCCCGGTGCGGACGCTGGTCGCGCTGCTCTACTTCTTCACGGCCACAGACGTGCCGCACTCGGAACAGGTCGGTCATACAAACACTCAGGCTACAAACTGAATAACAATGCACTTGTACCAATCGTGACCGAAAATAAACATAAGCCTTGAATGCCAACATGTTGCGTTAAGTCTACAACATCTTTTTTAAAAATTCCGAAAGAACAATTGATAAAATAGACTAAGTAATCTTGTATTTTTATCAATACCATTATTGATTGTGATTTAATCTAATAAATGTTTTTTCAATATAAAAAGAAATTGTGCGTCTCGGAACGCCCGACAGAAGTAATAACTTAAACTAATCTAATTTGAACTATATAATATTGAAATTGTTTAAAACTTGAGAAGGGCTTAGGTTATTACTTGTAATTAGGTATTAATTAGTAGGCGTGAGAAAAAGGTAAAATCAGACAGACTGGCACCGTTACGCGTTATGTAACGAAATGAGAAGTTATCACTTCTATGAGAATCAAGCGATCTATGTATGAAATATTTAAGGTATAATTATTACTTGTAGATATTGGACGAGGCAATGAAGTTGTCATGGTGGAGACTACCGGAACTGGCTTTAGACGAAGCCTGCAGTAGATTCTTTGCTTTCCACCACAATCCCGAGAAGCCATACCACGAGCTACCGCAGTTCAAGTAAGCATTTCTCACTTAATTTTCCGACGAATTGTATCATCGTAAACTTAGGTTTGTAGTTGTTATTAATATGTAGTTAGGCGTATCTCTTGCCTAATACTGACGAATTGTTTCGAACAGGGTATTAGTGCAGGCGTGCGGCGCGGGGGACGGTGCGGGGGGCGGCGCGGAGGGGCGGGCGCGGCGCGGCGTGCTGGTGGCGCACTGGGCCCGCGCCGCCGCCGCGCCCGCTCTGCTGGCACACGTGCCCGCACACGCCGCCGCCATGTTGAAACTCATCACTCAGATTGGTAATTCTCAATGCAGTCCATATTCCTTACACCACCGGAATTGTCAGCTGAGGTATTTTTAAAACGGAGTATCACTTTTAATGGTAAAAATGATGAGCGTTGGTGACTTATATAATCTACTTCAAAGGGATATTGGATGCCAACATATGATCAACATGCATCAGTAATGAATTTATACAATAATATTATATCTGTGTCGGGAGGTTGGATTCGTACATCTGTATTTCCTAAATCTACTGAATAGCCCTCCAAGAGCCATTGCACGAAGAATAGTGCTCGTGCTATTGGATGATACACTAGATTTTTTTTTTTTTTTTTTTTTTTTATTGCCTTTGTAGGCAGACGGGCATACGGCCCACCTGATGGTGAGTGGTTACCGTCGCCCATGGACTTCAGCAATGCCAGGGGCAGAGCCAAGCCGCTGCCTACCGCTTAATACTCTCCACAAGCCTCGTTTGAAGAAGGACATGTCATAGCGCTCGGGAAACACCGTGGAGGGGAGCTCATTCCATAGCCGGATGTTACGTGGCAAAAAAGATCTCTGGAAACGCACTGTGGATGACCGCAGTGGCTCCAGGTAGTATGGATGAACTCTACTCCGGTGGCGGGCGGTGCGATGGTAAAAACGAGATGCTGGTATCATCTCGAACAATTCCTCAGAGCACTCCCCATGGAACATACGGTATAAAATACAGAGGGAACCGAAGTCCCTCCGCAAACCCAGAGGCTCCAAACGATCCGAGAGAATGGGATTATCGACAATCCGAACGGCCCTCCTCTGTATGGAGTCAAATGGAAGAAGCTGGTATTTGGGAGCCCCGGCCCAGAGATGGGAGCAGTACTCCATGCGAGGCCGGACTTGTGCTTTATAAAGCAAAAGTCTTTGTCCAGGCGTGAAGTACCGCTTCGCTCTGTTGAGGACTCCCAGCATTTTGGACGCCAACTTGGCTTTGCCTTCCAAATGACTCCGAAACTGGACATCGCTCGAAATGTCGACCCCAAGTACCCCGATACTCTCGGAAGGTTGCAGGGATACTCCTTGGAATTGCGGCGCCATGACAAAGGGGTCCTTCTTCGCAGTGAACGCGCAAACTTGTGTCTTTATAGGGTTGAATTGAACCAAGTTCAATTCACCCCATTCGGAGACTTGCCCCAGAGAGTTCTCCACTTCAGACACAAGTTTTGATCGTCTCTCTTGCACCACGCTCCGAGAGAGACTCTGATGGCCGATATATCGCGCATCCCCCGTGCTATCATCTGCATAGCAATGCATGCCATCAATAGACAGCATGTCATTGATATACAGGATGAAAAGCGTGGGGGAGAGCACCGAACCTTGTGGAACGCCAGCGTTAATGGTCATGGTATCAGAACAATCACCGTCCACAACGACCGTGATGTTCCGCCCATCCAAAAAGCTAGCGATCCACTTGCAGAGACCCTCGGGGATTCCGTAAGATGGTAACTTCGACAGAAGTGCCCTATGCCAGACCCTGTCGAAGGCCTTCGCGATATCAAGGCTCACGGCAAGAGCCTCGCCCTTGCTCTCCAAGGCTTCAGCCCACCTGTGAGTAAGGTATACAAGAAGATCGCCAGCTGAGCGACCGTGACGGAAACCGTACTGTCGGTCACTGATCAGCTGGCGATCTTCAAGATACTTCAGGAGTTGTGTATTTATAATTCGCTCCATCACCTTGGAAAGCAAGGAAGTTATCGCGATAGGCCTGTAGCTCGATGGGTCCGACCGGTCACCCTTCTTGGGGATAGGGTGGACATGGGCGGTCTTCCATGAAGACGGAACCCTGTTAGTGCAATAAGAGAGGCGATACAAACGCGTTAGCGCAGGTGTCAGCTCAGGGGCGCACGTTTTCAAAACCACTGCGGGGATGCCGTCTGGCCCACTCGACTTATGGACGTCCAGGAGTCGGAGCTCCCGCCTGACTGCACACTGTGTGAAGCAGATATCCGGCAGGGAGCTATCACACCGGGGGATGTTCGGTGGTGTGGCACCCCCGTCGTCCACAGTCGAGTTCGAGGCGAAGAGTTTGACCAGAAGGTCAGCCTTCTCTTTCGCGCTGTGGGCCAGACTGTCATCGGACTTGCGCAGTGGTGGGAGACTAGACCTGCAAAAGTTTCCTTCTGCAGCTTTGGCGAGCGACCAAAAAGCACGGCTCCCGGAGGGATAGCTCTTCAATCGCTCGCCAACTCTAGCAACGTGCTCCGACTTCGCCTTGGCAATTATCTTCTTGTAGGACCTGGAAGCGGCGTTATATTTCCGCCTTTCCCCTGAGATGTTAGGATCCCGACGTCTCCTGGCATTATCCCATGCCACGTATGCGGACCGCTTGAGGTGTGCAGCATCCCTGCTGGCATTGTTATACCAGGGTCTGCTGCGACCCCCAACGGGCACTTCAGAGGAGGGAATAAACAATTCCATCCCCTGGAGCACCACGTCTTTAAGACGGTCCGCACAGACGTCAGGATCAGCAGAGGAAAAGCAGAACCGCCCCCATGGGTAGGATGCGTAAAATTCACGCAATCCATCCCAATCTGCTGACATATACCGCCAAACTCTTCGATACCCGGTCGTCGTTCGACGATCAGGACGAGAGAGTGGTACGGCAGCACGAATAAGGCAGTGATCAGACGATCCAAGCGGAGCGTCGACCACCACACTGTATCCGGCCGGATCTGTGGTCAGCAGAAGGTCCAACAAAGAAGGCTCGTGCCCCTCGATATCTGGGACACGGGTGGGCTGTGTCACCAGCTGGGAGAAGCCGTAGGCCAAGGCGAAATCGTAGGCAGTCCGACCCGGGAGGTCAGTGGTTCTGGACCCCAACCACTCTTGGTGGTGAGCGTTAAAGTCTCCAAGAACCACCACCTCCGCAGATGGGTACTGCTCAAGCACGCGGTTAGTCCCCTCTTGCACATGCTCAAACAGAGCTGAACCTGCATCACTGCTGTGGGACCTGTACAGGCACGCGTAGATTCGGCTACGACCCCCGTGATCTACGCGCAGCCACAAGAGGGACAGGTCCCGTTGTTCGAGGCCCCGAAGACGGCGACAACAGACATCAGCCCGGACGAATACGCACACCCCGGCTTTACGCAGGAAGTTGTGCTCCAATACGTAGCCGGGGTACTCAAGGTATGAGGTATCATCCGGAGCAGATATCTGCGTCTCCGTTAAAAAAAGCAGGGCAGGCTGCGCCGTCTCAAGGTGGTGGTGTACGGCGTCAAGGTTGCTATGTAGGCCCCTGACATTGCTGAAATCCACATTAAATTTGGAATGGGGAACCGCCTGTGAAACCCTTTTCTTTTTTTTTGTCGACTTCATAGTTGTTAAATTTTCGGAGAGTAGGATTAGGAGAGGTAGGATGTTGGAGGTGAGATCGAGGCAACACCTGAATGAAGCGCGGAGCATAGTACGCGCTCGACCACGGATTGCGTGAGAGACCGACGCAGGGCATGGAAGGGCCCCCAGTCCACTCTTGCGGAAGGTCCAACATATAAAAACAAAGGTTGATAAGTCCTCTCTCAATGCGCTTGTCTCAATGCTTGAATCGTTTTATACAACTTGAATTCAACATCCAGCTATATAATGTACCTACGTAAAAATCGTTGTTGCAGCTCTGTACTTGAAGAGCCCCGGAGACGAAGTGGAGGAGCTGGTGTCTCGGGCCGTCGCGGCGCTGTGTGCGGGCCCGGCCGCCGCGCGCGTGCTGCCGGTGAGTGCACCCCGCCCCGCAACCGCGCCCTGGGCCGCTGGATGGCAGACGGGCAAGACGCTAACAATAGTAGAATTATTCTGTCCGTGCAGTTTGGGTCATAAAAAATCGGAGCGGTGACGCGAGTATTTCGTTCTCTCTTCCACTCACGAGCCTTATGGACGCGCATAGTGATGCGCATTATTGTTGTCGATAAGTGTTATCGATAGGGTTTTGGTTTTGTCATTTTGTGGGTTAGTAATAAAAATTAAAGAAAGAATCACTAATCGAACACTTACGCCACATATCACCGCAGCTAGTTAACGAGAACGGCAGAAATTAACACTTTGTAACTTTTCGAGATTTATTCTTATTTCGGTGAAAATTTTTAACACATTGTTGATAACAACACGTGTAAATATTATTTTGAATAAATTCTGCCGTTCTGTAGGCTTAGTGCGAGTTTCAAAAATCGAATCGAATGACTCGCATCGAGTGTACGCTCTTCACGGTGAAACGTGCGGAGCTCTGAGTGCGAGTTACTCGATTTGCAGGACGTTTATTCATCTTTAGAAGCAATAATTTTTTCTTTTATGTTGGTAGCATGCAAGTTTTTTTTTTTAGGCGTTTAATTGAAATGCCAAGCTTTCTAACGATATTTATAATTAGTCGGGTAATGGGTAATGTACCTGTGCTTAGTGCGAGTTTTTTTAATTACTCAGTCGATGTTAATGTTATGTTTAATTTGTGTGAGTTTGTATCAGTGCCACCTAGTGGTAAGCTTATGAATCTCATTTTGTGGGAGAGAGAAGGTTTGTTTATGTTGCTGTCTCATGTATCGAATAGCTTTACCGAAGTGAGCCTCTCGATTATTGTATGTGCGAGTGCGAGTTACAAATTAATGGATTTTGAGAGTATTTCTTCACTTTCAAGCAAGTTAAGTAGTCACTAAAAATTTTGCCGTGAAACCAATACAATATCAAGATTTTTTCTTTCGTTTTTAATAATAATGTTGTTTTTTAAGGTTTTATCTATTCTAATGGTTTATACACATATATTTTTTCGGTTACAAAATTTTATAGACGTCTAGCTAGTTGTAAATACATATTAATTCTTTGCTTTTTCATTTAATTCTTATTAAATCATTGCTTTTTTTTAAAGAGTTGTTTGATGAGAGAGAGAGAGCGAGATAGAGTTGTTTTTTTTTTATTGCTTAGATGGATGGACGAGCTCACAGCCCACCTGATGTTAAGTGGTTACTGGAGCCCATAGACATCTACAACGTAAATGCGCCACCCACCTCGAGATATAAGTTCTAAGGTCTCAGTATAGTTACAACGGCTACCCCACCCTTCGAACCGAAACGCATTATTGCTTCACGGCGGAAATAGGCGGGGTGGTGGTACCTACCCGTGTGGACTCCCAAGAGGTCCTACCACCAGTGAAAGAGTATTCTTTATTGTACACAAAATGAATAAATATTGTGAAACATTTTTTCTTGGTCTTATCGCTAAGAGTGATCTCTTCCAGACAACCATTAGATGGGCAAGAATAATTTCGAAATGAATTGCACACTGTGTATCTATCTATTATAGAAATATATACACACACGCACATACACACGCGTACACACACACACACACACGCGCGCGCAATATACATATTTACAGGTACATACGTACAGATTTATATTTATAAATTATATAGAAATTTGAACAATGTAATAATAATTTTGCTTCTTTACACATTTATAAATAAGGATGGATGCTCGTAATAATTTTAGTATATTTGGGCCACCTAATGAAGATCATCAACACTATTACCGTAAATACAATCATTTTATAAACGTTCAACGGGTAAAAGATTAAACCTATGTAAAACATAATTTCTTTAATTAAAAAAAGCTGATATAATTACCTATTCCAAGATTAATTATGTTAAGTATGTCTAAATATGTAATTACAATTAAATAAATTCTATAATAAACTTCTAATTCTAATACTTCTATTAAAGTTACTAAAAAAATATGTTTATGCTGGGCAGTTTTCGTGTATTTTAAAGGTTACGCCATTACGGCAAAGTTTGTTTACGAAATTGCACCCTTAGAATGGAAGTGGTATAACTAAAAAAATTAAGATTAGTTTTATATTTCAAAACACTTATGTATTATTATTAAGAACCTACATTTTAAGTAGGTAATACGTGCAGCAAAAATGTTGGACTCCTTTTCACGAAAATTGCGCGGACGGAGAAGTATGAAATTTCCCACACTCATAGAGAATATAGAGAAGTAGTGCAGATTGCTATTTTTTTTTTAATTGTGCATAAGCAATATAAAAATAAACTAAATGAATAAAAAAACCTTACACACATTACCATGTATTTGACACACACACACGCACACACACATGCATTTATACTTTTTTTGTTTATTGATTTATCAATCTGTGGTCAAATTGAGAATAGATTAATATTTTTTGTCTTTAATATTATTTTTCTATAATGTAGCCTTGGCGACATAGAGCAATGATTATTATAGAAATGATGATAATAGAAAGGTGACAATAGAACTATAATAATGTTCAAACTTAAAATTTAAATAAATTATGGTCAAATTTCGACCACTGGACTACCATTAGTAGATAATAATAAAATCATTTATTGCCTTTCACACAGATTTAGATTATTACAGGCAGCCTGCAAGGAAACAACAAAAAAACAAAACACTATTATATCATTTCTGGCAAGCAGCTCAACATTTGCACTTGTATATTATTAATAGGAATTTTATTAAGAATATTGACAATTTATGAGGAATTTGACAAGTACGGATTAGTTATAGATATATGTAGTTACATATTGTAAATTAAATTAGTTTTATAAGTGCAATAAAAAATAATTTAAATGATAAAATGATAAAGCCATACCTTTTTCCAATGTGACGATTAGAGAGTATCCTATTATTCTTTTCTATATTATTCTATCAGCTTATAAAATTAAACAGTCTCTTTTAGTCTAGAAAAGGACAAAGTACTCTTTCTGTCTTTTTCAAATAAAATGGCATGCCTTAAAGTGTTTAAACCGAAAAACTAAAAAAATACAATTATTGTATTACAATATTGAAGTTTACCAGAAACTAAGAATTTTGGGTTGAGCCACTTTAATTCTAAACGTACAAAATAGTATTGAACACGTGACATTACCCGAATAATTTTGAAAGTAGTAGGTTCCCATTAAAATGCTGTTAAAATGCGTTGTATTTCATTTAGACGGTCTAATGCCAAAACATCACGTGCTACCAATATACGAGAAATAATATTATTGCTGCTCTCGGTGAATAAACGCCCTGCGAAGCGAGTAGCATATCTCAACTCACACTCACAATTCTTCATTTTTCACCGTATAGAACGTAAACTCGATTTGATTTTGATTTATTCATTACAATTGAACAACTAGGAAAAAAAGATGAAAAGACATTTTGGAGGGACCGCGAGGAGCTAAATTGTGTGAATTGTTTTATTTTGTCTATTTAATGTTTCTTAGTTAATGCGTATTTAATATTTCTTCGTGTATAAGTGTAATTTTGAGACCGTCCTGGCCTAAAGGTTAAGGCGTCCGGTGTATTCGTATCTTGCAATGCACCGGTGTTCTAATCCCGCCGGCGGGTATCAATTTTTCTAATGAAATACGTACTTATCAAATGTTTACGATTGACTTTCACTGTAAAGGAATAGCATCATGTAATAAAAATCAAACCCGCAAAATTAATTTTTGTAATTACTGGTGGTAGGACGTCTTGTGAGTCCGCACGGGTAGGTATCACCACCCTGCCTATTTTTGCCGTGAAGCAGTAATGCGTTTCGGTTTGAAGGGTGGGACAACCGTTGTAACTATACTGAGACCTTAGAACTAATATCTCAAGGTGGGAGGCGGCATTTGCGTTGTAGATGTCTATGGGCTCCGGTAACCACTTAAGATTAGGTGGGCCGGGAGCTCGTCCACCCATCTGTGCAATAACAAAGTAACGTGAGTTTATTAACTGTTTAGTATCTGTGAAAGTGCGAAAATTTAAAAAAATTAAACAAAACCGCTGGACGTAGCTTCTCGAAGTCTTCGAAAAGGTCCACTGAAAAAAATCTCAGTATATAATCAGCATTTTGCAGAGATTATATTTTATCCCATATTATCTGATCTCATTTCATTTCATTCCATGCCAATTGATTAATGCTTCAAATTAATCAAATCCATTTCACTCCATATTATCATTTTTCATAAAAAAAGATTAGGCTCTATGGCATGATATTTTTGCCTCTCTAGTTGGAAAAATAAAACTACTAAAGAAATACTCGATCGAAACGTTAAAATCCACTAATTTGTAACACGCACTCGCACAAATGTCATTCGTAGTACTCATTTCGGTAAAATTACTCGGTTACGAGATCACAACGTTAATATGAACTCGCACTCACAAAATAACACCGAGTACGTTTGCCACTAGGGGCGCTGTTCCAATTGCATACAAATTTGAGCAAACTGGCTCGCTAGTGAGAACGTTACAAAACTCGCACTAAGCACACTGATCCAAAACAAAGGAGTAGCCATTGTGTCACTAAAGAAATTCAAAGAACGAATGCATAAAAACAGATTACTCTTCGACATAATGTACTATAATTTGCAAATGACGTCACCAATACAACAACAATGTCTCACCACCCTAGGTATACCACCCCGCCGCCGTGTACCTGCCTTCGATGACACATTTGTTTTTATCGATAATGGCGTTGCGCCCTCGCAACATGCTCACCGCCCTAGCCGGCCTATGTTTTATGACCGAAACTGCACGGACAAAATAATTCTACTATAAGTAGGATTACCGGTACATGTGTATGTTGCACGCGGGCAGGTGTGGGAGCGCCACGTGCGCGAGGCGTGCGTGCGCGTGCGGCGGGCGTGCGTGCGCGCCGCGTGCTCGTTCACCGCGTTCCCGAACTTCGCCGCGCTGTCGGACGCCGCGATCAAGGCCTTCCTCGCCCATCCAGGTACGAGCCACTCCTATGTCATGACGAAGCCCCAATGCGCAATAATAAATTGAGTTGCTCTGAGGAATTGTTTGAGATGATCCCCTCATCTCCTTTTTATCATCGCAACTCCCGCCATCGGAGCAGAGTTCATTCATATTATCTGGACCGATGCGTTCATCGACAGTGCGTTTCCGGAGGTCTTTTTTGCCACGTAGCATCCGGCTTTGGAATGAGCTCCCCTCGACGGAATTTCCCGAGCGCTATGACATGTCCTTTTTTAAAAGAGGCTTGTGGAGAGTATTAAGCGGTAGGCAGCGGCTTGGCTCTGCCCCTGGCATTGCTGAAGTCCATGGGCGACGGTAACCACTCACCATCAGGTGGGCCGTATGCTCGTATGCCTACAAGGGCAATAAAAAAAAGTTCATGGTTTAGATTAAGCTGCTTTCAGACTACGTTATAATATAATAGCATATGGTATATCGCTCATAGCACAACAATATCGCACATACATACATAGTTATGGACACATTCACACTGTACTGTACTATTATATGTTATTGGCTAAGTATAGGCTGCTATACTATATGGCACTATAGTATAGCGTAGTCTGAAAGCAGCTTAAGACCTCACTATAAAGTGTTATGCACATGATAAAAACCTTATACATTAACACTGCACTTAAAATATAATTTATCATAGTCGCTCAACGCGGGTCGCGTCGAAGTTTGAGCCTAGTAACAGACATCTTCAAAGATTTCATTCTAAACTGAAGCAATTTTGTAATTTTTTCATCGATGCATTGTATTGTACTCTTGCCCTATAAGAAGGAAAATAAAATAAATATTACCGATGACGGTGCGTGAATTGTTCCCAATTATTTATTTATTAATGTGCGAAATATGAAATATGAGTGAATAAATCGTTTTTTGTTCAATTTAATAAGTTTCGCGGATCGCGGTTACCTTTAAATCGATTTAAACAGTTTAACAATGCCTTATGTTACCGTTGCTTAAGAGTTTTCCGCGTCCCGAAGACTTTGTAATTATAGTTCGGTCAACCAAGATCGTGAAATCGAGTGATATTTATATTATTATTTTACTGTCGGTACCATAAAAATGTTAAGACCTGGGTCATTACTTGTCTGCGTCGCGTGATGAAGTCATGTTATCAACACCCGTATCCGGAGAGGATACCTGGAAACTCACTTGACCTCGACTCGATGGAGGATACCATAATGACACGTTTTTCTTTTTTTTTCTTTCTAGTATTTTGTTCGTCCTTTATGGAAGAATGGAGTTAAGTGGTTCCCAGAGCCTATAGACAACACTGCTTGAATGCTACTTACTACCCACCTTGAGGTCTCGAATATAAAAAAGAATAAACAATGATGCTGTTTTTTCGAGTTCTTTTGACTTTCGTTATTATTAGCTCACCTCGACTGAGGAAAAATGTGAAGGTCAGGTTAAATATGTTTTCTCGATAAAAAACAGACATTTTCGGCGACTACAGTGCCCTTTTGTACTAAGTTGGGTGGTAGATATTGTATTGTGGATTGCTCCGAATTCCATTGCCTTGAATCGTTACAAATGATCTTATACATTATATCTAAAATTAAACAGCTATTACTAACTTTATGTATACTCTCTTTTTAAGCAAAACACACATCGGCCCATTAGCTCAGTTGGTTAGAGCGTCGTGCTAATAACGCGAAGGTCGCGGGTTCGATCCCCTCATGGGCCAATCCTCTTTTTTCGCATTTTTATATTATCTACATTTAATTATTGTTGATTTTAAAATTTTTATATTATATTTTATTCATTAAAAAAGGTTTTAATTCAGTAACATCGTATAGAAATATTATAATTGAGAAAATATTGGAGTTCAGAAGAAAACAAAATCTAAATGTATAGTACTTTTATATATTTTTGTTTATTTTTTATACATTTTATTTATTTTTTATATATTTTATTTATTTTTTATATATTTTATTTATTTTTTATATATTTTATTTATTTTTTATATATTTTATTTATTTTTTACGAATCTTTGCCTATAATATTGTGTAATCTTATTGTGAACCAATTGTATTTATAATCAGCAAAAGGAACACTATAATATGTAGGGTCGGTCGCGTGTTATTTATTTCAATAATGAATTAAAAAAATGTTATGCTGTAATTTTTTTCTAATTAAGAATGTCATAGCTTACGTGGCAAAGTTTTACTAACTAACATTACTGTATAGTCTTCATTTCGATTTTACAATAGTAAATACTAGCGGTCCTCCAGTAGTCGAAATTCGAATATAATCAATTAAAATTATAAGTTTGAACATTATTGTGGTTCTGTTGTAAAAGACTATTTATTATACTACTATAGTTACAGTTTTCGCAAAGACTACACTATAGACAAATAATATTAAAGACAAACAATATTCATCTATTCTCAATTTGACAACAGCCTTTAAACAATAACAAAAGTTTGACAATAAACAAAGAGTATACTCGTATGGTGATGTGTCAAATGTATGGTAATGTGTGTTATTCTCTTCTCTTGGTTTAATGTATTTATTATGCATAATTTGAAAAAAAATCACTTTCTGCACTTCTTCTCCTCTGTATAAGTGTGGAAAATTTCATAGTCCTCCGGACGCGCAATTTTCGTAAATACAAAATACAAACATTTTTGCTAGGTACAAAAATTTTTTGCTTGACGTATTAATATATAGATTTGTGTAGAGTCGTCGGGCTGGAGCGAGGTGCGGGCGGCGTGGGCGGGGTGTCCGTGGACGGAGCCGCGCGCGCTGGCGGGCGAGGGCGCCCTGCATGCCGCCTACGTGTGCGCGCTCGCCGCGCCCGCGCCCGCCCCCGCCCGCGCCCTGCACGCGCTGCTCGCCAGGCAACACTCCTTGTGAGTAAATGTACTTAACACTCACAAATGTCCTCCACGTTGTAGGAACAACACCGCGGTCGTCTGTGGGTGGACATGTATAAACGTTTATTTAAATAAAAAAGTTTAGTAGCTTTTTTCCTACCTGAGCTGATAGCCTTGAGAGGCTGTGTCAGCGTAACCTAACAAGTAAGTGACCTCACGGGGCTCAAACCTAACGACGTTGCTAACACGAACCCTACCAAGAGCCGTGCTTCGCAGAATCACAGACCTTTTCAAGATATAGCTTGTATATATACAAGTTCCGAACAACAACATTCAGAGCGTCTCGGTCTGCCAAGCAATATCACCCACTCGATGGAACATGTTCTCTTTGTCGTTTAGCCTTCCACATAGATATTTATTGAAACTATATTAGAATTATTTTGTCCATGCAGTTTGGGTCATAAAACATAGTCCGGCTAGGGCGGTGAGCATGTTGCGCGGGCGCAACGCCATTATCGATAAAAATAAATGAGTGATCGAAGGCAGGTACACGGCGGCGGGATGGTATACGAAGGGTGGTGAGACATTATTATGTTACGAGTCATTTGTACTTACCTGCAAGTTATAGTACATTATGTCGTAGAGAAATGTGTTTTTATGCATTCGTTCTTTGAATTTCTTTAGTGACACAATGGCTACTCCTTTGTTTTGGATCAGAACGGCAGAATTTAATCAAAATAATATTTGCACGTGTTGTTATCAACAATGCGTTAAAATTGTTCACTTAAATAAGAATAGATCCCGAAAAGTTACAAAGTGTTAATTTCTGCCGTTCTCGTGAACTTGCTGCGGCGATATGTGTATTCATTTTTATCACTAACCCACAAAATGACAAAACTAAATACACTATCGATAACGCTTCTTCTTCTCCATCGCTCCCTCATTGCTGAGGATCGTGACTCCGTTTTAGCTTGTCTACTGTCAGCCTCCATCGGTTCCGGTCAGTTGCCTGGTGTAGTGCAGCGCTAAGTGGTCCGCTGGTTTGCTCGGAGATCTGGTCGGACCAACGTTTGGGGCTCCGGCCTCTAAGACGTTTTCCTTCTACTTTCCCAGTGACCATCAGACGTTCCAAGTTGTCTACACCTCTGCGGGCAACGTGGCCAAAGTAGCGCATTATGCGTTGCAGACAGGTGGCAGACAGGCGTTGAGCGTTCTCCATTTTAAGCTGATGTAGGACCGAGATGTTCGTGCGGTGGGCTGTCCATGGAATTCTTAATAGGCGGCGCCAGCACCACATTTCAAAAGCATCAACTCTGTTTCGGTCAGCTGCTTTTATGGTCCATGTTTCTGCTCCATAGAGAGCGATTGGAAAGACCAGTGAGTGCACAAGATGTATTTTGGTCCTATTCGAAATATTACGATCTTTCCAAACTTTGCTCAACTGCGTCATAGCTGTTTTAGCCATTCCAATTCGTCGGCGTATTTCAGGCTCACAGCTCCCCTTATCCGTGATCACAGAACCAAGGTAGACAAACTGGTCCACGGCCTCGTATTCTGCCAAAAGGTCCGTACGCTGAGTGGATGAGAAGCGGTCTACGACTAGAAGCTTGGTCTTGCTTTTGTTAATTGCTAGTCCCATGTTTAGGCTTATAGCCTCTAATCTGTCCAGAAGCTCCTTCATCTCCGCCTCAGATGAAGCAAGAAGTGTGGTGTCGTCGGCATATCTCAAGTTCGTTATCTGAACCCCCCCTATTCTAACGCCTCCTTCCCAGTTTTCTAAAGTCTGGCGCATTATATATTCCCCATATATATTGAAGAGAATAGGTGAGATAACACATCCTTGCCGGACTCCTTTTTGGAAGCGAAATTCACTTGAAGTGGCATTTTCGATAGAGACAGACCCAAACCCCGACTCGTACAGGTTGCGAATCAACATAACAAGATGACTCGGAACTCCTGTTTCACTTAGGATCTCCCACAGTTTCTCCCATTTCACGCAATCAAAGGCCTTCTGATAATCTACAAAGCGCATAAAGACAGGTGTGTTGTACTCATAGCATTTCTCTACAATGAGTCGCAAGTTAAGAATTTGCTCTCTTGTGCCCCTCCCCCTAACAAAACCTGCCTGCTCCTGAGGTATCTGCCAGTCAAGGAACGATTTTAGTCTGCTGTTTATGACGTGGAGCAGGATCTTGCTAGCGTGCGACACAAGGGCTATCGTTCGGTAGTTGCTACAATTGCGCACTGAGCCCTTTTTGTGGAGAGGCAATATAGACGAGTGCACCCAGTCTTTAGGCCAGTGTCCTGTTTGCCAGATTGGATAACGCTTATCGACAACTATAATGCGCATAACTATGCCCGTCCATAAGGCTCGTGAGTGGAAGAGAGAGCGAAATACTCGCTTCACCGCTCCGATTTTTTATGACCTAAACTGCACGGACAAAATAATTCTACTATAGTGGTCCCGCAGTAGTCGAAATTCGTCTATAATTAATTGAAATATGTATACTGTTGGGATCTCTTGGTGAATCTCAACATATACCATTTAATTTAAAACGTTTACTTATAAGGCACTTTACCGTATCATAGTACAGAGGACGAGACAATACTGGCCGTGTGGATATGCTGCGCGGGGCGCGTGGGGCGGTGCGGGGGGCCGGGGGGGCGGGAGGCGGCGCTGGCGCTGCTGCGGGAGTGGGGGGAGCCCCCGCCGCGCTCCGTGCTCAGCGTCGTCACGTTCCGGCCCGTCCACGGACCCACCACCAGGTAACATCTATTATATCAACATTTTGAAGTCGTGGCCTAAAGGATAAATGACATCTACAACGTAAATGCCGCTACCCACCTTGAGATATCAGTTCTAAGGCCTCAGTATAGTTACAACGGCTGCCCCACCCTTCAAACCGAAACGCATTACTGCTTCTCGGCAGAAATAGACAGGGTGGTGGTACCTATCCGTGCGGACTCACAAGACGTCCTACAACCAGTAAATTACTAACGAAGGATACTTAAGTGTACGTCTATTCTTACTATAATTAATTTAATTGTATTGTGTTCAGTGGTATGGGCGTGCAAATGTATCATACAGACGGCGAGGGTCCGTCGATATTTTCCTAGCCCCAGTCTAAGGGCTTAAGTCAGATTCTCTTCCATCGCATCCAATATTAATTAAGTAACAATGTTCTAGACATCGACTGCTGAGTCGGCTCGGCGTGTGCCTGCTGGCGCCGTCGGCGTCAGCGACTCGCGCGTACAAGGCTACCAGTGCCGAGGTGTTCGGTTCGAAGCCGGGCGAGGACGATGGAGGGACCGCTCCTCCCACCCCCGACCAGCTGCCCAAACTCGCGGTCAGATTGTATCCCAAATACGAGAAGTTTTTTGATATAGAACTGGACATGGTGACAAATGTGTCGGTCTGATGTGGACAAGAGATAACCGGCTGATTCTCCGGAGGATCCATCGGGTCTCCGCAGAGGAGCAGCATTTGTGATGCCCTTGGAATTTCAATTTTAAGGTCGACTCTGGTGGTCCCCTGTATAGTCACGCCAACACACACAACTAGCTTAATGTATGTCTTACTTTTCGCAAAAAATCTCGAGAATATATACTTGAAAAAAAAAGGCCTGATTAGTTAATAAAAATAGTCGTTCTAATAGTACGTAAAAATGTTTGTGTTTTTTTGTTCGATGTGAACTTGTTGATTGAAACTTTCACTCCGTGAGGGGAGGGGTTCGGATATAGCACCATCTCTTCTTCAACTACCAAATTCTGAGTGTAGGTTTCTTTGAATATTGTACCTCATTCTCTTCGGTCTCTTGTCTTTCACGTCCAGTCCCTACCAGCCACTTCGATCAGGCACGACGGCATATGTGGAAGGTACCATGACCATAAGACAAACGTGTGCTCTTCCTATAGGTTTAACTACGTTCTGAGACAATCACACTATGATCAGGTTTCTTTGTAATGTAATATCGCGCATCAGGATTTAGAATCGACTACCAATTTGAGATGTGTGAGATGCGATATTGAACTACATACAGTTTGTTGTAAAATGTAGCGTATTGAAATCAGCGTAGATCAATATAGATCAAGTTAAGATGATTAAATAGATATAAAAAAATATATCTGAGTATGTTTAAATAGTTAAAATAGAACAAATATAAATAAAAAACAATACGTCTTTGGATCATAATTTTGTAAATATAATCTCCATCTACTTAGTATAAGAAGGCTAAGAACTCTATAATCTTTATGTGACATTAAAAATAGTTTTGTATGTAAAGTTTTAGCTCTGTTAAAAGCGTAAGAATCCTAGAGGACTTTTAACGGATAGTAAAACAGAATGTAAGGTACAGCATGCACATATTGGGACAGGTTTAATAAAAAATTTTAACTTTAAATTACTTATAAGTACTTACTAAGTACTACTAAGTAAGTACTACTAAGTAATTACTTATACTTTAAAGAAATGCTGTGATGTACTATGTGTTTAAGTGGACTTAATCATAAATTAGGGAGTAATTAAAGAAATATATGTTTCGACTTCCAATGTATCCACACAAATTTAATGCTGCCATGCATAAATAACGGCCTAGATTGGTGTTGCCGGTATATAAAACGATAAATTTTCTACCAAATAATAGAAATTTTTTATTTTTACTTTTTATGACGCCAGCGAAATGTGTTTTATGTTACATATTATGTATGAAATGAAAACTAGTCTATTCGAAAAATGCTCAATATTTTTTTTTACTTAGGTACATATTAGTTTAATGTTTAATTCGTAAAACTGAAGATATTAAATGTAAAGAGTATGTATAATGAAAATATTCGAGTCTCTTGTGTATTGTGTATTGGACTCCCCATATTTCATACGTAATATTATTATTTTTTTCATTCTTGCCACATTCATTTTCTCTAATAACTCGATACTGACTTTGGCGGGAACGCGAGGAGTGAGCTGTTGTGTGATTTGTTTTATTTTTGTCTATTTAGTGTTTCTTCAGGTTTAAATGTGTAATAACGGTGGTTTATTAACTGTTTAATATCTGTGAAAGTGCACAAATGTGGGAAAATGAAACAAAGCGGCTGAACGTAAGTTCTCGGGATCTTCCAAAAGTCCACTGAAAAAATCTCAGTAAATCACCTCAATTTTACTGAGATTATATTTCATCCCATATTATCTCATCTCATTTCATTTAATTTCGTCTCAGTTGATTAATGTCCCATATTCATAAAATTCATTTCATTTCTCTTCATATTTTTTCATAAAAATAAGAAAATAAATTAAAATACGACATGACCTAAAGGTCTTGGTTTCCAGGTCATAAAAACCCTTAAAAATAATGTTTGATATTTATTCTATTTAGTATTGTACATTGTATATTAGTTCTAGAAACGTCGTCAACTTGGAGATGTGGTTTATGCGTGCACATTAAATTTACAAAACGATTCATTTATACATAAATAAATAAATATTAAATTGTCACCTGAAAGGATCAAGATTAGTCGTGCACCAATCACAAGTAAATTGTTTCGTATTGTATTAAGAAAATAATTAAAAGCTATTAGGGAAAATGTCTTTTGTGTTTAATTAAGAAATGCTCGACGAATATGGTGATTTTTAATTTGTGTTTTTTTTAATGAATAAAACATATTTTATATACACGTTTTTTCATTTTAATAATAAATAAATGATTCTAATTAACATTTTAACCTAAGTAATACTTTTTCTTTATTAACGCTAATTGACGTTAAAGCATTAGCATTAAAGTGTTTTTAACATGAAAATAATAGAACGGATATATAATTAGTCACAATTAATTAATTATAAAACAATTTTCACATTCAATGCGTTCTCGAAATTTCGGTGTGCTTAAAATACCGCCATCGACAGGTAGACTGACACAGCGGGATGCTAGAAGCAGACTAATCAATCCGCCCTGTGCTTAGTCCATTTTAAGAGTTACCACTGGGACTCTATGACTCGCCCCGACAAAGTAGCCCACTGAGTTTCTCGCCGGATCTTCTCAGTGGGTCGCGTTTCCGATTCGGTGATAGATTCTGCGAAGCACGGCTCTTGCTAGGGCCAATGTTAGCAACAGATCCTGTTTGAGCCCCGTGAGCTCTTCTACATACAAAAGAGAAATTGAAATAGCCTCTCAAGACTTTCAGCATAGGTAGGGAAAAACACAAAACCGACAAAGATCGCGCTTATCCCAGAACACCTTAAAACCGCCTTGTTTTTTTAATACACCTTTAACTAGTTTATCAAATCGTGAGAATTCGTTAAACAATCATGTTTGAAATGCAGATAGACGAGAGTTTAAAACGTAAATGATTTCACATGATATGCCAAAAATACAAATGTTATTTGTTTTTTGTTTTCTCTAATAAATTGAATAAGCGAACATATATGTTTGGCAGATATGGTATATTAAATAATACATCAAACTTTTATTTTCGTGAAGACAACGGACAGAAGTGGAATATTTACTTGACGCACTAAATCAGTTCGATTTCTGCCGGGTATCTATAATTTTTTTTTTTTATGATTGTAGTATTGCTGTTGGCCCGGAGGCCTTTCCAGTTTCATCAGGACAGGTGGGCGAGCAAAGGCACAGCCAGGAGGGGTGGGATTTCCTAACAGCTGCCCGAGCGCCTCCGAAGGAGACCTAACAACTCAAGAGCAACTGCTTCGCGAATGAATCTACTACCGGATCGGAATCGCGACCCACTGAGAAGATCCGGCTATAAACTCAGCGGGCTGATGCATAGGTTAGGTTGCACGTCGATCTCTTTGTCGAGTTCGACGAGTACGGTTACCGGGGAGCCGGGCATCTATTAGCTTCGGGTGCAAAAACGTTACTCCGACAATTGTTCTTAATATCTGTTGTACTCGTCTAAACAAAAAGCATTTATCCTATCAACAAACAACCAATTAGTATTACGGATCAGGGCTGCCCAAATGACAACTCTCGTCTCACATCTTTGCGGCTCGCGGAATGTATTCCAAAGCCGTAAAACAATTAAATTTATAAAATACATGTGTATAAAATACATATAGAGTTTAACTATTAATGGGAAATATCCGTAGGTTTTGTGTCCATTAAAATTTATTATACAGAACCAGTCAGTTCATGTTGTAATTTTTCTGACCGTAAACGTCTCTAATTTGGACAGCCCTGCTATGTATGTACATGCTATTTTACGTAACAAAATAGGAACTAGATTATCTAAATTGTTGTTTTGTTCTATGCTCAATTCTCATTCATCACATGTTTGATGTTCAACTCTATCTTCGACACGTGCCTATCCATCTGACACGCTTATCACCCTGAAATCTATCTCGGACGTGACTATCTTAAGATAGGAAAAACTTAAGTTTTAATGTTTTCAGCGACTGCGTCGTTACTATCCAAGTTTTATGGGCTGTAAAGTTTACACTTGAATCTTATCTGGCCCCCCGGTAATCTCAACTGAACCTGCTTTCAAAACTTCAAAATTCAACGTTGAAATCTTCAAGGATGAATAAAATTTTGCATGAAGAGAAGCGCTATTTGATTAGACACGAGTTTAAATTACCTTTTCATCCGCTAACCGGCATTAGCAAAGATTTAAATCGCATATTTGATTCTGCACTTGACTTCTGCATTCTTGTTAACTATGAGAGTTTTAATTGAATTAATCGAAATTCATAGATAATTTAAAATATTTAGTTCGATTTTAACCTAGAAGAATACATAGAAGGATTCTTTGTTTGTTTATCGCATTCGTAACTAAATAATACGTCCGATTTTGACGAAACTTTTTTACATTTTTTTTTTGTGTTTTGTAAAATATGTCGAGATATTTCTAAAAATACAGATAATTTAACACCGCAGTTTTATTATTTTGACCAAAAACATACAGAGCATTTTTATGACATAATTACGTAAACCAAATTAAATAATAACTTATGTACATATAGGTAATTCTAATCTAAGTACATTTCTTGAAATATTTCGTATTTTACGATCGGCTACCTACTTAGCAATATTATTTTCTACAAATCGCACCATAATGTACAGAATTGTTTTTTTTATATATGATTTAGCGTGGCTGCAACCTTTTCCCGTGATAGTGAGCCATAAGACTAAGTACAGCTGATGTAGTGGCCACGATACTAGCCTGCTGAGCGCTTAGTTTCCCGCCCCACAGCCACCCAGCCGGCAGCCAGCTCACGGCATGAACTACATCCAGTACAAGCTTAGTTGTAGCCAGAGAAGCTTGTGTAAAGCGCGCCGGTGCACATTTGGGCGGTTCAGAGGACTTCAGGAGCTGGGAGCTGGCTTGAAGACCACGGATCGATCTGTGGATCGATGATGAATATTTTTATAGTCGGATTTTTAATTAGACGAAGCCAGCTGACAGTAGCTAATGTCACTTTGTAAAATAATGTTGCTATATTTAAAGTAATAGTGATGCGTTCAGTTCTCGTTCAATCACATAAATGAACAATGAGTGTGAAGAGTTAATCATTAATTTCAAACTATAAAAGAATATTATTTATATTTTACAATAAAATTGTATTAAAGTGATCCAATATAATAATATGTTACTAGTAGTATGTAACTACAATCAGTTTTTTTATTTTCATTACCTATGTACCTATAATTGTTATATTTTATACATCTATAGTTTCAAATATATGATGCATTGGAAATAGGACAGTCTTACAAGCTTCCTCGCAATGTTTTTCTTAATGTTTAAAACACTCGGTATTCAGTACAGGTAGATACCATAGGAACATAATGTTTCGTCGAAAACTCGTTGGTATGTACAAAGCACGGCTAAAATTCGAACCCCGTGCCCGATATCGGCAGTTCGGCACACTAACTATTCACTAGACAATCGAGGCAATTTCATTAATTCAGGAGTTTTTTCAATCGTTCACTTTGTCACAACACTATTTTTATTTCATCAAAAACTGACAACACAGTAAACGTCAGTTTACTTCATCTAATAAAAAATCCGACTATAGTGAAATTTTATAGTGTTAAAATGAAAGTTGAAATCTCCACATCACTAGAATGGTGGTGTTTGTTTCTGTGGTTTGACCTCTATAATATTGTATCCGATCATTTGCAATTCTAGAAAAAAATATTTTATCTAAAGTACAACAAATTTGAAAATTTCTGATTTGATTAAATTCTCATTGAAACACTGGGCAGAAGTAGGTATAGAGAACACGTATTATTATGGTATTAAGTAGCCGCTAGCAACCTTGAAGCTTGAAATCATATTCCAAAAGCGTCGGTTCGCCATAAAAAACAATACCACAGTTGGTGCCACAATACCAACATTAAAAGAAAATTCCTGTAGTCGTCGACTAGTACAGGAATTAGTGTCTTGGTAAATTATAACCCTGTCCCAGATGACGGAACATAACATGTGCTTTCGGATCCTCTCAATGCACTCTCGGTCCACTCCAAGTATCGATCACCTAATTTTATTAACGCAACCCACTAAATTTCTCGTTAAATAATCTCCGTCGGTCGCGATTTCGATCCGGGTGGTAGATTCAGAAATACACTGCTCTTGCTAGGACAGATGTGAGTAAATTCTTTCAGGCTGGGCCCCGTGAGCTCGCCCATCAGTCAGAATAGCCCTGAAGCTACTGGCTACTAGGCAAAAGAAAAACCAGCCTTCCGATTACTATTATCACTAACCTGATGAGCCCCACGAACGCAGACAATGACCAGAAAAGCTTATGCGCTGTCTTCACTTTAAAGTCAAAGTCCGGCGACACAACCAGTACGCCTGTGTCGATTAACCAGACAATCTTCTCGCACTGTAGGTATGTTAGCGTGAAAGCGTTGTTCGCCACACCGAGGCTACCCCAAAACGAACCATCCTAAAACGAAATAAGGTTTAAGATTCATTGAAATAAAGCAACAAACACTCCAAATTGAACGGCCTAAACTAATTTAAATTAATTTTCACTCGAACGGTGAGTAACGGAACGTAGCTAAATAAGTATAGAGGCATTTTTTTATTTCTTAACAAAAATTCAGATCAAAATGAGAATAATAGTACTCAGAAAATAGTATACAGACCAAACACCGTGAAGTAAATAATTAAAATACAGTAATCCCCCCTATTACATGGTAGATTGGTTCCGTGTTATAGGAAACGCGTTGTTGTATTCGCTGGGTGAGCTCATGGGGCTCTAACCTGAGGATTTTGCTAACACTGGCCCTAGCAAGAGCAGTGTTTCGCGCAATCTACCACCGGATCGGAAACGCGACCCATTGAAAAGATTCAACGAGAAACTCAGTGGGCTAGGGTACCAGCGACTGACGTACAAATTCCTTTAAAATATACATCTATACTAATATTATAAAGAGAAAAGATTTGTTTGTTTGTTTGTTTCGAATAGGCTCCGAAACTACTGGACCGATTTGAAAAATTCTTTTTCCATTAGAAGCCGACATTGTTCCTGATGAACATAGGCTACTTTTTTTTTATTTTATTTTTTTTGTTTCATGTGTTTTAATGTTTCCGAAGCGAAGCGAGGGCGGGTCACTAGTATTATTATATAGATAATAAACGCTTAGACAAAGAGCACACAATCATCATACTTATTGTTCTTTTTTTTATTGCCCTTGTAGGCAGCCGAGCATAGGGCCCACCTGATGGTGAGTGGACACCGTCACCCGTGGACTTCAGCAATGCCAGGGGCAAAGACAAACCGTTGCCTACCGTTAAATACTCTCCACAAGCCTCGTTTCAAGAAGGACATGTCATAGCGCTCGGGAAACACCATAGAGGGAAGCTCATCCAAAGCCGGATGCTACGTGGCAAAAAAAATCTCTGGAAACGCATTGTGGATGAACGCAGTGGCTCCAGGTAGTATGGATGAACTTGATTCCGGTGGCGGGCAGTGCGATGGTAAAACCGAGATGATAATATCAACGAGATGATGGTATCTATTATCTATGTTTAACTATTACCTGTTTACCAAGTCCATAAGCTAGTGCCAGTTTGAGTGCAGCCGCGTCATCGAATAGTCGCAAGGTGGCGCGGGCCGCAGCAATGCGCGCGCTGGCAGTTAAAATGTCTTTTCGTTTGGCCGTTGATCCCCATAGCTTCAGTACGTAGCTTGTTAAGGATACGATCTGTATTGATAACGAACAAAAAAAAATTTTTTTTTATTTTTCTCTACCTATGCTGATAGCCTTGAGAGGCTATTTCAGCTTCACCCTAACGTGTAGGTGAGCTCACGGGGCTCAAACCGAAGTATTGCTAGCATTCGCCCTAGCAAGAGCAGTGCTTCGCAGAATCTACTACCGGATCGGAAACGCGATCCACTGAGAAAATCCGGCGAGAAACTCAGTGAGCTGTGTCTGTGGGTTAATTCGCTCGTCGAGCCGGTGACCGGCATATTCACAATTGAGCTATGGAATATGCAATTTTTTTAAAAACAAGGTATACAAATGTACAATGTGCAATATACAAATGTATTTGCAGATTTTTTTTGATACATACAATAAAAGTTGATTAGGATGCCTATCTAACATTTGCGAAGATGATTTAAATCAATAGCGCAAAAACAGAATAGGTACTTCAGGTAAGTACTTAATGTAAACCTCAACTGATACAGAACTTGCCGAATTCCTCGAAATACCATAAGCATTCTAAAATAAGTACCTTATCACGATTCGAATGGGACTGCAAAAGATCACAGATTTCGTCGACAACTTCCATAGTTATTGCGCGAGTACTTATTTGACGAATTTAATATTGACAGACAGGACAGTTCACTTCCTGATACCCATTGCCTACTGCCATTTCCGAGACAAAATATTCAAGTTTATCTTCTATTATAGATATCATATCTGGGTAAACATAATTCACATTGTTTCATCCTTGGGATTACTACGTAGGTAACCTTATCTTCAATTGTTATGCAATGATAAATCCATATCTAATGATATAGTTTTTGAAGATTATATTTCCTTACTTTTCTCTTTTACTTGTGATTCGAATCTATATGAACTTGTTAAGAAGGCCATTTTAAGTTTGCAGGTGATAGTAATAGCTCACGCGCGAAGGTTTAGTGCAGAAATTGTTAAAGAATTACCCCGTCATTGCTATTTAAGAAGCAATGACGAAGATCTCACACCAAGCGGGTGAATTTGCTCGGTAGATTAACGACCCGAATGATCTTGTTCCGAACTTTTGTGCTCGGTAATTTCATTGTCGAGTTTCAGGCATCTGTCAGATATCTTGTGTTCTATGATAGACCCGACACACTCTGGTCGGTAGATAAGTAGGCTAAACTTTCCTTTATAGTCACTTTTTTTTTTGTAGATAGTACCCACTCACAAGTAGAAGGCTTTTTGCAAAATTTCAAGTTGCGTAAACTCACAGCTTACGAGATATAATGGTTTAAAGTTTCCATACAAATTGGAAAAATCGTCAAGGTAGACGTCAAAGTTGACACGTTCACGTTCCATTCACGGTATACGTGTATTTTATTAAATTTTATGTCATGTTTTTTACCGTGCTTCGGCGCGCAAGGGCGGAAGAGCTGCTCTTCCCGCAGCGCCGGAGATAAGGCGCCTTCAAACTTAAATGATTTAAGATTTTAAGATGAATTAAATGATGCAGGGGTAAACACTTACCCCTCCCTCCCTTCCCCACCCCCACACCGATACTACAATTGACGGAACATAAAGGAAAGATTCACCGATAAGTTTAAGTTTAACGTTCCTATTTACCCAACACAATAACTTTTTTTTCTACCTATTCTAGTAATCTCGAGGGGGGTTATTCTAGATTCGCTAAATTAGTAGGTGAGCTCACGGGTCTCAAGCCTGACGACGTTGCTAACACGAACCCTAGCGAGTCGTGCTTTGCAGAAACTACCACCGGCTCGTAAACTCGACCCACTGAGAAGATCCGGCGAGAAACTCAGTGGGCTGTCTGTGGGTTACAATAACATCGACACCGTAGCCTACATTTCTTCACTCGATCACTTCCTCAATCTCACTGTTCCCTACTGGATATATTGAGGCAGTTACTGTTTACTGGTAGTTTACTGGTGGTAGGACCTCTTGTGAGTCCGCGCGGGTGGGTACCACCGCCCTGCCTATTTCTGCCGTGAAGCAGTAATGAGTTTCGGTTTGAAGGGTGGGGCAGCCGTTGTAACTATACTGAGACCTTAGAACTTATAACTCAAGGTATGGCATTTACGTTGTAGATGTCTATGGGCTCCAGTAACCACTTAACACCAGGTGGGCTACGAGCTCGTCCATCCATCTAAGCAATAAAAAAAAAAGTTATATTAAAACTTTGCGCTGTAACTATTGATCGTCGAAAATCATCACCCAAATGCATCATCATCATCATCAGCCTTTATCTGCCCAGTGCTGGACATAGGCCTTCCCTAATGCCTTCCACAGAATGCGGTCCTTCGCCTTCTGCATCCAACGACTTCCCGCCGTGCGCAATAATTAGTCGGTCCAGCTGGTTGGAGGACGCCCCACGCTTCAAAGATAAATATTCAAAAATCACTACCTATATAAATATTACCCGAATTTATTTGCAAGGTTTTTGATTGTATTATTTTATGAATTCACTTTTAAGAATTAACTATGTAATATACAATATTAATATTAAGCTGCAGAATTGAATAAACTAGCAGCAAGTTTAATCAATTCTTAAAAAAAAAAAAAATCCAAAAATCTTTTAATAACCATGATTTCGCACGTACAAACAACATCACTATTTACAAATATAGTAATTAGGTAATGTACATACCTCATTGTAACAAAATTATAAATATTTACATACGTGCGTATACAATTACATTTTACTAGATACAAAATATACAAAAAAAAGCACTAAAATTAAATATTTTAATATTAAAAATATATATTGGAAGACTATGAAACTAAATCTGTACATTTTCTAAGCTTTGATAAGTACATAACTGCTTGGAATAATAAATATTATTTTACATTGAGGTTAAGTTAGTAGATCGTTTACCACAAGCTTCAAACTGGTTCCCGAACGATTTGGCTTAAATTTGTAGAAAAATTACATTTTTCTTTTATTGCTTAGATAGTTGGACGAGCTTGCTTAGAACGGTGGCGGAGCTCACAGCCCACTTGGTGTTAAGTGGTTACTGGAGTCCATAGACATCTACAACGTAAATGCGCCACCCACCTTGAGATATGAGTTCTAAGATCTCAAACATAGTTACAACGGCTGCCCCACCCTTCAAACCGAAACGCATTACTGCTTCACGACAGAAATAGGTAGAGTGGTAGTACCTACCCGCGCGGACTCACAAGAGGTCCTACCACCAGTAATTTTTTTTTTTGCATTTTTTTTGTTATAAAATCAAGTGTTAATAATTAAATAAATTGAAGGGCCAAATTCTATGGAATATCTGTTTTTAAGTCATTCAACATTCATTTGAGTTTTATATAGGTATCTAATTTAAATACATTTTTAAAGGCTTGAACTATAAATGTAACAGTAAATATAAACAATATTTTTTTTTATAAAATATAGTCTATATCTAAACTATTTTAGTAACAAGAACTGAATCAATCATATCCGAAATAAAAGCTTTGCTCTTTGTAGCTAACGGAAATAGAATTATTCTATTCATATTAGAAGGTACTCGGAAAGTTTTATTTCTTTGTACTATTTTAATTTTACATAAGATACATTAATATCATTATATCTTTTTTTAAACAGAGACTAATTTTTTAATTTTTTTTAATTAAAAACCTGGCTTCAACCGTGTTGTTTGATTTTATGAATACCAGAATCTATACATGGTTGCCTGAGTAAGAAAGAGCTTCATTTTTATGCACATAGAGCTTATTTTATCTTACCATTTAAACAAGCTGAATGAATGCAACAGGCCAGTTGAGTGCTTACTACAATTTTTTTATAGATTTTAGTTTTTAGTTTGAAAGATGTACTCACAGTACAACAGGTGTATACTTTGGCTCATCGTCACTACAGCATATATAAACACAACCTAGATACGTCAACTCCAAGTCCAGGACCAATCTCAATTTAGTATATATTGTTAATCTATTTCAACAGTCTTTTCCTAGCGAAGTACATGGCTATGCCTATAACCGAGGAAGTTGTGGCTATTGCGGCTACTTTAGTGCTTCCGATCTTCTCTCCCCACAACCAGCCTGCTGGGAGGCAGCTGACCGCATGAGTGATGTCCAGGCACAGCTTCCCTGCTACCACAGCCTGTAAGGCTAGTCGGATGTCTAGTTTAAGTTTCGCATCAGCTCCACCGTTTTCAGACAACGTCTGAAGGCAATTCCTGCTCCAACACAAGTGCTGGATGGCGCGAGTTGTTCTGGAAAAACATACATCCATAAACTGGTGGTAGGACCTTGTGAGTCCGCACGGGTAGGTATTGCCCTGCCTATTTCTGCCGTGAAGCAGTAATGCGCTTCGGTTTGAAGGATAGGGCAGCCGTTGTAACTATACTGAGACCTTAGAACTTGTATCTCAAGGTGTGTGGCGCATTTCGATTGTAGATGTCTATGGACTCCAGTAACCACTTAACACCAAGTGGGCTGTGAGCTCCGCCACCGTTCTAAGCAATAATAACAAAAAAGAAAAAACACGGGTAACGAAATTTTCGCACGATCATTCGTATATGTGATCTTGCTGTGAAAATTATAGACCCATTAGTATATTGTCGTGTTTTGCTAAACTGTTTGAGTCGTTAGTATATGTTTATCTTTACAACCATATGAAACCATTGATCTCTAGCCGGCAGCATGGTTTTGTTAAGAACCGATCTACGATTTCTAATCTCCTTGAGTATAAGCATTACCTGTGTCAAGCTTTTGCCACCAGAGGACAGGTTGATTCTATCTATACGGATTTCTCTAAGGCTTTTGATAAAGTTTGTCATCGATTACTTTGTCGCAAGTTGTTTTCATACGGTGTTCATGGAAATTTGTATCGATGGATTTGTTCGTATCTGGAAAATCGAAGTCAACTGGTGGCATTGAAGGGTTTTGTTTCTGCTCCGGTGCAGGTTAGTTCTGGTGTTCCCCAGGGATCCCACTTAGGACCCCTCCTTTTTATTATTTTTATTAATGATTTGATTGAGAAATTATCTTGCAGTTGTCTTTTGTATGCCGACGATCTAAAGGTCTATAATGTTATCTCCCAGACATCCGATTGTCTCGCCTTACAAAAAGATTTGGACATTGTATCGGAATGGTGCAAGGTCAATCACATGCATTTGAACATAAATAAATGTTCCATAATTACGTTCACTAATAAAAAACATAAAATTATTCATACATACACAATTGAGGGCGAGACACTAAAAAGACTATTCATAGTTAAAGATTTGGGTATCTACTTCGATGAAAAACTTTCATTTAGGGAACACTATGAACAGATTACTTCTAGGGCAAATAAGTTGTTGGGGTTTGTATTGAGATCAACAAAAGATTTTAAGAATCCTCGGAGTGTTTTGTATCTGTACTTCAGTTTAGTGAGAAGTGTATTGGAATACGGCAGTCCAATATGGTCCCCTAATTACAGAGTGCACATTAACACTATTGAGCGTGTGCAAATGAAGTGTTTAAGGTTATTAAGTTATCGTATACAACCAGGCCGCTCTGAACTTAAATACGAGCAAAGACTATTAAAGTATAACATGCAGTCACTAGAAGATCGACGTACGTGCACTGATCTGATATACTTATATAAGATAATTCACTCTCTGTTGGATTCGCCTGAACTGTTATCTCAGATTTCACTAAACATTAAATTTAGTGCTCGGAGGGTCAACCAAAACAATTTGTTTGCATTGCTAATTTACAAAAACAATATATCTTACTATAATCCCATTACCCGAATGTGTCGTACCTATAACGAACTGGCAAGGTCGTCACCTGAGTTAGATATTTTTACTTGTAGGTTAGTTTCGTTTAGAAAAATGTTCAAGGGCATCCTCCACTTTATTAATAGGTAGCTTAATGTAATTGTTTAATGTATTATATTGTGAATATTTTTTTTTTCCTTACATTATTCGTTAGATTAGTTTTTGTTATTGTGTTGTTTTGTCATAATTGTAAGGAACATTGTTATACAAATTCAGCACTATATGTCTTGTTTTGTCGTGCGCACATAACTTATGTTGCAAGCCAGATTTTGTTTCTTTTTATTTGTGTTTTTTTTATGTATCTTTAGCTTGTTATGTGTATTGTGAGCCTAATAAAATAAAATAAAATAAAATAAAATAAAAAATATGTATACGAGAGCCGAGTGGTACTCGCGGTTCTTACTGAAAAGGCACGCACTGTCATTAATGAAGACAGTGGGTAGTCTATCATTACTGATGACAGAAAAAAATATACATACAAAGATATTTTAAAATGAATACCTAATAATAAATGTGCAAATAAAAATATAATTATGCCGTCGCCAAAGCCGAAATGGGAATAATACTACAAACCTAACCTTAGCTTTGAGTTGTCGTGGACTAAAGCATAAGATGCTCGGTGTACTCATATAGAGAATTGGAACAAGGCTGGCATTAAAATCTCGTGGACAGGTAGTAATTTTTTTTAATGAGACACACTTGACACATGATCACGATTCATGAATCATGAATGACTTCACAATGAAAGAAAAACATTGTGACATACCCGCAAAATTGTATTTTTTTTATAACTCGTGTAGGCAGACGAGCATACGGCTCACCTGATGGTTACCATCGCTCATGGACGTCAGCAATGCTAGGGGCAGAGGAAAGCCACCGTTTAATACTCTCCACAAGCCTCGTTTGAAGAACGACATGTCATTGCGTATTATGCTTGTTTTTGCGTTGTAATATCTAAGGGCTCCAATAACTATTTGACATCAGGTTGTACGTGAGCTCGTTTAATTATATATGCAGGGATTTTTTTTTTAAGTTATAATTGTTTTCGCAAAGGAATATTGTCTACAGTCTTTTTAGATATATTATGTAAGTAGTTTATACGGTGACATCATTATAATGGCATGGGTGATCTTGATGTAGTGGTGATCTTATTGTCATAGGTTATTAAATATGATAAAACTCACTGTAAAAGTGATATAAATAAACTAGCTGCCCATAAACTAGTGCTGATAGTCTCTAATTTCTCTGCTGTTTCAGGAGTCAGTTTTAGTACTCCTACGTCATAAAGCCAGCATGCTTTTTCCACTGGGAGGAATGCTTGGTCTACCACATTAGCTAGGACACCTAAAGTTGCTGCTATTTTTGATGATTCCTGGAATAGTATAAAATTTGTAGTAGTATCAGCATTAAGGAAAAGTTTACATAATTAAACAAAATTTATTATATTAAATATTTCTGAGAAACAAACTCTTTGGGTATATGGAGTGGCTGGAGTGAATTCAAAATTGTCACTGCGTTATTCATTTTAAATACTATTTGAGTCTGGAATGAACATCCTTCCAGTGTTTTAACATGTTGCTCTTTAAGCAAGGTCTGAAAAGGGTGTACTACCCGGTATTGACAATGGGTGAGAGCAAAATTGACTGTTTAGTTTAGTAAAATACTTTTCCAATGAAAATGTTTTCAAAGTCAACTTAATATTAATGAATAGAAAGTTTTCTGGTTCTTTTTAGTATTTTTTATTGGTTAGATCATTGGATGAGCTCACGGCTCACCTGGTGTTAAACAGTTACTGGAGCCCTAAATGGTAACCGGAACCCATAAACATGTCAACACCCACCTTGAGACATGAGTTTTAAGTCTCAGTTTTTATAGTACCACTGCCCCACACATTCAAACTAAAATAGATTACTACTTAAAGTAACATACTATTTTCGAGGTAGGTAGCAGTGCTGACATTACAGTGCCTATTATGTGAAACCTTACAACATAAGGTGGCTGTAAACCTATTCTCTGCTTATTACAAAAAATAAGTTATTTTATTATTCAATATTAATGCCTCACAATTCTTCCTAAGCCATAATTATATGTGTGTCTGATCATCGGGATGTCATCAAACAGTCGTAGCATCATCCTGGCATTTGAGAGTCGTGAGCCTGCTGTCTGCCAAGGCTTATTGTCGGTAAGGCATCCATACAACTTGAATGTGTAACAAGCAAGACGGACAACCTGGAATTGAAGATTTTTTTCATATAATTCTTAGCAGAGTTGGAGTGAGTGAGCATTAGTGTTTAGTAAAATAAAGTTAATTTATAAAGTTTATACAGCTATTATCTACACAAATTTTAAGCATATTACATTTTAATAAGTACACAATGTAAAGTAAATAATATTAACGTTCAACAACACGTTTTAACAGAACATTATCAATGAACTTTGAAAGTATAGTTTAATGGACAGCTTGCTACAAGCTTACCGGTATTACCGGTGCTGCGTAAATATCAAGGCTTTTTTAATTTCCGCATACTTTACCTTATCTCTGCCATTGTAGCTGTCCAAAAGCTCGCAAACATCCTCAGTTATTGATGACATATCGACAAATTCAATATAATTTTCTATAATTTTTATTATCACAATTATTTCGCTTTTTTCACTGATAACTTATCTGTATTGACTAATAAATGAAGTAACTAGGCTTAGATATCAAAACGGCGTGCGTCCGTACAGATCTTACGCTGATAACTGTTACATTTTAATTTTCACTCGTTTACTTTTACTATTATATTATGTTGTAACCACAGAACACTATTACTTCTAGCGAAGTTGTAACCTTGTAGCTTGAACAATTAGAAAGGCATTGCATTTTGTACCTATTTACGTTAATAATCAACTTAGGACAGCTGTGCCCGTGTGTCAGTACTGACATTGACTTTACACGACTGTCAAATGTCAACTACATCAGCACTCAGCATTTAATTTTTATTTGAAATTAATTTTTATTTTCATCGAAATTGACAGAATTTACTAAAAGTAGAGCAAATTTAAAAACAATTTCATAGCTGCATATGTACATAGGTACTATATCGCATATATATTTTTCTGATTCTGTTTCTAATCTGCTTACTATATTTTATAATATTGTATTATTACATTCTGTACAATTACAAATTGACCTAAACAAACCATAACAAAGAATACACAAAAAATTAAACAAGAAAATGGACGTATACTTATTAGAAAATTAGAAATGTATAACTAATTATTTTAATTAAATAAGCTACAGATTCGGAAAAAAATTAGAAAAAAATGAAGGTTTTTAAATTAAATGATATACCAGAGTTTTCCAAAAGGGAGAGAATAGTAGTTGTCGGCATCATTGGCAAATCTCCTCACCGGTATCCAAACAAGACAACTCCACTACTTTCTTCAGTACAATCTAAAGAAGTAAGTGAATTTATGAAAGGCATTTGTCGCTTACTATTTCAATTTAACAAAATAGAGGCTGCCGCATGCATTTTATATAGGAATATTAAACCAAATGAAGTCAGCATACACATACATTTTGAAATTACTAATAGGCAATTTATATTTTAGATTGGCATCGAATGTCACTGGGATGAACGCCGTGGTGTTCTGTTTCTCCATGCCCTCACGTATCTTGACACAAAACATCTTTCAGCCTTAGCTGCTGACTTAAATGAGAATTCCAAAAGCACAATTAAAGATGCAGATGCCTCAAATTGGCTTGTTGCATCGGGTGAACTAGCTATAGACTCATGCAAGATTATTGGATTGCTTTTTAATTTGTGTCATATTGTGGTGCTGTCATCACCCACCACTGTTTTTGATCTCGGATACCTACAATTATTTAAAGCTATCGATGCTTTTAGGTAAGCTTTTTTTCTTAAGCATTAATTTTTATTTAGGTTCGCAAACAAGCTCACAGCTTCCTCTGCTAACTACACACACTGTGTAACCATACAGAATAAGTTACTTCAATTTATCAACACCTAAAATGTTTTCATTGCTTAGATGGGTATAATTTCTACTGATTTCTACAGAAACTGCAATGATAATACCACACACTTTGATATCTGGGTTGGATGGTTCAATAGTGTTTAAAATTTAACTTAACTTTAGCTTTATGATTTTGGCCAAGAAGAATTCGAATTTCGAAATCGTCGTGGCCTAAAGGATAAGTCGTCCGGTGCATTCGTATGAAGCGATGCACCGGTGTTCGAATACCGCAGGCGGGTACCAATTTTTCTAATGAAATACGTACTCAACAAATGTTCACCATTGACTTCCACGGTGAAGGAATAACATCGTGTAATAAAAATCAAACCCGCAAAATTATAATTTGCGTAATCACTGGTGGTAGGACCTCTTGGGAGTGCGCACGGGTAGGTACCACTACCCCGCCTATTTCCGCCGTGAAGCAGTAATGCGTTTCGGTTCGAAGGGTGGGGTAGCCGTCGTAACTATACTGAGACCTTAGAACTTATATCTCGAGGTGGGTGGCGCATTTACGTTGTAGATGTCTATGGGCTCTAATAACCACTTAACATCAGGTAGGCTGTGAGCTCGTCCATCAATCTAAGAAAAAATAAATAAATAAAACAATTCTTTTTTTCCATATTTTTCATAAAAGGAATTCCCTAGGGAATGTGCAGTATCACTAATTGAGTTTATAAAGTTCTGGACTGCAGAACCATCTTATTCTAAGGAGGTATCTGAGTTTGTTCACCCAAAATCACAATACAAAACTTACCTCCTAAATCCCGCTGTACCTGAATTGAGATCTGATCAATGAATCACATTTGCTACATCACTGGAAAAGTTTTTAAAGCATTTAAAGTTATTTTATTGATGTTTTTTTTCTTTATTTATGCATCAGCTTATTTTATTAATCACACAACTTCAGCATAAAAAAAAGTGCGATGTTGTGGGGCACCAGATAGGAACAAAGTTCCATATATAAAAATATTGATTTTATGTTCTATTCGAGGTATACAGAAAATAATTATTCGGGTATACATTTTTTATTATGATTTTTTTATTGATAAAAAAACTACTTTACAAAGTTATCAAATTTATTTTATTCACAATGATTTATAAAAAACTAGCGACCCGCCCTCGCTTCGCTTCGGAAACCTTAAAACACACATGAAACCAAAAAAAAAAATTAAAAAAAAATTAAAAAAAGTAGCCTATGTTCATCAGGGACAATGTCGGCTTCTAATGGAAAAATAATTTTTCAAATCGGTCCAGTAGTTTCGGAGCCTATTCGAAACAAACAAACAAACAAATCTTTCCTCTTTATAATATTATTAGTATATTAGTATTAGTATTAGTATTAGTATAGATATATAATAATAATATACAAAGAAACAGCTATTTATATGAATAATAATAATTAAGCCTAATTATGTTCTATCATAGAAAACTGTCATCATGTAGACTATACATTAGACACTGTATAGCCATCATACTAAGACTATACATAGATAATAAAAATCTTACGTTACGGATGTTTTTTCTCGGTTAGGGTACCCCTCCACATCGTCCCATAAGGAACTTCGTTCTAAAAATCATTCTTCTTTTCGTTCACAACAAAGATTGTATGAACTAAAATAACAATTAGATTAAAATATGTATATTTAATGAATACACATTGTGTCTTGATAGATTGGAAATGACAAACCGTACCTCAGTGGCCTTATCTGAAGCAGAGTTAGGTGGCACATGGATCTCGCATGGACGTTGCTGTTGCCCACGGCTACTGTTCCACATGCGTCGAGCTCCCGTACCTTTGAAACGTAATCCTGCCGCTTTAAAACGACTCGAACACTCCATTGAAGACCAACTTTATTCTATACTTAGAAAGTCTAGGATCATAACTAATGTTTGGTGAGTTTTTTTTTTATTGTCCTTGTAGGCAGACGAGCATACGGCCCACCTGATGGTGAGTGGTTACCGTCGCCCATGGACTTCAGCAATGCCAGAGGCAGAGCCAAGCCGCTGCCTACCGCTTAATACTCTCCACAAGCCTCGTTTGAAGAAGGACATGTCATAGCGCTCGGGAAACACCATGGAGGGGAGCTCATTCCATAGCCGGATGGTACGTGGCAAGAAAGACCTCTGGAAACGCACTGTGGATGACCGCAGTGGCTCCAGGTAGTATGGATGAACTCTACTCCGGTGGCGGGCGGTGCGATGGTAAAAACGAGATGCCGGTATCATCTCGAACAATTCCTCAGGGCACTCCCCATGGAACATACGGTACAAAATACAGAGGGAACCGAAGTCCCTCCGCAGACCCAGAGGTTCCAAACGATCTGTGAGAATGGGATTATCGACAATCCGAACGGCCCTTTTCTGTATGGAGTCAAATGGAAGAAGCTGGTATTTGGGAGCCCCGGCCCAGAGATGGGAGCACTACTGCACGCGAGACCGGACTTGTGCTTTATAAAGCAAAAGCCTTTGTCTAGGCGTGAAGTACCACTTCGCTAGGTTGAGGACTCCCAGCATTTTGGATGCCAACTTGGCTTTGCCTTCCAAATGACTCCGAAACTGGACATCGCTTGAAATGTCGATCGCAAGTATCCCGATACTCTCGGAAGGTTGTGTACATAATATGAGTTTTATTGTAACTGAAATAGGTTAGTTTCCATTAAAACTAGAAAAAAAAAGCATGTATTATTTCTTTTTAAATTCCTCATATGGAAAAACTTTCTTGGATTTTGTATTTTGAGAAACTCCTGGTATCTGCCAAACTTCAGATCTCATGTATTTATTATCTGTACAGTATTTGAAAGGCATTTTTACTGGTGTTGGACCTCTTGTGAGTCCGCGCGGGCGGGGCAGCCGTTGTAACTATACTGAGACCTTAGAACTTATATCTCAATGTGGGTGGCGCATTTATGTTGTAGATGTCTATGGGCTCCAGTAGTGAGCTCGTCCATTCATCTAAGCAATCTCTATATATAAAAATGAATTGCTGTTCCTTAGTCTCGCTAAAATTCGAGAACGGCTGGACCGATTTGGCTAATTTTCGTAGATGGGTTCTAAGCAATAAAAGAAAAAAAAAAGGCCATATTAGTATCTTGATTTGCCAATCCTAAGCCTATCACTAAGGAGTATTAACTCTCAATTTAAACTATTTTACAGTGCAAAAGCCCTATTTGCAATACCGAAAAATGAAGAGTTTGTGTACATAAGCACCGATGAGGAAGTGTGTAACGCTCGCGACGTTAGCGTGCTGGTGAGCGGGCTGGTGCGCATGTGCGGCGGCGCGCTGCCCGACCGCCCCGCCGGGGAGAGGCCCGGCTTCGCGCAGTTCCTGCAGGGGCACATAGACTTGGCGTTCGCCGAAGGATTCGACGACAACGTCGGGAAATACGCGATGAGTACGTCATTCTTTGAGGTACGACTGTTTTATGTTTAATAACTTTAGGGATGCTTAACGACGAAAGGAAGATCTTCCACCGAGCGGGTGATATTGCTCGGTAGACCGACGGTCCGAATGTTGTTGTTCGGAACTTGTGTATATGTAAGCTTATCTTGAAAATGTCATAAGCGAGATTCAGGCATCTGTCAATTATCTTGCGTTGTATGATGGCTACCGCCACAGTAACCGTTTAGAAACCCATACAATACGAGTTCATGATTGATTCCGCGGACTCAGGATAAAGAAACCGTAATTACTGGGTTCGCTGTTGGACAAGACAAGTTAGTATTGTAATATTGCCCGTTTCATAAGTGAATGATACGTTCCTGATAGGATAAACGTTACTCTAATGCATTGACTTCGTCCTAATATCTATAAATTTTTCCTATCTATACCAAAATAAATAATAAATAATAGTAAATAAATAAATAAATATTTACTAACGATCACGCCACGTTAACTGGTCCCGTGCTAAGTTCGTAAGGAACTTGTATTACAGGTACCAGATAAATGTAAGATTTTTATTATACACATAAATATATTTAATAAACATCCATAACCCTGAAAAAGACATTTTATATTTATCATACAAATATCTTTTCTTGGCGGGATTCGAACCCGCGACCCCTTTGTGTAGTGACCATGTCACTTACCAGTACACCAGAAGGCCGCACCAAAAAACAAGTCCAATTGAATATTCAATTTCGAAAAGGGCACATGTACCATATTTTGTCAAATACGTTTTTTCATATACATGTAGTTTTGAGGCTTACCTACACCCGTTTTATATAAATTCCAGTAATTTTCAATTGCTAATTAACACTAAAATATATGTAACTCAAAAGTTAATATTTTAAATTTTACACTGCTTTAGAAAATAATCCGTTTTTTTTTTCATTTCCTGAACATTTTACATTTTCGGAGATGTGCCCTTTTCGAAATTGCATATTCAATTAAATTAGTAGGCAGCGGCTTGGCTCTGCCCCTGGAATTGTCCTGGAAAAGTCCATGGGCGACGGTAACCACTCATTATCAGGTGGGCCGTACACTCGTCTGCCTACAAGGGCAATAAAAAAAAATTGAAACCAACACTTTTTATCACTGGTGGTAGGACCTCTTGGGAGTCCGCACGGGTAGCTACCACCACCTCGCCTATTTCCGCCGTGAAGCAGTAATGCGTTTCGGTTAGAAGGGTGGGGTAGCCGTTGTAACTATACTGAGAACTTAGAACTTATACCTCGAGGTGGGTGGCGCATTTACGTTGTAGATGTCTATGGGCTCCAGTAACCACTTAACACCAGGTGGGCTGTGAGCTCGTCCATCCATCTAAGCAATCAAAAAAAAAAGATTTCGACTCCTCCATGGCGTTGGTTGTTGAACAGCTGCCGAGCGCAGAATCATGGCGTAAAGCAGCCGAGGTCCTGACGCCGCTGTACCTGGAGGATCCCGTGCAGGTGGACGAGGGCTCGGAAATCGGCCGCACTCTGTTCCTAATACTCGCCACTGACGTACGGTTCTCCCAGGCTCGATGCGCCAAGGTAAAAAAAAAAAACTTCAGATCTATGGTTGGTTTAGTAATCTTCTAGTAGGACCTCTTGTGAGTCCAGGCGGGTAGGAACCACCACCTTGCCTATTTCTGCCGTGAAGCATTAATGCGTTTCGGTTTGAAGGGTGGGGCAGCCGTTGTAACTATACTTGAGACCTTAGAACTCGTATCTTAAGGTGGGTGGCGGCATTTACGTTGTAGATGTCTGTCCGGTAATCACTTAACATCAGGTAGACTGTGAGCTCCGACTTCGCTATAGACAATTAAAAAAAATTATCGATACTAAATATGACCACTGCTTTAGCTAAAGTTAAGAATGTATGAAGGACATTAAGGGCGTGATTTCATTAGAATGTGCTTTTTTTTTTTTTTTATTGCCCTTGTAGGCGGACGAGAATACGGCCCACCTGATGGTGAGTGGTTACCGTCGCCCATGGACTTCAGCAATGCCAGGGGCAGAGCCAAGCCGCTGCCTACCGCTTAATACTCTTTTCTTTTCAGATATTACCAATAGCTCAGGCATCCTACACGGAGGGCATGCCGGCGCACTACTCCAGTCAACACCACGCGCATAAGGTACCAGAATTCTTACGTTTTATATATATTAGCTAAATGTTTCTTATCGAAAAGTAAAAATTTTTTGTTTATTAATCCAAACAAATATATTGAAGGAGGAAAATTGAATTTTGTTTGCTTGTTATTTTTTTTTTTTGAAAATTTGGTACGGTTACTGTCTTTTATTATGATCAGAGCGGAGACCGAAAAGTGCAGTGTGCTTAATGCGAGTTTTTTAACTTTTCGATCGCGTAAAAGTTAACTCATATTTGTATGGAGTTGGAACAGCGCCCCTAGCGGCAAACGAAGGGAAGCTAAAAAGTTTAAAAACTCGCACAAAGCACACTGACGTCACAACGTGATTGACGCCCCCACCGTGACACTTGATACCGAATTCTCAACTGTACCAGCTGCTTGTCCCACCTTTCAAACCGAAACGGATAACTGCTTTTGACAGAAATAGGTAGGATGGTGGGATCTACCTGGGCTACTTCACAATATAAATAAATCATAAAATATGCTGCTTGACTTTGGTACCTAGTTGCTTTACGACAGACACGAGAAGATGTTGTGTTGCTATTCCAGGCTGACACCGCACAGCTATCTATCGACTAGTGTTACCCAGGGTAGCTGAAATAGCCCCTTATGCTACCAGGGAATAGGTAGGGAAAAAAGTTAATACCCAGGAGAGATTCCCTGAGCATTACGAAATTATTGAGAAAGTATATATGTCACAATATAATAAAAAAAAAACCAAGTTATATTTCACTTTTATTATTTGTTGTTTACATATTGTTAGTAAACCCGTCACGCTTCGCTGTTACTATGACTAAATTGTATGAGAAACATGGGTTTCTGGAAAATATTCACGCGCCATGAATTATAAATTGATGATGCTACGGCGGAAACCTTCCTTGGAACGCTAAACACAGCTGTACCAAATTTAATCAGAGTCAGGTCTTTATCTGAGTATATAAATACAAATTATACCTTAATTGTATCGCCATCTATTAATAACCAATACAACTCTATTCTCATCATTAGAATCTAATAGAAACAAATTATTTGAAATAAAATAAATATACACGGTAAATCGAGATAAAAACTATTGTGTTTCTCAAGTTTGGCCAAACTATACACGGTGTGTGAAGTGTCATTAAAATCGGCTCATTAGTTTAGAAGTTCATCGCGGACAAACAACGTGATACAATCTATACTAATATATAAATCTACAGTGGTTTTTACGAATGTTTCTTTATAACTACTGAACCATGCATCCGATTGACTTGAAACTTGGTATCCATGTAGAAAATACATGTACATCATGGATAGGCTAATATTTATATGAGTGTTGGACTCCTTACACCAGTTGCGGGGGCGTTAATGATGAGAATTTTTGTGGGGGTGAGAAATAATGATGTTAATTTTAAATGTCCAGCGAAGCGGACGGGTACAGCTAATTTTTTATAAATATAAGTAATGCTTCTAGGTGAAGGTAGCCCTAGGAGTGCTGGAGACGATGGCCCGTGGTCCGCTGGCGGGCGGGGCTCGCGCGAGGCTGCAGGCCGCGTGTGACGTCACGTGGCGCTCCCGCAGTCTGTGCGAGGCGCTGTCCCTCACCGGACATCCGTGTATAGAACCCGAACAGTCAGTATATAACATATGCAATGTCAATATATAAAGGCCTTTGTATAATTTTCAATTTAAAAAAGCCATTGCTTAAGACATTTTGGTTTGAAAATTCCCGAGCCTGATATTATTATTGCTACGCGCTGGGGTTCGGCATAAATAGAAAATCTACCGGAGTACAACTTAATAACTGTATTCAACACTTAGAACACCTAAAACAAACAAACAAACACTTTAAAATTATCAATTCGCTTCTATTGCTTCGCTTAAGGTGATCAGTTCGCTGTTTTGCTTTGAGAAGTTCCGATTACTAACTGACTGCGTGCCATCTCTACAGCACTTTTATAGCCGATACCACATCCCTAGAATTATCGAGAATATTCCACACATCTCTAGTATTGTGTTTCCGCTATCTGACAATAGATGGCGTTGTACTTCTCGAGCATTCTAGGTGCTACTAGATCCTTCGATATTCGTTCGATTATTCGGCGATAGATGGAGCTACTCTTACCGGCGTAACAATATGATCTTTACCCCAGAACTGAATTTGCAGGGTCAACATTTTTGAGAACATATTTCTAGAATTAAGTCTGTCTCCCGGAGCCATTTAAACCGTTTTACTTATTAGCCACGAACAGTTCAGGCCGGTGCCTCTCGCTCCAGTCTCGTGATAATGAAGGTGTCTGGTGTGGTGTGCAGCGACGGCGGCACGGAGCACTCGTCGGGCGTGCGCTACGTGTCGGCGTGCGCGTGCGGGCGCAGCAAGTGCTCGCGCGACGACCCGTACACGCCGCGCGCCGCCAACCTCGCCTTCTACTCGCTCGCGGCCGACCAGTGCGCGCACTGCCGCACGCTGCAGGCCGTCGCCTTCCCGGTCTTCCAGCCCTCCACGCCCACCTACAAGTACGTACGCGTGTACCTTTTTTTTTTTCTACCTAAGTCTTGAGAGACCATATAAACGTCACCGAGCGAGTAAGTGAGCTCACGGGGCTCAAACCTGACCTTGTTGCTAACACGAACCCTAGCAAGAGCAGTGTTTCGCAGAATCTACCACCGGATCGGAAACGCGACCCACTGAGAAGATCCAGCGAGAAATTCAATGGGCTGTCTCTTTGGGTTAATTTACTCGTTGAGCCCTTGGTCGCAAGCGACGGGTTCGGCGAGGACGGTGACCGGTGCTTGAGGTACCTAAAAGCACTGTTAGTGGATCGGGAGGATCTGAAATGACCTGTGCGTGTAGCTGATCGTTGTTAGTTTATACGATCCACAGATCCACCTCTATATTCACCATGAGACACGAGGATGACACCTTTTTTTTTAATGGTTAGACTAGTGGACTAGCTCTCAGCCCACCTGGTGGTAAGTGATTACTGGAGCCCATAGACATCCACAACGTAAATGCGCCACCCACCTTGAGATATGTATGATATGTAACGACTAAGGTTTGAAGGGTAAGGCACCGTTGTAATTATACTGAGACCTTAAAACTCGTATCTAAAGGTGGGAGGCGGCATTAACGTTGTAGATTTTATATGGGCTCTGATAACCAATTAACACCAAGTGGGCTGTGTGATCGTCCACCCATTTAGATTTAAAAAAAAAGAAGTTTTGGATTTTCCTTTACTAGTATGTTATGCTAAATTCAATATTGCAGAGCGGCATCAGTAAAAGGAGCTCCAAGCCAAGAGGCCAACGAAAGTTCGACGGTCCGCGAGACGGAGGGGAACTCCGCGTCGGGGGGCGAGGGGGGAGAGGGGGACGAGCCGGGGGGCTGGTCCGCGCCGCACGCGCTGTCCCCGGGGTCGGGCGGGGACGACGACGAGGAGAACAAGTCCCCCGCAGCCGAGAACAGATACGTCGTGCCCGTTACCGGGGACTCTAATACTGGTCAGTTTTTTTATATTATTTAAAAGTAACGACCCGCCCTCGCTTCGCTTCGGAAACATTAAATTTTATTTTTGATAGGCGAGTCCCGCTATGTTGCGCGCGGTACGCCAATAACTGCGAGTGTCGCCGCGGGGCGAAGCTAGTCTAAAAAAAGCCTAAGTTACTCCTTATATCATCAGCTACCAGACCTATTAGAGAAAGTCTCATCAAAATCGGTCCGGTCGTTCCAGAGATTAGCCGGAACAAACAGACAGACAGACAAAAATTGTAAAAAAATGTTATTTTGGTGTATGTACTGTATAATTATATTATATTCATATGCATGTAGTAAAAAGCGGTTATTTCAATATTACAAAGAGACACTCTAATTTTATTTATATGTATAGATATATTGAAAGAACTTTAAATGAAATTGTATGCATAAAAAGTCCAAATTTATCAGTGTTTGATGACTCTTGAAGAGATTCGATATAGTACCATCGGTCTACGATAGATGGCGGTGATAATAATGAAATTCACTTAATTATAGAGCAACGTATAAAAAAAAATTTAAACCTAAATAATAATATTTTTTTTTTAATTCAAATTAAATATCATTTAAAGATTTACATAATCTTTAAAATAAGTTCTACGACGAGTAATAGACACAGTCGTGAGAAAAACCAGCGATATTTAATTGTTATAAAATTATCATTTGTGCTACCTACTTCAATTGAGTAAATGATGTAAAATCTAATAAACTAGACGGTTGTTGATAAGTTGCCACTTATGCGTATGCCTGAAGAATAATTTGGAAAAATAGAATAATTCACACGACATCACACTAACAAAAAAATCCCATCTGCTTTAACCCATACAATGTTTTTTTTTTCAAATTCAAATTCAAAATCATTTATTTCAAGTTAGATGCAGTGTAACACACTTGTTGAATGTCAAAATATAAATAACAATGCTAACTCTACCACCGGTTCCAAAAAAAGCCACAGTCCTGAGAAGAACCGACGAAACAAACTCAGCGAGTTTTTTTTTTGTTTTTTCTCAATTTTTTTTTTTTTAAATTAGTCAAAATATTTACAATAACGAAAAAAAAAGTTAAAAAATACAATTTTAATAACTGTTCGAGTTGCGACGTGTCTCTAGCGGGTCTGTTTATCGTTGACAGATAAGATGATCCGCCGCCAGCCGTCGACGACGGAGTACCTGCCGGGCATGCTGCACACCGCCAGCCCGGCCGGCCTGCTGCCCGCTTACTGCTCCTGGAGCCTGGTGTGCGTGGGCGCGTCCTCTCTGTACTCGCACAGCATGGGCCTGCCGGACCACCTGCAGCCCGGCTTCCTGCCCCACACCAACTATCTGCTGCCCTGGGACTGCGCCGTCAGGTCAATTGCATTTACCACAAGTTTAGGCGGTAGCACGAGTGCGACTCGTAAGAGGACTTAACCCACAGACACAGCCCACTGAGTTTCTCGCCGGATCTTTTCAGTGGGTTGCGTTTCCGATCCGGTAGTAGATTCTGCGAAGCACGGCTTTTGCTAGGGCCAGTGCTAGCAACACTCCGGCTTGAGCCCCGTGAGCTCACCTACTAGTTAAGATTATGCTGAAATAGCCTCTCGAGGCTCTCAGCTTAGGTAGGAGAAAAAAAAAGCAAGAGGACATGTGTAAGATCCAATCAGGGTTCGTACCACATAGCTTCCAGTTGTTCCAGAACGTTTGCATAAGCTGAAGCGTGTTCAGATACACCCAAAGCTGGTTAACTTTCGGAAATGTTATTACAATGTTAATGGCGCAACTGATGATTAGTGAATACAAGCTATAAAAGTGCACTATAGGTGACAGAAGTTTAACTTCTTAGATGGGACATGGATGGGACAAAAAATTTGCACCCAAATCTGCCTTAAAAAAATGACATTTATTTATTTATGCTATTAATAATGTAATTTGTATCTTCTAGGATGGAACAAGTGAGCCTGTGGCGCATGGCCCAGGCGTCGTCCCGCGGCCGCGGTAAGCCGACCCCGCCGCATCACCTCACTGTCAAAATCTTCATCGGGTTTGAATATGAATGTCCCAGAGGACACAGGTGATGTCTTTAAAATATCTGTTAGATAGAGCGTGATTAAAGCAAAAGTACATAGAGTTAGTATTTTTTTTATTGCTTAGATGCGTGGACGAGCTCACAGCCCACTTGGTATTAATTGGTTACTAGAGTCCATAGACATCTACAACATATATGCGCCAACCACCTTGAGATATCAGTTCTAAGGTCTCAAGTATAGTTACAACGGCTACCCCACCCTTCAAACCGAAAAGCATTACGGCTTCACGGCAGAAATAGGCAGGGTGGTGGTACCTACCCGCGCGGACTCACAAGAGGTCCTACCACCACTAAAATATTATTCCGAACACAAACATCCTCTGTTGTTGAAGTGGTCACCGTCATGACATGAAGACATAGTTTCATAGCGGTCGGGTCACAGCTGCTAGGCATGAACATTCTATCAGAGCGGAGTGACTATGATGGCTCCGTGCGCGTCGGTCCCCCAGGCTGATGATGTCGTCCCCCACGAGTGCGGTGAGCGGGGGCTCGTGCGGGCGCGAGGCGGGGGCGCGGCTGGCGGCCAGCGACATGCCGCTGTACGTGCCCTGTCTGTGCTCCGTGCCCCTCCCCGCGCAGCTCACCAGGCTGCACGTCGTCACGCCCAAGGCTCCCGTACACGTCACGCTGGATCCCAGGGTACCATGATACTATATTTCGTAGCTACTAAAGTAAGATATTTTTTTCTTGACTTTAGAAACAAATGGTTCAATTTACGTTATACAAAAAAAATATGTAAAAAAAATTGCGGCCGGCGACCGAAGTTAATTTTTTAGATTTAAAATTAATTTAATAAATATGTAAGAAAAAAAAGTTCACTAACATTTGAATCAGAGACAAGTGAGACAGCAACCGTGTGAAAATATAAGTATTCGGGTCATGTCATCAGCACACTCCGGTAAAAGCCTAATAAAAAAGCTGCAAATACCATCTTTTAATTTCTCTCTCGTCACTCAAAGAAGTTTCACTTCTAAAATTTAATCTATTACATCTATGTCTTTGAAATAAATAATAGTGTAATAATTATACATCAGGTGCAGCCGGTGCCCGGCGGGCCGATCTTCGTCCCGCAGCCCGTGGGCTCACCGGCCATCAAGCTGTCGGCGTCCGCCTACTGGATCCTCCGCCTCCCGTTCGTGTACTGCGACGAGCGCGGCCCGCTGCCCCGCCCTCGCACCGCGCCCTCCTCCCCGCTGTCGCAAGGCGTCATACTAGCCCCACTGTTCGGGCTGGCCGACTGAACACATTATTTAAGAAGATCAATGTTAATGTACAGAATAAAATTTTAAAAATGAGCGCGTTACAGAAGTTGCACTTCTTTAGAAGGTAAGCTTCTTTAGAAGTAAAACTTCTTTTGCGGAACAGAGCGTGAGGGTAGAAAGTATTTGATTTCCCTCTAGCAATATATCGTTTTTAAATATTTACACAGACGCGTTGCGGAAAGATTCGGTTCTAAAATATTCGTCTCATGGGTTTCAAAGAAGTTGTAATCAAAAACAATAAGAAGTTTTGCTAAAATTTTAGTGTTTTTTTTTTTTTAGTTTTAGTGTTGTTAATATTATAATATGCCTAAGCGAGAATTCGTTCACCGATGCTGTAATAAAAATTATCGATATCCTATATTTTCTGCCTTCTGTAATCTTAATGGATTTATTTAAAAAATAAATACTGAATAATAATTAAATAGGTAAACAAAAAAATGCTTTTTTCTTTTCTTTGTAACAAGTCTTTGAAAGGAATTTGTATTAATTATTATAAAATATAAATTAAATAGTATCAAAATTCGGTGCTCCAAAGTATTGTTTTGTATCAATTAATCAAGGACTTTTCAAACACATTTAAATATTAAATTGTTTAATCTAAGTGCCATATTGCATTTTAGCGTAACCAACGCATAGGTAACAAATAAAAAATAACAATGTAGAGCACATTATACACTAGTACCTTTATTATCCTGAAGTTGCGATCTGGACTACTATTAAGCTTAGATTAATTAAATTATTTCTGGATTGCTTTCTTTACAAGACCTAATTTTATCATATGAAAAACTTCAACAAAAAAAAAAGCAGTTGGATGAAAAAAATGTTATTATTGATAATCAGTATAGATTGACTAATGGATCAGTTTTATTAGTAAATTGAAATGTAATCATGTAAAATATCTTTAATATTTTATCAATCTTTCACGGAACAGAATGTTTTTTTTTCATGATTGAAGGATTACTGGTGGCCCGGAGGCCTTTCCAGTTTCACCAGGACAGGCAACAGAATGTATGAATTTTGTCTAAATTAAAAGTTTTTCCAATTTTATTTTTGTGAAAGACGGTCTACAGCGGTAGGCAGCGGCCCAGCTCTGCCCCTGGCATTGCTGACGTCCATGGGCGACGGTAACCACTCATCATCAGGTGGGCGGTATGCTCGTCTATCTACGAGGTCAATAAAAAATTAATGTAGATAATTCTGAAATTCTGTCATTATAACAATAACTACAATTTTCTCTTAGAAGTAAAAACATAAACGTTTTGTGTCCATAGTCGCAGTACATATGTTACTAATAATATATTTGAGATAGTTTTATCGAAAAATCCAGAATCTGTCTTCAGTCTTCATTAGAACATCCTATGTATTAGTAATATTTTTTCAAATGATGTAGATATTTAAGTAAGTTAAGATTTAGATTAATAGAAATAATAATATAGTTAATAAAATAAATATTTTTAAATCATCAATGCCTTTTATTTATTTCTTTAAAAAATATGTTTTAATTTTTAAATGGGCAAGTCAGAAATTTTCTTGAAAATTTTAAGACACTGTATAGTTTTTCTTCGAAAAAAATTTCCGACTCGTAATTATTACAAAGCAAATAAATGTAAGTTATTCACAATTCGTATCAATATTAAATTAAATTGACTATCGAAATATTCCTCCACGAAAACTAAAAAGTAATTTAATTTATCATCTAGTTAAAATAGTGCTTGTATTGACCACGTGGTGTATCTCCCTTCTCATTGGGGTGGTTCGGGTGGGGATAGTGGAAGGGGTTGAAGTGGCTTCGTCTTGCGCGGAGCGACTGTGCTCTGTCAGTTCGTTGGGTGTTGTAGCCGCGCTTGGTCACTGAGGGCAGACTATCGGCGAATCCGCACTTTACATCGTAGACTTCGGGGAAAACTTTTTGGCGGCAACATGCCGCTGTTACATCAAGTAAGTTTAGTCAATTCCAATACTATGGAACCTAATTTTACTCTTCTAAAGAGTATTTCTATTTTCAAGGACATAGTTTTCAGATCAAAACTGTAGGTAGTTCGCGAAAGTTTTATTTCATGAAATATGAAAATTTTGATCCACATTGCGGCCTTCACTATTTTTAGAACAGTTTTTCTATTATTTTTGCAAAATTAATTTCTTTTTTTAATCTACTCAGGACATTAATCGCGGCGGGAGCTCTAATGAAAATAGACGCTCATTTGCAGACTTTCTTGGCTTTGACTCTAGTTCTCTCGTAGAGTCTGTCGCTACACCTCGACCTCGGCATAATGCAAGTATTCTATTAAATTGTTTCTGAACTCTGTACCACCACGTACGTTGCTGTGCCCCACGTTGGGTGCCATGTTTGCGTAGAGGATGTGACATAAATATTTTTTATGATCCCTTCATAATAACTTCGAGCTCTACATCCGGTTTGATGAAGTTAATGTTGGAGCCTAGACTTGTGCCAACCCCGCGCCGCGTAATGTGCGATCAGTGCCAAATATTGCAACAAACCCTCTTTACTGCACTTCCATTAGCTTATATGGCCCTTGTATTTGTATTATCCCAAGATATCGTACGAAATAATTTACGGTTTCGAAATTTCAAAAATGAGGGTAGTTTATATTTCTTGTATGTACTACTTATCCTGAAATTTCATCACGAAGTAATCTTGTTCCGGCTCAAATTTACGCGCTACCGTTCTAATACAATTGAGTAGCTCTCGTATTGTGATTTTCGGTAACTATTGCACATATTGGAGATTGCCGGTTCTGTAACGGTCTTAAAAAAACTAATTCGTCTATATACTAGAGCCACACGTTTTTATAAATGGTTAGGCCGCAAGCCGTTTTATTGATTTTAAATGCGCTCTTCCTATTTCGGGGCACTTATTTGCGGAACAATTGCAACTACTCATGTTCAAGTTCGACCGTAATAATTTATGCATCTCTCGCTTATAATCGATTTTAGACGTATTCGCCGTCTAGCCGGTTAATAATTGATAACTGTCTTGGCTGAGATTTCGTTTATTCAACCAGGGGTCCCCTATTAATTTAAAAAATCTAATGTCGTCGCAAATTTACGACCGAAGTAAGAAACTAATCTTGAACTGAGTCTATGCAACCTAATATTGTGTACAATACAACTTGGCAGTCTGGCGGGGTTCGTATTGGCATGGTCCGGGCAATTTGATATTATCGTAGGCTCATGCCAAGGCAAAGCCGGTTAATCGGACATGATCCGGAACAACTTGTGCGAGTACTTTTCACGCTTGTTGAGTTTCGGGCGCATATTTGGATTGGATTCGTTTAATGTTCGATTTCTTAACATAACAGCAGTATTTTCGAAACCCTTTAAAAAAGTATTGTTAGTTTTCCGGTGTAATTGGAATGGTTTACTCTATTAGGAGTACCGTGGTGAAAACACATGGCGGTGGGAAGAGCCTCGCAGTCCGGAGGTGGCCCAGAGCCCCAGGTCTCTCGTACCGCCTGCTTGTTTCCCGCCACGTCATCCACGTGCGTTCACGAGCTACAGGTATTTAGGTGATGTTTTGCAGTTTTCTAACTCTTTAGCTTTTTCTTTGTTACGAGTTAAACTGTGGAAATTTACAGCGAATCTGCTCAGCCTGGTGCGGAGTGGAACCATGAGGAGTCTTCATCGCGAGATATTGTAGACCTCGTAGCGTCCTTGGTAAGTTTTTAAAAGCAAGCGTACGGTCTGGGGGATTATCAGTGTCTTAAGATTTGAGGAACGGGGGGCGTTAGTTCTGTCAGACCTTTGTAAGAATAAACAGTAGGTCTCTTAGCAGCAAATATCTATAGCACCCAATGTTCTAGAAGGCGTTAACGTTGCCGTCTCCGTCACCTCGCTCCATGTTGTCGGTGCCGCCACCAGGCCGCCTCAGCTACGACCACCTCGAACAGATTGTAAGTGAACGGATCTCTTTACTTAGAAGTGACTTCGTAAAACCAAATAGGTTAGATTTCAATCTGCTGACGTCCCGCTTATAGATGGAGCCATCTTGGTCTGATCAAATGGGTTCTGCTTCGGCACGGGAGACCCGCATGCAACTTGCCCAGAGGCGCGCTTCATTCTGTACGTATCTCATTATTTATTATCAAATATAAAGGTACAACAGCTATGTAATCTTCGTGTTCTCTTAGGTGGAACCAGTTCAAACCATGGATCTGGCGCGGTAGTATGGAGTGGAACTCTGCCTGCTCGTGCCCCGGATCCTAACGCTGTATACTCGCCGAAGGTGTTCCTTGGCGGGCTGCCTTGGGACATAACCGAGCACGCCCTGATGCACACACTGAGGCATTTCCACCCGGTCTGGTGAGTATTCGGAGATTTTGTTTGATGAACTGCAAAGCGCCTGGGATGTTATGTAAAATTGTTTGTCAGTGTGGAGTGGCCAGGCCGCGAGTTCGGCGGCACCGCGCCCCGCGGGTTCGCCTACGTGACTCTGGAAAGCGAGCGTCGTGTGCGCGAGCTGCTATCAGCTAGTCGATGCGACGGACGAGACTGGTATTACCGGATCACTTCCAGGAAAATGCGCACAAAGGAAGTACGTATCTATTACTTAAGACTCCTAAGACACTTAAAAACATGCTCTTTTCAAATCATATTGGTGATTGGGGACTTCTAGTCTTTATACCTTATATAGCGTAAGATGTAGTGTGGCTGCTTGATACTGTAGAGTGCGAATGACTGTGCGCTAATCGCGGGGCTTTCCTGTCCATATGGTTCCTTGTCTTCTTATATGGCCTACGTTAAATTAGAATAATCTCCCCTTATTACCTACAGTGGGAAGATATAATAACCACAATGGAATTTATGGAATATATGTATTTAATATACATAAGTATTTAACGATCGGTGCAGTTATGATCCATTTAAACCAGCAGCAACCAGAACACGTCGTAATAACTACTAATCTAACAATAAAATTTAAACAAGAACAGCTTAGATCAGCGGCTCCCAAACAAACTTATTCTGTTTACTGCCCACTTTGAGAATAAAGTATTTTTTAGCGCTAAAAACCACTATAGTGAGGTCGGTCGGTGTGCAAGTCTTCCTAGATGAAATTACAAATCCCCTCCCAAGCATTTTGCTGGGTCTCTTAACGCACCCCCCTTTAGTCCTACAGCGCCCACAGTGGCGCGTTATCGCCCACTTTAGGAAAGGCTCTTAGATGTTGTGATGTGTAAGGTGCAAGTGATCCCCTGGTCGGTGAGCGGTGCGAGCTGGGTGCGCGGGGCGAGCGCTCGGCTGGCGGCGCGCCGCACGGTGTTCGTGGGCGCGCTGCACGGCTGCCTCTCCGCCGCCGCGCTCGCCACCGTCATGGACGACCTCTTCGCGGGCGTTGTGTACGCAGGTAAGAATTTATTTCAATATCAGAAGTGAAACTTCGGAGACTTCAAAGCTTGCGTTAAACTTTTAACTCTACAATACTAGAAAGAGCGAGAGTGAATGCGTGGCTCTCTAACTCATCCGCATAGTATACATGTTACAAGCCAGCACGGGCGTTAGCAACGAGTAGTCTAATATTTTTATGAAGTATTTAAATCTATAATTTCGAGTGTATAATATAAATGTTGAAGATATCGTCTCTTATACACAGCATTCTCTATTACGATAATGAAGAAAACCCCAATACTACATATCGAAAAAGAAGTATAACTTCATTCACGTACATAGTTGCACGCGCAGTTTCTTGTGTTGACTTCTAGAAGCTGGCGTTTCAAGGATCGAGTTCCGAAATTAAAAGTAACTAATATTCTAGGCATTGACACTGACAAAAACAAATATCCGATCGGCTCGGGACGAGTGACATTCGACAACGTGCGATCGTACGTTCGCGCGATATCGGCTGCCTACGTCGAGATACGCACTGATAAATTCACTAAAAAGGTTGGTAGTTTGGTGATTAACTTAAAAGGCTCTACGGCTCTACCGCATCTCTTAAGTTAATTATTATTTATACTTTCCAGTTTTAAAAATAAAAAATTTTGTTAGTAAGAATTCTTAACTACGGTTAGTAACTAAAAAATCTAACACATACCCAACTATTAGACATACATTATATATCATTACATTTTTTTTTCTTTAAATAAATATTACATAATTTGTGTTAAGGTACAAGTGGACCCGTATCTGGAAGATTCGATGTGTTCAGTATGCAACCTCCAACAGGGTCCCTACTTTTGCCGTGAACCGACATGCTTTGGGTGAGTTGACTACAAGACAATGTTAGTTCAAATTTCGGTACTCCCTTAATATAAACTAATCTCCCATGTGCTGTGTGGTTAGTGAGTTTTTAACGTCCTCAATAGCGTAAACTGATAGAGTATTTTTCGTTGTGCACATTAAATATTATTCGGAGGTATCATACCTGCGAGTAGATGTAAGCTATGCATTAAGAGTTGTCTTGCTTATAGCTACTTCTGCCGTTCCTGCTGGTCTTGGCAACACAGCACGGAGCAACACAAACCTTTGATGCGGAGCAGCAAAAACAATAATCGTCAATCGCCGCCGAGCGACAACTCCCCGGCATACAACAGTGCCTCTTCGAACGGTAAGGTTTCAATGATCAATTTGTTCAAAACAGCGTCAGATTTCGCCTAAGTTTAGCCCGTGGTTGTATGCTTCCGTTCGAGATTTTTTTTGTTTATTGTTTAGATAGCTGGACGAGCTCGCAGCCAGTACCCAGTGTTTAGTTAATGGAGCCCATAGACATCTGACGTAAATGCGCCACCCACCTGGAGATATGTTCTAAGGTCACAAGTATAGTTACGATGGCTGCCTCATTCTTCAAACCGAAACTCTTTACTGCTTCACGCCAAAAATAGGCACGGTGGTGGTACCTAACCACGCGGACTCAAGAGGTCCTACCGCCAGTAATTACGCAAATTATAATTTTGTGGGTTTGATTTTTATTACACGATGTTATTCCTTTACCGTGGAAGTCAAGAGAACAGTTGTATTTCAAAAGAAAAATTGGTACTCTCCTGGGATTCGAACACCGGTGCATCGCTCACACGAATGCACCGGACGTCTTATCCTTTAGGCCACGTCGATATAAGTATACTTTTGGAACTGATTCTTACTTAAAATTTGTTAATAGGGACTCCGTCGCCGTCCACGAGTGGTACCAGCGAGCACGAACACTCGGAAAACGTCTGGCCTCCACACTAAATCAACTAACAACGCGACCTCCAACTAATCACTACACGACAGACTACAAAACATAACTAAAGCTTAAAAAAACTTAACACAATATCGACAATCAGACTCAAGCTTCGATTCTCCTTTAACAAAACTAAATTTGACAAATTAAAACTCTCGCACCAGTTGGACGGAGCGCATATGAGGGAGGCTGGGACACTCTGCTGAATAATTAACGATATTATCTAATCGTTTGAATCATTTGAATTTTATTCAGTTGGGTGGTATTATCTATAATATTTAAGGTTGATTTCTGTTAACTACGTTATCTAGTTTAATTTTGTATCATAGTTTTCGTAGTCTCCATCGTGGACACGATCGTGAAAACTTGTAAATGATACTTTTATAGCCTTTGTCAGGCTCAACCGGTTTGATTTTAAATTATACCTTCAGAGGTTTTTAAATGATTTTAATCAGATTTTTAAATAATTGTTGCAATGTATTTAAGTTTTAGGGGGTTTCTTCACCCTTTGAAATACGGTGAAATATGCTTAGAGGCCGAAAAATTATGTTAAATGTACGAGTAGTGCCTAATAGAATGTGATTTTAATCAATTTTAAGATGCCTTTAGGCTGTATGAAAGTTTTAATGTTTTAGGCTTCTGAAATGTAACCGTCACGTAATTTTAAAACCTGTTTAAATCATTGCAAATAAAAATATTTATCATTAGACTTCCTCTTTATTTAAGTGCGGAATCCTCTTGACCTACAGTACCATTTGTATGGTCTTTCACCGTTCAAAGTGAACGTTCAATGGATACTAGAAATTGAAAGAAACTTGACTGTACCAAAATAGTGTGTGGGGAGACATAATGCAATGCACAAGACCCACCCTGGGCTGTGAGGTTTAAGATGATTCTGTCTCTACAGAAAACTCAGAAGGTTAATCTTACATGTTAGGCGGGCTCTGTCTTTGCGATATCCTATTTATCACGCTGGCCTGCAATAGGTAATAAATACTACGTCCATACGGTAGTGCCAAGCATTATCACTCTCGCTCTCTAGTATGGTAGAGTTAAACGTTTAACGCAACCTTGATGGAGGTCGCTGTAGAAGTTTCACTTCAAAAACCTACAATCCAGGAGAGGTTTTAAACTCTAATCGTGGTATTTAACAAGCTTTTCCTTAGTATGTGGTTTTGCATGTAAAGCGTGGGATCAGGGAAGAAGAAAGTTACCGGAATGGATAGTTTCGTTCAATCTGTAATAAAAAGATGTAATCATAATAACTACATAACAAGCAGCGAAACTCCGTACCGTAGAAAGGCTTCGAAAATTTTAAAGAAGATATAAATTTTAATGGCTCGGAATGAAGTTTACGACGAATTATGAAAGAGCTAGGCTTCAGATGGAAAAAAAAAACAGAAAATAATCGGAAGCTGGTAATTGAAAAAAGTAACATTCGATTACTACGAATCGAATATCTTCAAAAAATAATTAATTATAGACAAAAAAGAAGACCGAACGACCGAGTTGTAAACTACACCGATGAGCCCTATGTCGACTCATCACGATGATAGCGACTCGGGTGATCAAAACAGTGATGATGATGATGGTCAAGATTATGATAACGAAAAAAAAATTACAAATACCAGCTTCGCTTCAACTGAACCAAGACCTGGCAACAGCTATAGTTTTGACTTAATAGAAGCAATATCTATTTTACCCCAAGATTAAATTATTACAATTATTAACCTATATTTTTTGTTGATGTTCTAATAAATATATAAATAAAAAAATATGTTGATTTTAATAATTTAATTGCATTATGACGCAGAGTAAATAAGGTTTTTGCACGTGAGTGTACCATGCGCGAACTTACCCCCACTACGTCAACAAATGCTCAAGAAGTTTGCCGGCTATTATACTTGACTCTTGAAGTAGGTTTAATATTTTTCTTATTACCTGAGGCTGCTCTAGCTAATTTAGCTAGCTAATATCGCACCATTAGAATTATAGAGACCATTTCGAAATTTTTGGCTTTCGTCTTTAATTCAAACAATGAACCTAGAACAACCCTTTTCAGCGACTTAGTAATCAAATGACCAGAAGTAGCTTATAAAGGGACAAAGCTATCTATCGGTCTCTTTCACTCCGTCCCCTTCCTCTACGTTTTTTCGGTTTGAGAACTTGAATCGATGTTTTTAAAAAACACATTTTTTGAGTTGGGTCTTTATAATTCTAAAGGTCCGATATATGCTCTAGCTCCCGCGTTGTATTTGTAGACGCCTAGCGATAAACTTATGTATTGTAAGCAGAGTTGAAAATAAATATCTGCCAATAAGTTGCGTGGCCATCTTTCTACCACTGTGGTAGCCGTGCAGGTGATTAGAATTTTTAATCACGACCACAATCAACTGCTAGGTTCTACCTGGAGTGGATCGATAGTGCTTAATCGGTAGTCCTCTTGGAGTTCGATATAACCCGCCCTGGACTCCATCGGCCGAGTATCCGTAAATAGGATTCCTCAATGTAACATAAAAAGGTCCCGCTGACCATTTGCTGCCGTCGTGCGCCGCAAGTATGACGCTAGTCTTTGTAATGTGGAGTCCGTGACCCGTGGTATAGCGACCGCGGTCCAAACACGCAGTTACAGAGTATGTATAATATATCGAAAGGTGATAGGCCACTTGGTTTAAGCGACATTTCACTTAATACTCTACATTTATCTTTGTAATTAAAGTTGTCTTTTTATTTGGTACTAGCTGACCCGGCAGACTTCGTACTGTCTCAATCGATAAATGAAAGACCTAAAGCCTTTGTATAAAATAAACTTAAAACAAACAAAAGGAATCCGACCGACGGACACATCAAAGGGAAAACAAAATTGTTATTTTTATTCATGATCAAAATTAGCCAAATCGGTCCAGCCGTTCTCGAGTTTTAGCGAGACTAACGAACAGCAATTCATTTTTATATATATAGATTAGCATCAACAGTTCGATGTTCTTAATTGAACTTCAATTAAGATTACCCCATTCAAATATTTGAAAAATTGTTATATTTTTTCAAAATTTTAAACTTTAATTGACCCTCCTGTAAAGTTGCAAAAATTTCTCTTAAGCCAATTTTCACCAATTTGCCTAACTTTCAGATAAATTTTCATATATTTTATTGAACCATGCTAAATTATAGAGAGAAAAAAACAATATTAACATGTTTTTATAAATATTTTATTTGATATCATTAATCGAAGCTCATACTCATGTCGGAGGTGTTGGTGACGTCGACGGAAGCGAGCGGAGTCGCGGGCGCGGCCGGTAGCGATATGTTCACCGCTGGGAACGGGAACTGTGGGATCTCTTCTTCTGTAAATGTGAACACTGACATTACGCGTACGGTCCCTCGCAAGTGAGGGGAGGCGGGGAGTTGGGGGGTGGATAGTCGTCGTGGCTTAAAAGATAAGACGTCCGGTGCATTCGTGTTGAGCGATGCACCGATGTTCGAATCCCGCAGGCGGGTACCAATTTCTTTAATTATAATAATTACTGGTGGTAGGACCTCTTGTGAGTCCGCGCGGGTAGGTACCATCACGCTACATATTTCTGCCGTGAAGCAGTAATGCGCAAAGGGTGGGGCAGCTGTTGTAAATATACTTGAGACTTTTATCTCAAGGTGGGTAGCACAGTTACGTTGTACATATCTATGGGCTCCAGTAACCATTTAACACCAGGTGAGCCGTGAGCTCGTCTACCCATCGAATAAAAATAAAAAAAAGCTTGGTGGAAGGTTCCCCTGAGTCGACCCGGCAGGCTGGTTCTGGTCCAGCGGGGTATTCCGGGACACCAGCGGCACCGTCTGGGCGGCCCGACGGGCTGCCGTACCGAGACGGCCGACGTTTCAGAGCCTTCGATTCGCCTCGAAGGCTCCGTCGTCTGGGCGTCCTTGGGGTGAGCCGCGCCGTCTGGTTGTAGTGTTGACCGCGGTAGCCCCCCTACCTCATCCGGGTTCTGACCTCGGAGGGGATCGGACGTCGGGTGTAAGAGTGCAGGGGAGTCGTTTAGTGGGTGGGTCCTAAAATCCTTGGGCCCGCGGTCTGCTCACAGCACCATGCAGATCGTTGAGTCTCACATACCCCGCGCGCCCCTTTTGCGCGGGGACCTCGTAGGAGGTTCGGCCCTCTACCCGAAAAAAAAGGTTCCCCTGAGTCACCACTATGTTGGCGATTGACTGGACTATAGTTGAGACTAAGTTACGACTTGAGCTGCGTGGATCGGTTTGTGTTGTAATGTCGATAGGTTCACTCTACTCATTAGTAATCTCTATATATAAAAAAATAATTGCTGTTCGTTAGTCTCGTTAAAACTCGAGAACGACTAGATCGATTTGGCTAATTTGGGTCTTGAATTATTTGTGAACGTTTATAAGGTAAGTAAATATGAAAATGCTCTGAATTAAATAAAAATAACAATTTTGTTTTTCCCCGTCGGACGGATTCCTTTTGTTTTAAGTTTATTTTATACAAAAGTTTAGGTCTTTTATTTATTGATTGAGGCACTACGAAGTCTGCCGGGTCAGCTAGTGTTTAATAAAATTGGCAGCACTAGTGACCAGTCCCTGGCTTCAAATCGAATAAAAAAAAAAAAATTCAACATAAATGAAAGTACATACTTGTTGAACGTCAAAAGAACTACCGCAAATTCACAAAAACTAGCCTCCGTCCTGAGAACTGGCAAGAAACTCAGCGGGCATGTTTTTTTTCTTTTAAATATTAGATTTTTTTTAAATATTCATGCTCGTCGCAGCGGGGCCGCACCTGCGAGGTGTCGGTCGAGCGTGTCCACGACCAGGTCGAGCAGCGCCAGCGCCACCACGTCGTCCGGGTCCAGCGCCAGCGCGCCGTGCAGCGCGTCCGCGGCCGCCGCGGCCCGGCCCAGCAGCGCCAGGCACAGCCCCCGCGCCGTGTGCGAGGCGCCGCGGCGGGGGCGCAGGCCCAGCGCCCGCTCGTGCCACTGCAGGCCCTCCGCCGCGCCGCCCAGCGCGCGGGACGCGTGGCCCAGCCCGTCCAGGGTCGCCGCCCAGCGTACATTCAACTACAGTGTTGTTTCATATTATTGTACACCAGCAAACCTCATGACCAGGCGCGCGGCGATGCCAGAAGTAATTAACAAAAGTATGATGTAGTGCTACTGATTCAGGCATATTCGTCATTTTGTCTGCAAGTTATATAAATTCTGGTAGGTAGGACGGGTAGGTACCACCACCCCGCCTATTTCTGCCGTAAAGCAGTAATGCGTTTCGGTTTGAAGGGTGGGGCAGCCGTTGTAACTATACTGAGACCTTAGAACTTATATCTGAAGTTCGGTGGCGGCATTTACATTGTAGATGTCTATGAACTTCGGTAACCACTTACACCAGGTAGACCGTGAGTTCATCTACCCATCTAAGCAATAAAAAAATTGTATTAATGCGACTGAAACTCCGACACCTTGCCCCAGCGACGGTAACTCTCATATTGACAGGGGTCCAACAATAAAGTGGTCATGGCTCGTCTCCGCCCACACCTGTCCATCGTGAGCCGCCACATCCAGGGTCCTGAGCCACAGCAGCCTGGCGGCCCCGGGGTCCCCGGCAGCCAGCGCCGCGGCCCCCGCCTCGTGCGCCACGTGGGGGTCGCTGACCAGCCCGAGGATGCGATCCCAGCCGCTCTTGTTCTCCACGTCCCCCTCGTCCACCGCACTCCCGGCCTAGAACCCCGAGCCGGTTTGGACGTTCAGAACTAATCTAAGCTGTTTTTGTATTAATGGCCATAAATAATTCACAGATTCGCTAGATTCAAATTGTTCAGTAATGAATAAATAACTTCGTCGTAATATATAGGTATATAATAATAGGTAATTTATAATAAAATACCTAGTCAGGTCATAAGTATTGTCACACAGTAAAAACTTTTCTTTTAGAATGCTGGCCACAAAAAAGTTTATTGAATTCGAATTTCGAATTGTTCATGAAAATAAAAATGTATACTTTTAGAATTTTACTCATTTTTAAATATGGAGTGGACGCTTAAAGAAGACCGTGTTGCAGTTATTGCGTTGCATCGTTGCGGCTACGCGCCAATTCAAATTTTTAACATACTGAAAATTTTGAATATAACCAAAAGATTCGTTTATCGTACCATCAAACGATACAATGAAGACTCTAGTGTAGATGACATTCCGATAGAGGCACCCGTCACGTGCGGACGTGCTCATCGTCCACTCGATCGCCCGGTCTTTGTTCGCCCGGCTTTTGTTAGCCCGGCCATTGTTCGCGCGGCCTGTGTTCGTGATACATCTGCCGACCAAGTGTGTTTCCTGGAAGCTTTTATTTGTTTTGTTTTAGTTATTTTTGTGTTCGTGGAACATTTGCCGACAAAGTGTTTTCCTGCAAGTATTTATTTGTTTTGCTTCTTTTTGTAATTTCTGTTTTGTTGTGCTTTTTTTTTGTCCTGTAGTAATCGCGCCGCATTGCCACCTGTGTTCAAAAGAACCGCTCAGGTCCGAGAAGTTGGGGCCTCGCCGCAAGGCGAGTGTTTTCAAGACCCGGGGCCGCCCCACCTGGGTACTCAGCGATCATGGACGCTGTATTCGTGGAATTCCTCCGACTTCGTCACCCACAGCTCGCCTCAGAGTTTCTGGCTTTCAAGGCCAATCACACTGCGAGCTCTCTCGAAGACTCCGCCGTGCTCGCTGCTCCTGCGTCGCCTGTACCTGCGTGCAAAGCGTCTACATCGAGCACCGCAGCCTCCGTCGTGCCTGCCGTTCCCGCGTCGCCTATACTGGCGAGTAAAACTACTGCGTCGTCCGCCGTGGCCACCGTTCCAGCAGCGCGATCATCCGCGGCCTCCGTCGCGCCCTCCAAAACTCCTGCTTGTAGGTCACCTGCGCCCGCCACCTCGTCCTCCGACTCTGACTCGGAGATGGAGGTCGACCTCGCCCCCGCCTCATCGACGGATGGATTCACCCTGGTACAAAAGGGTAAGAAGCGTGCCGCGGAGTCTCGAGCTCTCGCGGCCGCTAAAATTAGCAAAGCCGCGAACACGTCGCGCCCCCGCCCTCAGACTCCCGTTGCGCCTCCAGCCCGTGCCACTCCGTCGCCGCGACCGGTGGCGCAATCTAAAACTCAGACCCCTCCCCCGGTTATCCTTCAAGAGAAGGCAGCTTGGGACCGAGTTTCCCTGGCCCTTAAGGCCAAAAATATTAATTTTGCCAGCGCCCGTAATCTCGCCAACGGGATTCAAATAAAAGTAACGACACCCGACGACCATAGGGCCCTCTCAAGCTACCTCCGAAAGGAGCGTATAAGTTTCCACACTTATACGCTCCAGGAGGAGCGCGAGCTCCGCGTTGTCATACGTGGAATCCCGAAGGAGCTAGATGCCGATCTCGTCAAGGCAGATCTGATAGAACAAGGCCTACCAGTAAATTCCGTGCACCGCATGCACACCGGCCGCGGTAGGGAGCCATACAATATGGTTTTAGTCGCCCTCCAGCCTACCCCCGAGGGTAAGCAAATTTTTAACATTCGGACCGTCTGTAGGCTCTCCGGTATTGCCGTCGAAGTCCCCCATAAAAAAGGCACTCCTAGTCAGTGCCATAACTGCCAACTGTACGGGCACTCTTCCCGTAACTGTCACGCGCGCCCCCGATGTGTTAAATGTTTGGGCGATCACGCCACGGCCCTCTGCGCTCGCGACCAAAAAACCGCGACGGAACCGCCTAGCTGTGTCCTGTGCCGAACACAAGGTCACCCCGCGAACTACCGTGGATGCCCCCGAGCTCCAAAAATAAATCGCCGCGTCGCCCGTCAAAACCGCCTCCAAGCTTCCGGCCCAGACATCAAAGCCACGGTACCCTCTGTGCCGAAGGCTAAGCCTGCTTTCGTGCCGGCGTCGGTGCCCAGCGTCTCGGCTTGGGCTAAACCGTTGCCGTACACGAACACGGCTACAACTCTCTCCCCCGCGACTCGTCCCACCCCCGCGATACGTCCCTCCCCCGCGACCTGCCCTCCGACCGCGTCCGAAAATCTCGCTCTAGCGATCGACTTTTTTCAGTCGATCAACTTTGAGCGTGTTAACGCTTTGGGTGACGCCATTCGCGCCGCCTCCACTGCACAACATTTCATCGCCGTTGTGCAAGAATACGCTGACGTATACGCGTCGTTAAATACGTACGTCCTCCCCTCACTCCGCCGGTAATCAATGGCGTACATTAGTAGAATAAAACCCTTATCCGTAACAATAGGATTTTTTAACGCTTACGGTCTCGCAAATCAACGTGATCAGGTTTGTGATTTTTTGCGTGACCATCAAATTGACATTTTCTTAGTGCAGGAGACCCTACTTAAGCCCGCGCGCCGTGACCCTAAAATCGCGAACTATAACATGGTCAGGAACGACAGGCTCTCTGCCCGTGGTGGTGGTACCGTTATTTACTACAGAAGAGCCCTGCATTGCGTCCCGCTCGATCCTCCCGCGCTCGCTAATATCGAAGCATCAGTGTGCCGAATCTCACTGACGGGACACGCGCCGATCGTTATCGCGTCCGTTTATCTTCCACCGGATAAGATCGTTCTAAGCAGTGATATTGAGGCGCTGCTCGGTATGGGGAGCTCTGTCATTCTGGCGGGCGACCTAAATTGTAAACACATCAGGTGGAACTCACACACCACAACCCCGAATGGCAGGCGGCTTGACGCGTTAGTCGATGATCTCGCCTTCGATATCGTCGCTCCGTTAACCCCGACTCACTACCCGCTAAATATCGCGCATCGCCCGGATATACTCGACATAGCGTTATTAAAAAACGTAACTCTGCGCTTACACTCGATCGAAGTAGTTTCAGAGTTAGATTCAGACCACCGTCCCGTCGTCATGAAGCTCGGTCGCGCTCCCGATTCCGTTCCCGTCACGAGGACTGTGGTGGATTGGCACACGCTGGGCATCAGCATGGCTGAATCTGATCCACCATCGCTCCCGTTTAACCCGGACTCTACCCCGTCTCCTCAGGATACCGCTGAAGCCATAGACATCTTAACATCACACATCACCTCGACATTAGATAGGTCATCGAAACAAGTTGTAGCGGAGGACTTCCTTCACCGCTTCAAATTGTCCGACGATATTAGGGAACTCCTTAGAGCTAAGAACGCCTCGATACGCGCCTACGACAGGTATCCTACCGCGGAAAATCGTATTCGAATGCGTGCCCTACAACGCGACGTAAAGTCTCGCATCGCCGAAGTCCGAGATACCAGATGGTCTGATTTCTTAGAAGGACTCGCGCCCTCCCAAAGGTCTTACTACCGCTTAGCTCGTACTCTCAAATCGGATACGGTAGTAACTATGCCCCCCCTCGTAGACCCCTCAGGCCGACTCGCGGCCTTTGATGATGACGAAAAAGCAGAGCTGCTGGCCGATACATTGCAAACTCAGTGCACGCCCAGCACTCAATCCGTGGACCCTGTTCATGTAGAATTAGTAGACAGTGAGGTAGAACGCAGAGCCTCCTTGCCACCCTCGGATGCGTTACCACCCGTCACCCCGATGGAAGTTAAAGACTTGATCAAAGACCTACGTCCTCGCAAGGCTCCCGGTTCCGACGGTATATCTAACCGCGTTATTAAACTTCTACCCGTCCAACTCATCGTGATGTTGGCATCTATTTTCAATGCCGCTATGGCGAACTGTATCTTTCCTGCGGTGTGGAAAGAAGCGGACGTTATCGGCATACATAAACCCGGTAAACCAAAAAATCATCCGACGAGCTACCGCCCGATTAGCCTCCTCATGTCTCTAGGCAAACTGTATGAGCGTCTGCTCTACAAGCGCCTCAGAGATTTCGTCTCATCCAAGGGCATTCTCATCGATGAACAATTCGGATTCCGTACAAATCACTCATGCGTTCAACAGGTGCACCGCCTCACGGAGCACATTCTTGTGGGGCTTAATCGACCAAAACCGTTATACACGGGAGCTCTCTTCTTCGACGTCGCAAAAGCGTTCGACAAAGTCTGGCACAATGGTTTGATTTTCAAACTATTCAACATGGGCGTGCCGGATAGTCTCGTGCTCATCATACGGGACTTCTTGTCGAACCGCTCTTTTCGATATCGAGTCGAGGGAACCCGCTCTTCCCCACGACCTCTCACAGCTGGAGTCCCGCAAGGCTCTGTCCTCTCACCCCTCCTATTTAGCTTATTCGTCAACGATATTCCCCGGTCGCCGCCGACCCATTTAGCTTTATTCGCCGACGACACGACTGTTTACTATTCTAGTAGAAATAAGTCCCTAATCGCGAAGAAGCTTCAGAGCGCAGCCCTAGCCCTAGGACAGTGGTTCCGAAAATGGCGCATAGACATCAACCCAGCGAAAAGTACTGCGGTGCTATTTCAGAGGGGAAGCTCCACACGGATTTCCTCCCGGATTAGGAGGAGGAATCTCACACCCCCGATTACTCTCTTTAGACAACCCATACCCTGGGCCAGGAAGGTCAAGTACCTGGGCGTTACCCTGGATGCATCGATGACATTCCGCCCGCATATAAAATCAGTCCGTGACCGTGCCGCGTTTATTCTCGGTAGACTCTACCCCATGATCTGTAAGCGGAGTAAAATGTCCCTTCGGAACAAGGTGACACTTTACAAAACTTGCATAAGGCCCGTCATGACTTACGCGAGTGTGGTGTTCGCTCACGCGGCCCGCACACACATAGACACCCTCCAATCCCTACAATCCCGCTTTTGCAGGTTAGCTGTCGGCGCTCCGTGGTTCGTGAGGAACGTTGACCTACACGACGACCTGGGCCTCGAATCAATTCGGAAATACATGAAGTCAGCGTCGGAACGATACTTCGATAAGGCTATGCGTCATGATAATCGCCTTATCGTTGCCGCCGCTGACTACTCTCCGAATCCTGATCATGCAGGAGCCAGTCACCGTCGACGCCCTAGACACGTCCTTACGGATCCATCAGATCCAATAACCTTTGCATTAGATGCCTTCAGCTCTAATACTAGGGGCAGGCTTAGGGACCCCGGTAACCGTACTCGTCGAACTCGACAAAGAGGTCGACGTGCAACCTAACCCATGCATCAGCCCGCTGAGTTTCTCGCCGGATCTTCTCAGCGGGTCGCGATTCCGATCCGGTAGTAGATTCATTCGCGAAACAATTGCTCTTGAGTTGTTAGGTCTCCTTCGGAGGCGCTCGGGCAGTTGTTAGCAAATCCCACCCCTCTTGGCTGAGCCTTTGCTCGCCCACCTGTCCTGGTGAAACTGGAAAGGCCTTCGGGCCACCAGTAAACTTTCAATCATAAAAAAAAAAAAAAAAAAAAAAAAAAAATGTAGATGACAGGTCAAGAAGTGGTCTGGTTCCGGGGCACCATGGCAAACATTTGTGATGCCGCCATGCCCCGGGTCGGCCCCCGAGCACCACGTGGGGGTGCGTTCTGGTGGTCGCCCGAGATCGCGAGACTCCGTGAGGAGTGCGTGAGGGCGCGCCGCCGGAGCGCACGCCACCGCCGCCGCCGTCGTCGCGACGCTGCGTTCGCGGAGACGGCGGCCCAGCTGCACGCTGACTGTCGTCAAAAGCAGACGGCGCTGCAGCTGGCCATCGGCGAGGCCAAGAAGCAGAGCATGAAGACTCTCCTGGAGTCGCTCGACGAAGATCCCTGGGGGCGCCCATACAAGATGGTTCGCAGGAAACTGCAGCCGTGGGCGCTCCCGGTGACCGAGCGGCTCCAGCCTCGGCAGCTGCGGGAGATAGTTTCCGCGCTTTTCCCGCCGGCAGCGGGGGGGGACTTTGAGCCCCCCCAGATGGACGCCACGTGGGGCACACCTCCACGTCGCCCCAGCGTTCCCGCTGCCGAGGAGCCCCCTCCCCCTATCACGGGGGCGGAGATCCATGCGGCCGTGTCCAAAATGAGAGCGAAGGACACGGCCCCCGGCCCTGACGGCGTTCACGGCCGGGTCTGGAGCTTGGCCTTCGAGGCCCTAGGGGACCGGCTCGGGGGGCTTTTCGAAGCGTGCCTCGAGTCGGGACGGTTCCCGTCGAAATGGAAGACGGGCAGACTGGTCCTTCTGCGGAAGGACGGGCGCCCCGCGGACTCACCCGCGGGCTATCGCCCCATCGTGTTGCTGGACGAAGCGGGCAAGATGCTCGAGAGAATCGTCGCCGCCCGCATCGTCCGGCACCTGACCGAGACGGGTCCCGATCTTTCGGCGGAGCAATACGGCTTCAGAGAGGGCCGCTCGACTATCGACGCAATTCTGCGCGTGCGGGCCCTCTCCGACGAAGCCGTATCCCGGGGCGGGGTGGCGATGGCGCTATCCTTAGATGTAAGGAACGCCTTCAACACCCTGCCCTGGTCGGTGATCGCGGGGGCGCTGGAGTATCACGGCGTCCCCGCATACCTCCGCCGACTGATCGGCTCCTACCTCGAGGGCAGGTCGATCCAGTGCATCGGACACGGTGGGACGATGTACCGCTTCCCCGTCGAGCGCGGTGTTCCGCAGGGGTCTGTCCTGGGCCCCCTGCTGTGGAACATCGGCTACGACTGGGTCCTGCGGGGCGTCATTCGGGGTTCCCTCCCCGGGCTGAGCGTAATATGTTACGCCGACGACACGTTGGTCGTGGCTCCGGGGAGGGACTACCGGGAGTCTGCCCGTCTGGCGTGCGCAGGCGTGGCACACGTCGTCACTAGGATCCGACGGTTGGGGCTCGAGGTGGCGCTCGATAAAACCCAGGCCCTGCTTTTTCACGGGCCGGGACGAGCGCCGCCTGTGGGTGCCCACCTCGTGATCGGAGGCGTCCGCGTCGGGGTTGGGGTGACCGGTCTTCGGTACCTCGGCCTCGAACTGGATAGTCGGTGGAACTTCCGCGCTCACTTTGAGAAGTTGGGCCCTCGACTGATGGCGACGGCCGGCTCTCTGAGCCGGCTGCTTCCAAACGTCGGGGGTCCCGATCAGGTGGCGCGCCGCCTCTACATGGGGGTGGTGCGGTCGATGGCACTATACGGGGCTCCCGTATGGTGCCGCGCCCTGACCCGCAAGAACGTCGCGGCTCTGCGACGTCCGCAGCGTGCGATCGCGGTCAGGGCGATCCGAGGATACCGCACCGTCTCCTTCGAGGCGGCGTGCTTGCTCGCCGGGGCGCCACCCTGGGACCTGGAGGCGGAGGCGCTCGCTGCCGATTACAGGTGGCGTAGCGACCTCCGCTCTAGGGGGGAAGGGCGCCCCGGCGAAGGTGTAGTTCGAGCGCGGAGGCTCCACTCTCGGCGGTCCGTGCTGGAGGCGTGGTCTCGCCGCTTGGCGGACCCGTCGGCCGGCCTACGAACCGTCGAGGCGGTCCGCCCGGTTCTCGCGGACTGGGTGGGCCGCGACCGCGGATGCCTCACCTTCCGGCTAACGCAGATGCTTACCGGCCATGGTTGTTTCGGCCGGTACTTGCACAAGATAGCCGGAAGGGAACCGACGGCGCAGTGCCACCACTGCGCGGACCGCGACGAGGAAGACACAGCGGAACACACGCTGGCGCGTTGCTCTGGATTCGACGAGCAACGCGCCGCCCTCGTCGCGGTCATAGGAGAGGACCTCTCGCTGCCGCGCGTCGTGGCTACGATGCTCGGCAGCGACGCGTCCTGGAAGGCGATGCTCGACTTCTGCGAGTCCACCATCTCGCAGAAGGAGGCGGCGGAGCGAGAGAGGGAGAGCTCTTCCCTTTCCGCACCGATCCGTCGCCGTCGAGCCGGGGGCCGGAGGCGGGAATACGCCCGTACGTCCCGGCCCCTGTAGGTGGCGGCCTCCCCCCGGTGAAGGTCAAGGGGCGACCTGAGGGGGTGAGGCCGCGCGGCGCGCTACCAGCACTCTAGCGCGCTGCCGTGGAGTGAATAGAGCGACCGGTCGACGGTGTATCGCGTCCCGACCCGGCAGGCTGGTTCTGGTCCAGCGGGGTATTCCGGGACACCAGCGGCACCGTCTGGGCGGCCCGACGGGCTGCCGTACCGAGACGGCCGACGTTTCAGAGCCTTCGATTCGCCTCGAAGGCTCCGTCGGCTGGGCGTCCTTGGGGTGAGCCGCGCTGTCTGGTTGTAGTGTTGACCGCGGTAGCCCCCCTACCTCATCCGGGTTCTGACCTCGGAGGGGATCGGACGTCGGGTGTAAGAGTGCAGGGGAGTCGTTTAGTGGGTGGGCTCTAAAATCCTTGGGCCCGCGGTCTGCTCACAACACCATGCAGATCGTTGAGTCTCACATACCCCGCGCGCCCCTTTTGCGCGGGGACCTCGTAGGAGGTTCGGCCCTCTACCCGAAAAAAAAAAAAAAAAAAAAAGGTCAAGAAGTGGTCGCCCTCGGTCTGTTAGGACTCCAGCAGCGATAAAAGCTGTGAAGGCGCGAATTCAAAGAAATCACAAACGTAAGCAGAAACTGTTGGCCCTTCAGATGGGGTTAAGCAGAACCACGGTGTAAAGGGTGTTAAATGAAGACTTAGGGCTTCGGACATATCGAAGAAAAACAGGACATCGTTTGAATGCTCGTCTAATGGACCTGAGACTGAAGAGATTCCGCGCTTTGTTGAAGCGGTACGCGGGAAAAAAATATCGGGAAATTCTTTTTTTGGATGAAAAAAATTTTACCGTAGAAGAGAGCTACAACAAACAAAATGATAAGGTGTACGCACACAGTAGTGAAGAAGCGAGCAACCGTATTCCGCGTGTCCAACGAGGTCATTTTCCATCCTCGCTCATGGTATGGTTGGGAGTTTCTTATTGGGGCTTAACAGAGGTACATTTGTTGTGAGAAAGGTGTAAAAACGAATGCAGTTGTGTATCAAAATACAGTCCTGACGAACCTTGTGGAACCTGTTTCTCATACCATGTTCAATAACAGGCACTGGGTATTCCAACAAGATTCGGCGCCAGCTCATAGAGCGAAGAGCACACAAGACTGGCTGGCGGCGCGTGAAATCGACTTCATCCGGCACGGAGACTGGCCCTCCTCCAGTCCAGATTTGAATCCGTTAGATTACAAGATATGGCAACACTTGGAGGAAAAGGCGTGCTCAGACTTTTTGGCGGGAACGCGAGGAGTGAAGTTGTGTGATTTGTTTTATTTTGTCTATTTAGTGTTTCTTCAGGTTTAAATGTGTAATAATGGTGGTTTATTAACTGTTTAATATCTGTGAAAGTGCACAAATGTGGGAAAATGAAACAAAGCTGCTGGACGTAACTTCTCGGGTTCCTCCAAAAAGTCCACTGAAAAAATCTCAGTAAATGACCACCATTTTACTGCGATTATATTTCATCCCATATCATCTCATTTCATTAAATTTCATCCCAGTTGATTAATGTCTCAAATTAATCATCTTCATTTCATTTCACTCCGTATTATCATTTTTCATAAAATTAAGAAAATAAAGTAAAATAAGACATGACTTAAAGGTCTTAGTTACCAGGTCATAAAATCTCTTAAAAAAAAAAAAAAAAGGCGTGCTCAAAGCCTCATCCCAATTTGGAGTCACTCAAGACATCCTTGATTAAGGCAGCCGCCGATATTGACATGGACCTCGTTCGTGCTGCGATAGACGACTAGCCGCGCAGATTGAAGGCCTGTATTCAAAATCACGGAGGTAATTTTGAATAAACTTTAGTGTCATAAGAATCTATGTTTTGTTAAGTTCATTTTGGTATATGAATGGTTATATAATGAATAAACTTGTTTCAATTATTTTACATTAAACATGTGACAGAATTTATGACCTGACTAGGTATATAGTAAAAGGTCGGCAGCGGCTTGGCTCTGCCCCTGGCATTACTGAATTTCATGGGCGACGGTAACCACTCAAGATCAGGTGGGCCGTATGCTCGCCTGCCTAAAAGGGCAATAAAAAAAAAAGTGTGTGTGTCCGCTCCGACGCACGACTGGAGTTTACTGGATATAAAAAATTAAACGAAACAATACGAGAAATAGTTCTATATTACGACAACACGATACACAACAGATTATTAACAAATTAACGAGACACAAAACAAACGACTAACAAATATATGAAAATACAATAATGAGAGAAACGCGCGATCAGTACGAGGCTTTGTGGCGGACTGCCGGCGCAGCAGCCCGGCGTCACCTGCGATAACGCGGCCGCGCGTTGGCTCCTGATTGGCGCGCGCACGCATCACGCAATCAGGAGCCAATCAGGCGCATAACGCATTTCGTGTGACATGCTAGGCGCATAACGCATTTCGTGTGACATGCTAGTACGATTTTGGTCCCCATAATTTTCATACCCCGGGCCTATATATGTAAATCGATTCTAAAGGAGTAAACTCCAATTAAACGAAACAATACGAGAAATAGTTCTATATTACGACAACACGATACACTACAGATTATTAACAAATTAACGAGACACAAAACAAACGACTAACAAATATATGAAAATACAATAATGAGAGAAACGCGCGATCAGTACGAGGCTTTGTGGCGGACTGCCGGCGCAGCAGCCCGGCGTCACCTGCGATAACGCGGCCGCGCGTTGGCTCCTGATTGGCGCGCGCACGCATCACGCAATCAGGAGCCAATCAGGCGCATAACGCATTTCGTGTGACATGCTAGTACGATTTTGATTGGCGCACGCACGCATCACGCAATCAGGAGCCAATCAGGCGCATAACGCATTTCGTGTGACATGCTAGTACGATTTTGATTGGCGCGCGCACGCATCACGCAATCAGGAGCCAATCAGGCGCATAACGCATTTCGTGTGACATGCTAGTACGATTTTGGTCCCCATAATTTTCATACCCCGGGCCTATATATGTAAATCGATTCTAAAGGAGTAAACTCCAAAAATATTGTCTGTTATTTTTATTCTTTGAAGTGGACCGGTCAATTTCAACGGTGCTTTCAATACGATTCAATATCTGCTTCGTTCCGGCTTGCGAAGTGCGCTTGCCCTTGTACCATACAGCGGAGACCTCGAGCTCATAAGCAGGTAGCTTATATCCTAATAAATTAATTCATAGACACAGCCCATTGAGTTTCTCGCCGGATCTTCTCAGTGGGTCGCGTTTCCGAACCGATGGTAGATTCTGCGAAGCACGGCTCTTGCTAGGGCCAGTGTTAGCAACACACCCGGTTTGAGCCCCGTGAGCTCACCTACTAGTTAAGGTTCAGCTGATATAGCCTCTCAAGGCTATCAGCTTAGGTAGGAAAAAAAGGTGATTCCAATTAGAAGGCAGAGTTTACTGACCAACCCAACTGTGAATAGACACCTTGAGACATGAGGTTAAAGTCGCAATTCCATTTTGTACCTACTTGTCACCTACTCACTCGGCGAATCTAGTATAAACCCCTCGAGATTACTAGAATAGGGATGGAGAAGAAAACAAAAAGGTATTCCGTGCACCTCGGTAGCGCCGCGGTGCAGCACGGCGGCCTTGTACAGGAAGCGTTCGCACATCGCCACGTTGTTCAGCAGGGAGCACTCCACCCCCACGTACAGGGGGGGGAGGTGGCAGCCGCCCATCAGCTGACTGGCCTGGTGGATACATGCGGGGGGACACCCTCATAAATTGTATATATCGACGCTTGAAAGGCAAACGTGACTAAGCGACAATAACTGCTTTGTACATAAATGATAGGCAATAACCGTATTCGATGAGCAAAAAAATTATATTTCTAGGTTTATTAAAATCATTTAAACCCTACAGCTAGATTCGTAAAGTTCACGCATTGTCGCTTAGTCACGTTTGCCTTTCAAGCGTCGAAATGTAGGGCAAAGGTTTTTTTTTATTGCTTATATCTCACGAGCTCACAGCCCACCTGCTGTTAAGTGGTTACTGGCGCCCATAGACATCTACAATGTAAATGCACCACCCACCTTGAGATATAAGTTCTAAGGTCTCAAGTATAGTTACAACGGCTGCCCCACCCTTCAAACCGAAACGCGTTACTGCTTCACGGCAGAAATAGGCAGGGTGGTGGTACCTACCCGTGCGAACTCACAAGAGCTCCTACCACCAGTAAAAAGGAGCACCATCATCATAGGGGACAAGGTGAATAGCAGCCAGTTATTGTTGAAGGACTCACCCAATTAGCGCCAGTGTAGGAAGTGGAAATGATATGAATGTATGTAGTAGCAGTTTTAAACAGAGTGAAATGTGGTAGATTGAAATGAAGTGTGGTAGTTTATGGCGCTATTTTTAAAACTCTTCCACTTGCTACTGTGGCGCCATCTTAATTGCCTCCCTTAGAGCGGACACTTTTTCCTCACTTCTACCCTCCATTATTGTATGCTCTTTTAACTATCCTTAGCAATAAGCTAGGGATTGTCTATCGATCGATATTCGGTTTAGCGAAAAGCTATATATACTATATAATCTATATATATACGAATCAAGACAATGGACAAAAATAATAGAATTATTGTATTGTCGTCAATTCTCGGTACGTGTGTAAATTTACAATGTAATTTGAAGTGGGATTAAAGTATAATAACAACAAAAAAAATCTCTATAAATATATACATAGATGGATGCGATATGCGAATCGAACTAGTAAGGGTCAGTTAAAACCGGTTACGGCTCCCGAGACATCGCCTCTCACCTTGAAGTAGGCCGCCATGGCCTGGTCGTGCTCGTTGTCGGCCGCGAAGCTGTGCCCGTAGGCGAGCCACACGCAGCCGGCGCCGGGCTCCAGACTCTTCGACTTACTTAGATATCGACGGGCCAATTCATTTTTGCCTAAAATTTCAAGAGCTTCTTCAATACCGCACGATAACTAAAAATATTTTTTTTAGAATTGAAGTATTACTGGTGGCCCGGAGGCCTTTCCAGTTTCACCAGGACATGTGGGCGAGCAAGGCTCAGCCAGGAGGGGTGGGATTTGCTAACGCTGCCCGAGCGCCTCCGAAAAAGATCTAACAACTCAAGAGCAGCCGCTTCGCGAATGAACGTAGTACCGGATCGAAATCGCGACCCGCTGAGAAGATCCGGCGAGAAACCCAGCGAGCTGATTTATGGGTTAGGTTGCACGATAACCAAAATATATACACGGTCTCTATATGAAAACGACTGCCTTTTACTAAATGCAAAATTTATGCAATATAATTTACACAATTAATTTACACAAAATTGAAAAAATATTGGAAACTTTGAAAGAAACTATAATTCACAGATAGAAAAGGCACTTTAAGAATAACTACTAGTCCCACAGTAGTTGAAATTCGACTATAATTAATTGAAATTATATGTTTAAACATTGTTATGGTTTTATTGTCAAACACTTTAAACTTCTTTAATTTACTCACAGATTTCGGGAAAGTTAGACTTTCTTCCCTGTACGGCGGGAGGAAAACCGAACTTTCGGCGTCGGTAGGAGAAAATAGTACATTGTGCACCAAGGGAGAAAAGTAGGACATTTCCTCCAGCGTGTCAAATGGCAAACACGCGGGGTGAGATGTCCTACTTTATTCCTGCGGTGCACATACTATTTTTTCTCCTACCAGGCCGAAAGTTCGTGGAGTACCGAGCCGAGGTCCAGGAGCGAAGCCCTGGCACATACGGGGGGGTGGAGCCCCCCCATACTCATAAAAAAACAATTTAACTGTTTTTTAATTTTTAAATAAACTACTACTAATTGAATAAGAACTATCTGATGAATGTAGAATACAATGTGGGTAGAACGGCCGCTGTTAACTATTTAGTTCAATCGTACTGGTGAGAACGCATACCCACCTATAAGATAGTAGTAGCAGCCCACGGCATACCAAGCCGTCCAGTGCGTGGGGTAGGCGTCCACAAGTCCGTGTGCGAACGCGAAGAGTTCCGGGGCTCGTCTCAGCTCGAGGAGGCAGGCGGCTCGCAGGGCAGCGCCGGTCCCCGGGCCCCCACCCGCAGCCCCCAGCCGCTCGAGGGCGGCCCCCCACCGGCACCCCGCAGCCAGCCGCCGCGCCCCGCACACCGCCGCCTCCAGCGTGCGGGACCTCACGCCTTCCGCCTCGCGAACTATCTGAACGTATCTCAAAGCTTTAACCCTTTGACTTAAATGAGTCGTCGGTGTCCTAAAAAAAATTTACTGGTGGTAGGACCTCTTGCGAGTCCGCGCGGGTGGGTACCACCACCCTGGCTATTTCTGCCGTGAAGCAGTAATGCGTTTCGATTTGAAGGGTGGGGCAGCCGTTGTAACTATACTTGAGACCTTAGAACTTATACGTCAAGGTGGGTGGCGCATTTACGTTGTAGATGTCTATGGGCTGCAGTAACCATTTAACGCCAGGTGGGCTGTGAGCTCGTCCAACCATCAATGCAATAAAAAAAAAAGGTTACGCAATGAAGTAATTAAGTTGATTTCTGTTACTAAGACGCCGGAAAACCTAGTACTCTAAAAAAGACGTATCGGATGTTACTGAGAATGAATCTATTACTAAGAGACCTAAACGACTAAAATTAAAAACTAAAAGAAGGGAAAGTTAGGTACTTAGTAACAGAAAACGACAAAATTACTTGAGTGCGCTACTTAGGGCATCGGTGATCTATACAGCATTCAAAGGGTTAATCAACTCTGATCGTTACAATAGCGATGATTGGATTGTAAATGCTTAACTGTAGAGAGGGAAGCAGATAGAGTGAAGCATCTTCTACAAGAGGCAGAGCAGTTTTATCTTTTTCATGTTAAGCCGGGTTGTCTTAGCGAAGCCCGGTCATCGTTCAATTATTCAAATTAACCCTCAGACAGCCCACTGAGTTTTTCGCCGGATCTTCTCAGTGGGTCGCGTTTCCGATCCGGTGGTAGATTCTGCGAAGCACGGCTCTTGCTAGGGTTCGTGTTAGCAACGTCATCAGGTTTGAGCCCCGTGAGCTCACCTACTAGTTAAGGCGACGCTGATATAGCCTCTCAAGGCTATCAGCTTAGGTAGGAAAAAAAATTTAGCGAAGGTATGCGATGCAGATCACGTGCGAGTTCTCTGTAGTTACAGAGCGACGGGACACAATGACATAAGTATATTTCCACGACCCCAAACGACAAACAATGCTTATTGGGATTTTGCTTATTACTGTTGCGCTCAGACGGTTCTTACGACCTTTATTAACGTGAGCTTTCCAAAAACACGAAACGCCTAAATTGATCTATAAAATTGGAGATAGTTTAGGAGGAGGAGGTAACCGGTATGTGTGTGTGTGTGTGTGTGTGTGTGTGTGTGTGTGTGTGTGTGTGTGTGTGTGTGTGTGTGTGTGTGTGTGTGTGTGTGTGTGTGTGTGTTGAGCGGGGTGTGTGTGTGTGTGCGTGTGTGTGTGTTGAGCGGGGTGTGTGTGTGTGTGTGTTTGTGTGTGTGTTTGTGTGTGTGTGTGTTTGTGTGTGTGTTGAGCGGGGTGTGTGTGTGTGTGTGTAGCGGGGTATGTGTATGTGTGTGCGTGTGTGTGTGTGTGTGTGTGTGTATAGCGGTGTGTGTGTGTGTGTGTGTGTGTGTGTGTGTGTGTGTGTAGCGGTGCTTGTGTGTACTCACGGGGTCATCACTGTCGGGCGGCGGCGGCGCGACGGGCGCGGGCGAGTAGCGGTGAAACCGCTCTCTGTACGCGGACAATAACAACGCGCCCTCAGCTCCACTCAACTGTTCGCTAATCGGTAACGACTCTATTAACTCGCTTTCTGTAAACAAAATTGATTTTTTGGCAACATTGTTTTTTTTTCTCATATTTCGGTGTTACCAGCCGGATAAGCTATTCGACAAGTTTATTTTAAACAAAAAAAAACGTTTCGGCCACTATCGGGACACGCGGTTATAAATACTTACTAAAATATTTTAAAAAAACGCAAGGGCAAATCAAGAGATCAATTTGTCAATCAGGCACAATTTCAAAAGATACTTTGAATTCCAAAGTAAAGCATACCTACAACAGGAAAATCAAATTCATCGAGTACTTGATTACTTTTAAATAATTCTAACTTATTATAATATTGATATACATAAATGCATCCCGATATGAATTGATGAAAGAACCTCACCCTGCCTGGGTGTGAGCGCGTGTTGCTCAAGCAACAGGTCTAGTGCTTCGTAGCAGGCACAGTCCGCCCGTAGGGCCGCGGTCAGCGCCTCGGCGGCCGCCTCGCGTCGCTCCAGAGCGGATAACGCTCGCGCTTGTGTCACTAAAACCCCGGCTAGAGCCCTCTAAATCAATATTACTTTTTAATACGCTTTTATTAGCTTCAGTCGTTTGTAGGTATGTTTGTAACGGAATCTTTGAACATGAGTTTGATCCTCTTCAAAAGGTTGAATGAACTCGAGATTTGGTATACTTATTAAGGGCCAATGACTATACAATATTAAAAAAAAATTGAAAAAATTGACATTCAACTAAAAAATGAAAAATGTAGTTTAAAAAAAACTAACAAAATACGCTTTTATAGAAAATCCAACTAAAAAACAGAAAATATTTTTAATAAATTAGTTAGTTTTTTTAAACTATTATTTATTAACCCTTTGAATGCCGTATAGATCACCGATGCCCTAAGTAGCGCACTCAAGTAATTATGTCGTTTTCTGTTACTAAGTACCTAACTTTCCCTTCTTTTAGTTTTTAATTTTAGTCGTTTAGGTCTCTTAGTAATAGAGAATCGTGTGTGGTTCATTGGTTCCGTATCAATAACCTATTATTGAATTGTAAGAAAACGAAATGTATTAAATTTACTTTAAAATGTATTAAATCATCTTTAAATGTGAGACAAGTAGATAGTAATGTAATTGTTTCTGAGGAATCATTGGAGCTTGTTGAGTCAACCGTATTTCTTGGTATAACAGTGGACTCCAAACTGCAGTGGGGACCTCATATTCATAAATTGGCGAGTAAGCTTAGCTATGCAGCATACGCAGTAAAAAAAATTAGAATGTTAACAAATGCGGACACGGCTCGTTTAGTTTACTTTAGTTACTTCCACAGTGTCATGTCCTATGGCATTTTGCTATGGGGCAATGCGGCCGATGTAGAAATGATATTTATTCTGCAGAAAAGAGCTATACGTGCTATTTATAACATGCACTCAAGGGAATCCCTGAGGGAAAAATTTAAAGAAATTAAAGTTCTCACTATGCCATCCCAGTACATCTTTGAAAATTTGATGTATGTTCGTAAACATATTGAGGAGTTTCCTAAGATGTCGGACATACATAATAGAAATACTAGGAACAAACACAAGCTTGTTGTGCCGATGAGTAGGTTACATAAGATACGAAATTCATTCGGGTGTTTGTCTGTGCGCCTGTACAACAAAATCCCACAAGATGTTCAGAACCTACATATACATAGGTTTAAGAAAACTATTAAAGAACATCTGTGCAATAAAGCTTACTATAAAGTCAATGATTATCTAGAAGATTGCACAAAGTGGGAATGAGTTGCTCGCTCCGGGAATTTCAATATTGTAAAATTGTTATGTTATAATTACTTATTGTAATATGAATATTTAAAAAAAAAAAATATTTAAAATAAAAATAAAAATCTAATATTAAAAAAAAAAAAAAAAACATGCCCGCTGAGTTTCTTGCCAATTCTTCTCAGGACGGAGGCTAATTCTTGTGAATTGGCGGTAATTCTTTTGACGTTCAACAAGTATGTACTTTCATTTATGTTGAATAAAACTTTTTTGATTTGATTTGATTTGATTTGATTCATTCTCAGTAACATCCGATACGTCTTTTTTAGAGTCTACTAGATTTTCCGGCGTCTTAGTAACAGAAATCAACTTAATTACTTCATTGCGTAACCTTTTTTTTTTATTGCTTTGATGGTTGGACGAGCTCACAGCCCACCTGGCGTTAAATGGTTACTGCAGCCCATAGACATCCACAACGTAAATGCGCCACCCACCTTGACGTATAAGTTCTAAGGTCTCAAGTATAGTTACAGCGGCTGCCCCACCCTTCAAACCGAAACGCAAGAAATAGCCAGGGTGATGGTACCCACCCGCGCGGACTCACAAGAGGTCCTACCACCAGTAAGTTTTTTTTCGGACACCGACGACTTAAATGGCAGTCAAAGGGTTAATAACATTTAGCTTATGGTTGCAATCAGGCAGCGACTTGGTTTTTCCCGTTGAAATTGTTGATGTCCATGGGCGACGGCGACTACTTACTGGTGGTTTGTATGCTCATCTGCCTACAATTGCAATAGATAAATAAAATTGCTTTATGTCTCTAAAACAGTAAGCCAGTCATCTGCTGCTGCTTGTGTTGCTGTTGCCTACGTATTACTTGGCCCATCTCAGCCTCAGATACATAAGTACCATGTTTATGTGCAAAAACACCAAAAGCTTTTGATTTGACTCTGTGTTTTCATACATAGTGATTGCCTGGTGTGTCGTTTTTATCAATAAAAATTCAATTCTAGAAAACCTATCGGAATCTCGCAAACACAGTCTTATAATGGTCAGAATTTAAGGTTGGAGGCACCATCAAAATATATTCCTTACCGAAGTGTGTCTAGTTTATGCATCAATTTGGTTAGCAATATTCCCTATTGTGTTTCACAATATTCAATTTGTTAATTTTGTCAATAGGTAGTTGTTAAGCAAATGCAATTCTAAAGTATTATCATAAAGGCAACATAGCTCTCTTCCAATAATATGAGTTGAACCAAATCAAGCAGTTCTTGACTCCTTTTATCTGATACAGGCCACAGAACATCAAAATAAGGCCACAGAACATCAAAATAAACAACCAAAAAAAACTAACATTGTGAGTTTGGTCAGTGTTTCTAGGTTCAAGCAGCATAGGATCACAATCCTCCAGTAAATTAAGAGCTGTTGAGGATTCCTTGGCTGCCAAATGTGCACGCATCGCCACCCCTAAGCACAGCAGGTGTCGTCTGAAGACAAATAACAATTGTCATTAATTGTTTTTTTACTGTAGTTTAAAAATATACAGATTTGTTTTATTGTGATTTCTGCAGTATGTAGTCAGAATCTATTGCAAGACTGCCTATTTAAATATAATTTTTTTCACTATGAGTATGTTCTATCAGACTGACATTGTTGAACAGGCTACTATACCAACAGATTAGCACCATTAAATTAAATATTTGGAGCATTTGCTATTATTTTAAATACAAATAAAATTATATGCAGTATGCCTAAATAAAAAATCGCAGAGTTAATGGGTAATCAGAATAATATTGACAGCGTCTATAGTCACGCTCATATACATAAGTTGTTGCTTGGTCATATAATATTAAGCCAACACTCATAGCAAACTGGTTAAGAATTATTGCTCAATAGGATTTATGCATAGTTGTTTGAACAAACTCACAGCCCAACTGGTGTTAAGTGGATTCCAGAACCCTTAAATATCACCATGATATCAACACGATATGACCATATGAAAAACTATTTTTTTGCTACTGTTGGAATCTATTAAAAATTCGCACTTATGTAAATTCCTAGAAGTGACAACTTCAGCAGCTCTGTGGAGTTCCCCTCGAGCTAGCATGGCACTAGCAAGAAGCCACATATCATCACCACTTGGGCCTTCGGGGCCACCCCCTGCTGCAGCGGCTGCAGCATCAGCCCAAAAGAAAGCACTGGTCCACTGTCCCTGGGTTTAAAAATGCAACATGTGAAATAACGTCAGTCTAGAAATAATTTCAGCGATCCAAAACCCAAAGGGTCGTAAAACTAAAAGATTGACTCACCAATTCCGAATATTGCTTTACAAGAGACCTCATGAGATCGATATTCATAAATTCGTCTGTGCTACTTCTACCAGTGGTAGCGGGTTTTGCCATTTTAAATAGGTAATCAAATCTGTGTTAGTAAACAAATTTAACTTGACTGCTTTGAGATTTCTACCTCAAAATCCGTTGTAATGAAGGAAGAAAGCCCTGAAAATATTTACATACGATTCTTAATTCAACATTTGTAATCTAGTAGTTTTTAAGAATTGTTATTTCGTTTACATTGTTGTTTATTAATTTTATTTAGTCGTTTATGTAGTAATATGTACCTCATAATTTGAAATTCAAAACCCAACATTCAAGTAAAATTGTATGACAGTTGACAATTGACATTGGACATTCGATATTGCTAGTTTCTTATTAGGTACATACCATATTGAGCACCACGTAGCACAATATTATTTTTTTACATCGTCATCAGACTAGCATAAATGGCCTATCTGGTGATGAATTGTATTTTAATTAATTAAATTTCAACTGGAGGATTTATTTTAAACATTTTAAAGCATTTAAATTTTTCAAGTCTAGCAATAAAGTACTGACTATTATAACCTTGCCGGTTTTAGAAGCCGCTACAGAAAGATCCTTGTTTCTTTCTAACTACAGCAAAACACGGCCTTGTGTAATAAATATCAAATTTCATCAAATGATCTCTAAACTTTGTGATATTCTCCCATGCTGTCAAATGACAGATTTGAATTTTGATGACGGAAAGAAAAAGGTTAGACACAGAAAAAGAGGGAATAGGCTGAATAATTATAAATTAAAGCTAGTAAAAATAAATTAAAGTTAAGGAAACTGTATATTTGATTATTAAGTGTCATAGTAAATATAGACTATTATTTACTAAATAGTCCGATTGTCCAGAGAACAACGTGTCCTAGGTTAGGCCGTTCTTGAAACATGTTAATATTGTTGGAATAACATGACTGAAAGGAAAATGTGCAAATTCTACAATTTGAACGTGCCCGAGCGACGGTCTGGTGAGGCCCAGGGAATAGCGCAGAACCACGGCAACAACGAAGATGATGATAGGAATCCCGACGATCCGTTGGTTCCTTACGTGCCGCCGCACGAACACAAGCTGGAATATAGCTACTGGATGTGGTTTTCAAGGCGGCCCGCCCGAGATCTTACCACAACACCCACTGGTTACGGCCAGGTCTGTTTACTTTGCTTTATCAGCAGCATATTGTAGTATTTTTTCGTCCTTCGTAAATTATCACTACCATGATGCGTTTCACGACCAATTTCACTCAATACACTAGTCTATATGCGTAACTTTATCTTGATAATTTTCAGAAAGTAGAAGTTTACTTTTGAAAATTGAGTTTTATTGTTTTGTATAAATATTTTTTAAACAATGTTTACTAAAATCTGTTCTTATTTGAAAACCACTTTAATTTGGAAAGATTTAATAAGAATACTTAATTTTCATCTTTCATTTACAGCTACAATTGAATGTAAACATATATTCTTTAGTAATTAAACTAGAATAATGTTAAGTGTGTGATACAAGCACTATTGAAGACATACAGTGCTTGAGAAAGGGGTTTTCAAATAGTCTTCAAGATTGTGTCTTTTTAAACTTATGACTGACACAGACTTTTTTCAAGAGTAAAGTATGTTAGTGCTATCTGTATAATGAGGCCCAAGTATTCAAATTTTTTTTTCTAAAATCTATATTGAAATTAAGTCAACTTGAGCGATAAAAGGTATCTAGTTATGTAGGGTATTTTTTTAAATTATTACAGGCGTTACGTTTGGTGGGTCGGGTGGGCAGTGTGGAACAATGGTGGGGTCTATATACACATCTGGCTAGACCTTCAGAGTTACCTCCACTCTCTGACCTTCATCTTTTTAAGTTGGGTATTAAGCCAATGTGGGAAGATCCGGCCAATGTTAATGGAGGGAAGTGGGTATGTAATCAACTATTAAGTTTAATGACACACATGATAATTAAACTTGCTAAGCTTTATTTCACATACACAATTAGACTAAAAATAAGTATATATTAAATTTCAGTTCGAAGTACAGGATTTTTCTAAATTTCATTAATATTTATAATCTTGGATAAGCTACAGAGAGTCCATTGGGTAGTTACTGTAATTACTTTCATTGAAAAGAGGTCAAGCTTACTAAGTTAAAGGTAGCCATTTTATAATGTAACTTCTGTCTATGGATGATCACCCACCTTGTAGGGCCGAGCCTTACGCACCTCTGTATTATGGGAAAAAGATTATTGAGCGACACTAATAGGTTCTTGTCTAATTTGGTGAGGCAGGGAGAGCTAGTAGTGAAAGGGTTACAATTAGTGAAGATGAGCTGTGCCCTTAAAAATTTAAGAACTCAAACTTAATCAGGATGTCGTTGTTCAGAGACTATATAAATTTTTTCAAAATAGTTCCAAAGATAATAATATTAATAATCAATAAAATTATATCCCCTCCATTACTACTTAACTAAATAAGTTAAAAAAAAATCTACTGAGGCAAAGTGTGAGAGTACATATTTTCTAAAAATGGTTTTCATATGTTTAAGGTGGTCAGATTACGTAAAACACAGACGGGTCGTGCATGGGAAGACTTATGTATGGCAATGCTGGGCGAACAATTTATGGTTGGACCAGAGCTGTGCGGTGTGGTACTCTCAGTACGATTTCAGGTAAGCTTTTAAAACAATCAGCTTGAACAATATTGTAAGGGTTATTTATTATTTCACAATCTTGTTGGGTGGAAAAAGAATATATGGAAATCTAATTGGATATTTTGAATGATTCAGACTTACATCATTTTATATTGCAAAGAAAAGCTTGTTAGTATTTAAAAATATATTATAATAATATTGTTTAAAATAAGATATTATGGGCTTTAAATGTTGTTTTCATATTTATATTACAGAAAACGCAGTTAAGTCTTTCATTGTCTGAAGTATTTCACATCATTGTACTAATATAAGAAAAAACAAGATTTGATCAGAGTTGATTTTGTTTTGCTCAGTGATAAATTTATACTGTTCTATATATATAAGATATAAGTTAAGTTTTACTGGTGGTAAGGACCTCTTGAGTCCGCACGGGTAGGTACCACCCTGCCTATTTCTGCCGTGAAGCAGTAATGCGTTTCGGTTTGAAGGGTCTGGCAGCTCTTGTAACCATACTTGAGACCTTAGAAATTATATCTTTAGGTGGGTGGCGCATTTACGTTGTAGATGTCTATGGGCTCCAGTAACCACTTAACACTTGTTTTAGGACGACCACCTGGCGGTGTGGCATCGGACGGCGTCGGACACGGCGGCGGCGCATCGCGTGCGGGACGCCCTGCGCCGCATCCTGCAGCTGCCCGCGTCCGTGCCCATCGAGTACAAGGCGCACGGAGACTGCCTGCGCGCCACGGCCTCGCGGGCCCCGGACCACGAGCACAGCGAGCCCCCGCCCCGCTCGTAGCGCTCCGCCCCCCTCGCCACTCGTGTGTTCGGTACTCTAGTGCCTCCGGTGACCGCGCGACCGACGCCCGCGCGCTCTCGTCTCTGACCTGATATTCTGTTTGCCTCTATTTTGAATTTGTGACGATTTTATTCTAATGATTTGCTCCTTCATAAAATTTGACCGCCAGTATTCGGCGACACGTGCCGCGCGAGGGGACGCCCGTCGCTCCGATGCCGTGTGCGAACTCGCCTATTTTAACATGTTCGACTGTGAAATTGAGTGAGATTACGAATTTAAAGATTAATATGCAGTAATCCTGACCGCGAGACTCGCGTCGGTGTCGTCGGGAGCCGTTGTACATAATAATATAGTGAAATATTGAGTGCAGACGTTTGTTGCAAGGCTCTCGTGAGTATTGCGCCCCGTACACCTGTAACAGATTTGTACAGTTAATTTTTAAATTTCCCTCAAATGTGCAAACAAACAAACAAAAGCAATGATAAATAAAGAATCAGAACTTTTGTATACATTGAATTTTTGTTTTCTTCCTCACTTCCTCTTCCGTGTCGTTCGTGTTCCTAAAAATATGTAAACGTAAATAAAAATCAACTTTTTATCTATAAAATATATTTTAATTTGTTAAATTTCAACAGACATCCATGTTTATTGATTAAAAAATAAATGATAGTTACATCTATATAACACATACCTATTACATTACCCGGAGAACACAACTCACATAACGTGATACGTCGTATTATTCTAATAAAAGAAATTCTGCGCTACAAGTCTAAAAATTTCAACTAACATTTACTCAAATAACTAATACGTTTTTAAATTAACCATTGAGTTGCGAACACACCCGACAAAAGTTTGTAAATAAAAATCTTTACTGGCAATGAAAAATTAACAAATTTCCGAATCGATGCTATTTGCAAATGTAATGAAATTAACACTAGTACTTAATAACTTCTTACATCTACTTATAATTTATTTTACGTATATATTGCAGTGTGTTCACAACCCGATAAATTACAAACTAATATTTACATTTGGCAACATTGCTTAGTCTATGCGTACGGTGATATGCTGGAGGCATCAGTTCCCTTCACTGAAGTTAGAGATAAAAAAATAAAAAATCATACCATACATTTATCATATCTTGTTTTTTCATTTTCATATAATGTAGTTAAAAATGACTTGCATTGTATTTTCAAAAAGTATTCATAACAATAACGAGTAAATGAAAAAAATTAAGACATTTTTTGTGGGTAGTTATATGTTCAATGAAAGTGATTTATTGTGGTCAATTCACACGATACATAATATTCACAAAACAAGAGATCATAATTTTCCATTTTCGTTAGGTATAACTTAATGATGTTCTCAGAAAATTTAGAACTTTCGATTTTAGTCTTTGGATTATGCTTTACAGAATGAATATACGAGAAAAGTGGCGGTGGTTCCAATTAGAAGGCACAGAGTTTACTGACCAACCCAGCTCTGAATAGCCACCTTGGGGCATGAGGTTTAAGTCGCAATTCCATTTTGTAAGCACCTTGTCACACTTTTTACTGGTGGTAGAACCTCTTGTGAGTCGTCCGCGTGGGTCGGTATCACCGCCCTGCCTATTTCTGCCGTGAAGCAGTAATGCGTTTCGGTTCGAAGGGTGGGGGGGCAGCCGTTGTAACTATACTGAGACCTTAGAACTTACATCTCAAGGTGGGTGGCGCATTTACGTTGTAGATATCTATGGGCTCCAGTAACCACTTAACATCAGGTAGGCTGTGAGCTCGTCCAACCATATAAGCATTTAAAAAACAAACTTAAAACCGGAACGCCATTTATTTATTTATTTTATGGCTTGGTATATATTGGTAATTTCTGAAAAGCACATAAATATATAAAGCCCATAATGTCCTTCATACATTCTTTACTTTAGTTAAAGCAGTGGCCATACTCAGTATCGATAATTTAATTATTAAGTTTTTTTTTAATCGCTTGTAGGGTTGTACGAGCTCATAACCCACCTGGTGTTAAGTGGTAACCGGAGCCCATAGACATCTACAGCGTAAATGCCACCACCCACCTTGAGACATGAGTTCTAAAGTCACTTTTAACAGTACAACGGCTGCCCCGCCTTTCAAACCGAAACGTATTACTGCTTCACGGCAGAAATAGGCAGGGTGATGGTACCTACCCGTGCGGACTCACAAGACGTCCTACCACCAGTATACCACAGTATGATACGAAGTTCTTCATACACACGCATTTCTTTAGAATAAATTGGTATCGTCTGCTGAATAAGAATGTCAACATAAAGAGGTCGGTGCGAGTTCATTAAGGGCATTATCCTTTAAGCTACACCTATACGTTCGAATGCTTAACCTTTATCATTAAAATCCGTTGTTCGTAGTGTCTCAACTATTAAATTGGAAACAATTGCTATTTGATAGATAGAAATTAAACATACAATCGATCTTGAGGAACACAATCCAAAAAATCCAAATCTACTAGACAAACAATAAGATAAAGATAATAAGTCAGAGTATCTGTATAAGAATCTAACGAAAATAGTTATTGCCTCCAGAGAAAGGGGGGCGCAGATAGGCTGATAAATAAACATTAGACATTCAGTGTTAGGTTACGCTGGCATAGTCATCCAAGGCTATCAGCTATGATAAGAAGAAAAAAAAACACATTCAGCGCTACCATGTGCTATTGGAAACTATTGGAATCCACTATCACTATTGGAAACACGTGAGAACGAGATAGTAACACTCGTGAAGTAACAAAGTACCTATACTAATACTTGAACTGAAAGTTGGTATTAAGATCATAAAGTTTATCCAGTACGTCAAGCACGAAAGTCTATCGAATTCGTAATGTAGATGTATCGATACCAAAACGGATCATTATATTAGACCAGCTGACCCGACAGACTTGGCCTACATGTAATACACAAAAATTTATTCAGGTCGATCCAACCTTTTTTTTCCCTGCCTAAGCTGATGAGTCTTGAGAGATCATATCAGCGTAACCGGGCGAGTAGGTGAGCTCACGGGGCTCAAACCTGACGTTGTTGCTAACACGAACCCTACCAAGAGCAGTGCTTCGCAGAATCTACCTCCGAATCGGAAACGCGACCCACTGAGAAGATCCGGCGACAAACTCAGTGGGCTGTGTCTGTGGGTTCATTTACTCGCCGAGCCCTTCGTCACAAGCGACGGGTTCGACGAGAACAATGACCGGTGCTTGGTGTACCTAAAAGCACCGTTAGTGGATCGGGAGGATCCAAAATGACGTGTTTTGGGCGACGTCGACTGTTTACAATTCGGTTCACAGGATCGGGAATGTAGTTACCGGCGGCCACGATGAGAGGGATCCAGCTGTTTATTTGCAGTATAGATAAATAATCTAGATATCGACTGCAGCGCCATCTGACGGGCTGATTTGTGAATCTAAACCAACCAAGGCGTTACTCAAACGCATACAAAAAATTTATTCAAATCGGTCCAGCCCTTTACGAGGAGATCAGTGCCATACATACGTACAGTAGAATTATATAAAGATGGTAGTACTCGATAGCCAGCCTTGGAGGTTTACGTACCCTATGTCAAAACATTTTTTGTGCTCTCGATTATAAGTTTCGAGTTTCGAGAATGAGGCGATTCGATTTTGAAACCAAAGTAATTAAATTCATTCGTGCTGGTGAATTTTTTTTTTTTATGGCATCTCTCTGTGCCTATTGCCACAGACAAAGGTAAGGAAACGGAGTAGTAAAGGAAAAGAATATTACATCGGACGAAATTTACATTGGATAAAGAATAGGATCAGCAGGATAAAAAACTATCTCTAATACAAAAACTGGTGAAATTAATTCTTTTTACGGACGGTAGACGGGGCGCTGTTTAAATCCTATACGTTTTTCTCGACAGCGATACGAATACTTTTCTGATAGTCATTCGTGCTCGCCCCTCAGTTCTGAATCTTCGAGGCTCGTATTGAGAGACACGCGCAAGATACCGCTTTTTACCGCTTTAATCAAATCCCCTAAAACTAACTTCAGCGAAGCGACCATTAAAACAAATACGTTACAATTCCCCACGCTGATATACTTTATTATTAACGCTACACATAAATCACATTTCTTTTCATTCTCCGTGATATACTCCGCGGTAGGGCGCGACCACGTATAAAACATTTAAAAAAAAAACACGTCGTCTTTAACATTCAGTTTAGTCTGAACTAGAAACACCTGTTTTTCTTTTAAAGTAATAAATCAAATCTGTCAAAATAAGCTGTGACTCAACACAGCGCTTGGCTTTTGAGTGCTTCCATTTAAAATTGAATACTATCTTTAAAGACAGACGACTCATTTTTGAATGCTCATCACAAGTATAGGCGTATTGGTCAAATAGATATTTTTTTAAATATCAATTGTTAATTTGACGTTTTCAATGTTACCCACATATAATAGAGATACAGAATTTATATATAAACTAAATATATAGGTTTATTAGGTACATTTAGAATTTTCAATCATATGAGGGTTTTTAAAATTCTAACTTAAACATAATTGTACCACAATGTTAGAGGGATGTTCCGAAATTAAAGTATCTAAGGAGGAGAAATCTGAGGAGAGTATAAAGCGCTAGGCAGTGGCTTGGCTCTGTCCCTGGCATTGCTGAAGTCCATGGGCGACGGTAACGACTCACCATCAGGTGGGCCGTGTGCTTGTCTGCCTACAAGGGCAATAAAAAAAAAAAAAACGGCAGTAAATGGAGACGAAACGATTTCATTTACTATAATCTACTTGTCGTTTTTGTGTTTTCATTCAAACCGCAATACAATATAAAGCACGTTTGACTGAGAACATGGTTCCACAACAAAAAAACTTTTATAATTAGTCTTTTCATTATTGTAATGACATCAGCAAACAAAACACATTTGATTCAAGAAAAGTTGTTCAAAGTTTTTTTTTATTATTCATATTGAAAAAATCATGCATGTCCGTCACCATGATAACAGATGCATTCAAAAATGTAACCGCCATTAGATGTTTAATGTTTTATTCTTCTATTATGCATAAAAACTCCAAATCCAATCACCACCAGGTACGTGATAGCGATATAACCATGTCTCTGTCTTTCATTGATTGCATCAAGCGAGAACGAAACGCAGCCTACATAACAGATTAAATTAATTACAACTATAGATTATATTAAGCGTGGTCGAGCCCGAATCATAATAAAACAAAGTCCAAATAAAAAATAATAATAGACAATTTAGTTTGTGGATCGGACTTGTTTTGATAAAAAAAAAAAACTTAAAGCTGAAATTAAATTGTTTATGGCACGTTTCTGTACGCCACTTAAACTAGGTACAGACACTGATATATTATTTATTACAAATAATGTAATATACATCTCCATAACATGATTTTTTTTAAAGAAATTATTTATTAGGGAGATGTATGTCACTTGAAGATTTTTACTAGTCATTACATACATTCATCAAATCGTTTTTTCGTCCTAGAAACTAAAGAAAGTTAAATGGGTTGATAAATTTTAAGTTGCCATTATTATTTTTACAAACTCAATGTTATTCGAGTTTAAAAGATCAGTTCGCTGGCTCAACTTTTAAATGCCAAGCGATTTGAAGATGCATTATGGAATCTCCTCAATCATAGAAAAACTTTTTTTTATTTATTACATTCGCAAAGAATTAAATGCAACAGCATCATATTAAGGGATGAATGGCTTTTTGGTTTACGACATTTTTGCAACTTTACAGAATAGCCATTTACACCACCCCAGTATTCGAGCTGTGCTGTTATTATTATTCAAATAACAAAATAATATTTTTTTAATTGCCTAATAACTCTGAACAAGCATTTTAAACTAATAAGTTCAAGTCATTAAACGTATTTTTAGAGTCACTCTAAATAATTTCTTTTCAAAATATGTTTATGGGGTTCATATATATTTGTCATTGTGTAACACAGAATTTAGTACCATACTTCTTTACATATAATCAAGAAACTAAAAACAGTGTAAGGCCCGACATTCAAGTTGTTATTCAAAATCGGTTAAAGCATACATATTGAGGGGTGAAAGATTATTTAACTATGACTAATTGTATAAGCAACCTTTTTGTAACTATACAGGAGAGCCATTTTAAGTTTAAAATTTGTAAAAAAAAATCATTACAAAAAACTTCTTCAGCTATTTTAATGGGGTAAGCTTAATTGAAATTCAATCAACGGACCTTTAATTACAAAGTTAAATGTTGAGTATTAATCGAAATGTCGCTTAAACCAAATAGACTTTCACCCCTCTATATATTACATATCTTACAAGCAGTTTCAAATATCAATTAGAAATTTAAAGTAACTGCTGGTTGCGTAAAGTTAATTTAAAGTAGATAACTACTTTGAATTAACCTTACTTAATCAAATTCAAAGTTTTACAAAGATTAAAAAGTGTTGGATACATTAATGAGACCCAATAAAAAAAAACAGGAAATACAGAAAAAAAAACCGTGTAAAGCTTAAAACATACATACTATTAGGAAATAATGATTACGTTATCAATTTTCAATATTATTTGTAAAAAACAAATATAAATTGAGTGTCAGAGAACTAAAACTACAAAGTAATTATTTTGTAAATTTACTACTAATTTAAAAAAAAAGACATCAAATAATAGCAACCCTAGAATGGGATTAAAAAAAAACATTCAAAATAAATGATTTATATAAAAATATATAGTACAAAAATTGAATATGTATAACTTTATCACTAAAATGTATAAAATATATTTGGAAGCTGAATACTTTAACCATTTCATACAAAAATTATGCCTAAAGATTTCGAATTACAAAATAACGACAGGAATAAGAAAATATATTATAGCGCATCGAAAAAAGTTACCACAACAATACTTCTCATTAAATACTAATGCCCGTATCTTTACACGTTTCGTAAAATAGTCCTCCACTCTTAACTCATCCGATGATGCTCGAGAATTCCCTCCAAACTTACTCGAGTTTGGTATTTTTAGTCGACCATTACAATATTCCTAACTGTCCTCGAGTGAGGTAATATTTTTGATCAAGCTAGCATCAAACCCATAGAGTTCTGTAGTCTATGGTCATTGTTTAATGTCAAAGTCAAGCTGCCGCTGTCTGTTTGACACTAGATGAACTTGTTTGATGTTTTAGTTGCTGAGTTATTCGTAAATATGTCTGTGTGCGGTAAATCTGAAAGTGTATTATTTATTTTCTAACCTATTATTATTTTAGATTTCGGATCCGGCTTTGTATTTTTATTCGCCGCTTTTGTGTGATTTTGGTTGCATCGTGTTGTTGAAGTGCTTTTCCACAACCACCAGTTTATTATTATATAAATAAAACTTATAATCGCATTGACTTTATTTATCAGGTAGTAAGCAAAATATGTCTCTTATGTAGGTAAATAAAATAAAGAGTTTCAAATGTCTAACCTCGAACTATTTACTTTATTAATAAATATTATCAAACTTAAATTATCAAAATATGCGGGAATCATGCACAGATCCAGGCCATTGCACAACAATATCATATATTTCCATTTGCGGTCCACATACTATTTGGACATTGATAGAAAACCAGCCTTGAGGAACGTTCGAGGTACGTCGCGACGTACCTTGACTTGACAGTTCGGTCACTTCACTCCGGTTAGGAAATTTTTCCAAGGACGTTTGAGTGGAGTTTATTTTTACGACTAATCATACCAAAACGCGCGTTGGAGGTTGAGTCGAGTCGAGTTAAGCTCGTGTAAACGACTAAAGATACGGGTGTAAAGTTTTTATTCATATTTCGGGATATTTGAGGATTTGAGAAATTGCGAATCGTCTTTACTGTGATAATCGATTCGATCTTTGGTTCCTAATGTTTATGGAATAAAAATTCTGCACTTATTTCTGGTTCACTTTCCCAGCTATATGTTCGAATGTTACTACTGCCTGATATCAGTAGACTGTTAGGCGTTTAGTACTATTCAAGTGACTATCGCATTATAGGTGTTATGCATAGAATTTTTTTATTGGCTGCTCTTATTTCGGTCTACACAACTAAATGCTTTATGTTAAAAGAGTTTCTCATTGATATTGATAAAAATTCGACAATGTATTGTTTTCTTATTGAATAGGACAGATAGTCTGTGCGTGTATCCATGTTAGCGCACTTACTCACACGTGACGTCAGGAGGGGGGCGCGGGGGTGCGGCGGGCGCGGGGTCAGCAGGGCGGGGGGTGGAGGAGCAGCGGCGCGCTGTCCGAGCACGGGGCGCGCTGGGCGGCCACGCGCTCCAGCACGCACGACGCAGACAGCCGCGCCTCCGCGTCGTGGTCCCAGCACTCCTCCATGGTGTCGCACAGCACTGACATGCCCTGCGCGTATCGTTTCATTACAAAAACTTTTTTTAAACATTTTTTTAAGGGATTTTATGACCTGGTAACTAAGACCTTTAAGTCATGTATTATTTTTATTTATATTCTTATTTTTATGAAAAACTAGCTGTACCTGTCCGCTTCGCTGGGCATTTAAAATTAACATTATTATTTCTCACCCCCACAAACATTCTCATCATTAACGCCCCCGCAACTGGTGTCCCCTACACCAGTTGCGGGGGCGTTAATATGCCACACTCATATAAATATTAGCCTATCCATTAAGTACATGTATTTTTTTCATAGATACCAAGTTTCAAGTCAATCGGATGCATGGTTCAGTAGTTATAACGGAACATCCGTAAAAACCACTGTAGATTTATATATTTTTTTATTTTTTATTGCTTAGATGGGTGGACGAGTTCACAGCCAACCTGGTGTTAAGTGGTTACTGGAGCCCATAGACATCTACAACGTAAATGCGCCGCCCACCTTGAGATATAAGTTCTAAGGTCTCAGTATAGTTACAACGGCTACCCCACCCTTCGAACCGAAACGCATTACTGCTTCACGGCGGAAATAGGCGGGGTGGTGGTACCTACCCGGCGGACTCCCAAGGGGTCCTACCACTAGTGATAGTATAGAAGTATAGACTAGATGATAATATGGAGTGAAATGAAGATGATTAATTTGAGACATTAATCAACTGGAATGAAATAAATTAAATGAGATGATATGGGATGAAATATAACCTCAGTAAAATTGTGGTCATTTACTGAGATTTTTTTCAGTTAGCTTTTTGGAGGATCCCGAGAAGTAACGTCCATTAATTAACATTATTATTTCTCACCCCCACAAACATTCTCATCATTAACGCCCCCGCAACTGGTGTAGGGGGCGTTAATATGCCACACTCATATAAATATTAGCCTATCCATTAAGTACATGTATTTTTTTCATAGATACCAAGTTTCAAGTCAATCGGATGCATGGTTCAGTAGTTATAACGGAACATCCGTAAAAAACAATGTAGATTTATATATTAGTATATATATATATATATTTTTTATTGCTTAGATGGGTGGACGAGTTCACAGCCCACCTGGTGCTAAGTAGTTACTGGAGCCCATAGACATCTACAACGTAAATGCGCCGCCCACCTTGAGATATAAGTTCTAAGGTCTCAATATAGTTACAACGGCTATCCCACCCTTCGAACCGAAACGCATTACTGCTTCACGGCGGAAATAGGCGGGGTGGTGGTACCTACCCCTGCGGACTCCCAAGGGGTCCCACCACTAGTGATAGTATAGAAGTATAGACTAGTATAGATGATAATATGGAGTGAAATGAAGATGATTAATTTGAGACATTAATCAACTGGAATGAAATTAAATTAAATGAGATGATATGGGATGAAATATAACCTCAGTAAAATTGTGGTCATTTACTGAGATTTTTTTCAGTTAGTTTTTAGGAGGATCCCGAGAAGTTACGTCCAGCGGCTTTGTTTCATAATTTTCCACATTTGTGCACTTTCACAGATATTAAACAGTTAATACACTACCGTTATTACACATTTAAACCTGATGAAACACTAAATAGACAAAATAAAACAAATCGCACAACTTCATTCTTCGCGTTCCCGCCAAAAAGTCCCGTTACAATAACTAGTGGTCTCCACCGGGAGACCACTAGTTATTGTATTGATTGTATTGATTTACCTAGTACGACCAATCTCTACCACCGGGTAGAGATTGGTCGTACTAGGTAAATCAGATACTAGGTCCACCTGTTCCTAATCTTAAGAAATACCTAATCTAAATACCTAATCCACATAATCTTCCTAGTCTCATTCACAACCAATACTTTACTTAGCAAGCAATCTCAATCTGCCTATTACCAATCTCAAGTTCTGTTAGGATTTATTTAGTGTGATCATTGGATCATTATTTGAATTATTAAGGTTAGGCATTTAGGGATTGTGAGATACGTTGCAACGTGTAAGTGAGTGAGATAGCGCAGGAACAGGTGGGAGCGGATGCTGAACATTCGATTTTATGTTTTAAGAATACGAAGATTAGGTGAAACAGGTGGATTATAAAAATTGACATAATGGGATTAGGTGCAGCCTAAGCTCGTAAAATACCTAATACTCGGGTCTGTTCTAATAAATCGAAAAACTTCATCGATTTCTTTTTTATTGCTTTCATGGGTGGACGATCTCACAGCCCAGCCGGTGTTAAATGGTTACTGGAGCCCATAGACATCTACAACGCAAATGCGCCACCCACCTTGAGATATAAGTTCTAAGGTCTCAGTATAGTTACAACGGCTTAAGCTTTAATAATTAGTTTAAATTACCGGGTGGTCTCTCCAGTGCTGCGGTATGTGCGGACGGAGTTTCCTTTGAACGACCGCTTCCTGCATCTCCTCGAGGCTCGGATGAGATCCGACTTCTTCTTCCAACGGCAAACGGTACTGGGACGTATCGTCTGCGCCTACGTCACTGCATCTGTTCCGAGATACCACTTTTTAATACACATTTTTGAAATCTTAATAAAAATCTCACCGGTAGACCGTCTGATATTGCTAATCTCTTCTTGGTTTTGATTAGTAAATAGAAATTAAAAGTTTGAAAGTGGATTAATAAGACCCTACGTTAATGAACACTAATTAAACTTGCAACCGCTTTGTTACACTTTATATATACATACATATCTTTTGTTAGAATAAAGACCCCTCCCTCCATTATTTGTTTTATTGCTTAGATGGGTAGATAAGCTCATGACCTATTTGCTGTTAAGTGGGGGCTGTCCGCGCGGGTAGGTACCACCACCCTGTCTATTTCTGCCGTGAAGCAGTAATGCGTTTCGGTTTGAAGAGTGGGGCAGCCGTTTAACTATACTTGAGACCTTAGAACTTATATCTCAAGGTGTGTGGCGCATTTACGTTGTATATGTCTATGGGCTCCAGTAACCACTTAAAACCAGGTGGGCTGTGAGCTCGTCCACCCATCTAAGCAATAAAAAAAAGGGGTTACCGCAGCCCATAGACATCTACAACGTAAATGCCGCCATCTACCTTGAGATATAAGTTCTAAGGTCTCAGTTTTTACAGTACAACAGCTGCCCCACCCTTGAAACCGAAACGCATTACTGCTTCACGGCAGAAATAGGCAGGCTGGTGGTACCTACCCGTACGGAGTCCCAAAAGGTCCTACCACCAGTAAAAACTATTATTAAACTAGTATTAAAAAACTATTGCACAAAAAAAATTTAGGAAACAGTATTTTAATGGTTTTTTAATTTTCAATTAGCCATTTCATGAGTTTAAATCATCAACCGAAGCGGTTACAAATGCATTTTCGAATCAAATACATGTTTCACAAAATATCACAGGCTATATACCTCGAAGCTATTTCCCATAGCACTAGCGCGCACGCGTACATGTCAATCCTCAAGAAGGCGTCTTTAGTGAAGTTGATAGCCCCGTCCAGGACCTCCGGAGCCATGTACCGTCTTGTTCCGACCTGGCCGTGAGCATCCCCACAGCCTCTTGCCGGCACGAATATCAGAGCTAGGCCGAAATCAGCGATGCACGCGCTCAAATCCGCTTTCAACAGTACGTTCTTGGATTTAAAGTCCCTGTGCGCTATTGCGGGTTTGCCACCGCCTTCTTCGTGTAGGTGGGACAGGCCCCGAGCTACGCAAGCTGCTATACGCCACGCTTTAGCCCAAGTTAGCGTGTTAGCTTTCAGGTAGTCGCACAGTGAGCCCTGAAAATACAACAGGAGTATGATTTGGCCAAATTTTGTAATTTGTACACGCTCTGCCCTACTATAGTAAATACAAAATAAAACAAAACTATCAATGCATTACAGTATTATTAGCAAGTAAAGTAAAAAATGCGTTGGTTCATCTACAGGAAACGTATGATAATGACGGATTATCAAAATTAGAATATTTAAAAAAAAAATACATTTCACAATGCTTGGCATTATCTTATCAGTTCTGTATTTCTCTGTGAAATAATACACAAGATCTATTTACGAATGTAAGGTTATCAGTTTATACGTAAAAACAGCCCACCATCGATCGTCATTAGTAATTAATACGAAAATATTTACCTTCTCATGATAAGCTGTGATGAGCCAATATTCTGCCTGTAGATTATCGCCAGTTTTATCAACGCCGATGTACTGCAAAATGTCGGGATGATCCATCCTGGGCAGTCGGAACACCTCTTGCTCGGCTAACCACGACTGCTTGTCCTGTAGGGGAAACACTTTAACCGCCACGTCCTTTTGTCCTAGTCTCGCTCGCCAAACCGCTCCAAATCTCCCGCGGGCTCTCACTTCACAGAGCGCCACCTGAGTGACTAACACGCCGGATTCATTTTCCATACCGCCGCCCGCCGACGGAGGCCTGGACAGAGAATTCTCGCCGCTGGCTAGTTCAGCAAAAGAGCTGCCTTTACGTTTCCTGTATAACAGGTAGCATCCGACTAACACAGCGAATAGCAGGAACAACGGTGTCAGCGTGTACGCAATGACGTCCGGCATTGCAGCGGGAATTGGGGAGGCGACAGTACTGTGTTCTTTGGGATTATCTGTTTGTGTCATAAATGATTTCGGATTGGGGAACGTAAGATTTTTGTTGCACATGTCTCCTTCGCAACAGCAGTGTAGAAGTGGCAGTAGCGTATTGTGGAGGGTGCAGTTAGATGCTCTGTCTTTACACGAGACTGTATCGACGAAACATCCTTTAACTTTAGGATATGCGGTGTACATTTCGTTATCAAACTGCCACAATACAAAGCAGTGTACACTTTTTTCCGCTTCGAATGGATGGCATTCCTCTATAATTGTTTCAGGTACGCATGAAGAGTTCGTTGCTGGATTACAGCTAGGAGTGGAGCTATTGTAGAATTCGCAGTATCTGGTGGTTACTCCGCCTTCTTTCGGCCTCGGTGGGAGGTTTTCTTGTGATGGCGGAGCTGCTAGTGTTATTGCATGCATACCTAGAAAACACGAACATTCATGAAGGCTTTCATTCCTCACTCCACCTTGTGACGTGTTGACGACATTAGGACGTCGCTAGAGTAATAACATAAAGCTTATTAGTTTGGTTGGACAATAAAGTAATGATAGCATTGTGTGACGACCATTAGTTTGATATTGTAAAATAAAACGCCAGTGGCCTTTTTATGTTCAGGTTTTAGACAAAACTCGAACATGATGGTATTTATTACTTAAAAAGATTCAGATCAAACCATGAAACTCAAAATGCATCATAATTCAGTGCAAGGTTAATTGATTTTTGCAATAAAACTTGAACTATATTTGACGAAAGAATTAACTTTAGTAAATTGACAAGTTTTAAAAATTATGCCCTAAAATATATACGCAATTACATTTGTATTTTCATAATCACATAGATTTCATTGGGTTACTTTACTTAACTTGGTATTCATTATAATTTTGACAACTGAGTCATCTGTGACTGAAAACTGTAGAGTATTTGAAATGTCGAAAATAATATAATGGCTGTTAAAAATGCGAGATTACATGGCAAAAGTAATTTAAAGTAGACATAAGTCTATGAAAACGAAAAAAAAAACTAAAAGAAATATATATTTTTTTGTTGTAAATAAAATATCTATATCTAATATAAAAACCTTTCTTGGGTAGTGTTTCAAATTAATGGTTAACTGACAGATAGCATAACGCGAGAAGGAGCTCGAAACTGTTTTATTTGGTTACCTTTTTGTAATTTTTTATTTAAAATTCTATAAGTTACTTTAAAAGCAAATAAGACCACAAATACAAAATAAGTAACAGCTATAAAAAAAAGACTAGGTTGTACTGTTTGTTTGTTGAAGTATAATGATTTATTTATAACCAGTGGTAGAGATAACGTGTTTTGATATTCAACAAGTATGTTTTGATGGCATTTAGGTTGAAATAATAAATTTGAATTTCGTAATTGTTTGGTTTATAAATTACATCATATTACTAATAACCATTTAATGGTTCCATCCACTTTCCAGGTTCATCACCATATTGATGACAACATACTAATACCACAATATCCTAAAGTAATAGGTCATAAATATCTCTTTTATGTAATTACGAAATGAAGGTAAACCTTGAATCACGGAAAGCAGGAGATTTTCTCTACGAATCTGACTAATTGGTTCCTCTTTTGGATGATAAGGAAAGTAAATTTTACTGATTTTTTTTCATTTCCATGTCTAGTTAAATCAGTACAAATGATTGAACTGTAAAATCTAAGTCACTTATTTTTTCTTAGAAATTGTAGGTGGTAGTAGTGAATAATTCGTATTTAATAATCCCTCTTCTTCTCTGGAGGCGCTGACATAGCCCAGTCTGTTACCACCCTCGACCGGGTATCAGTAAACGGACTCCCCAGTGTTGAAAAAAATAGTAAGTATTAAACTAAACAATTTGATAACATTATTTTTATCATAGTTTCATTTAATCTTGTTTGCTTGTAAGGGTGAACAAGCTCATGGCATATCTTATCTTAAGTGCTAACTGGAGCCCTTATCCATCACAACACCCACATACACATAGCATGCATGAACACATCCACCCACCTTTTGACAAGTGGTTGAATCAAATCAAACTTTATTAGCTAAAACACGGTTTACAAAGTTGTTGATAGTTATTTTATAGAACATCGTGTTTCCACCAGGTTGGTGTGCAAATATTATTCAAATTAATTTAAATTAATTGCAGTCAGTTAATATATTAATTAATTAAAATATCAAACAATAAAATAAACTAATTGAATAAGAATTAGTTATTTATGTCATAAAAAGAAAACAAATAACAGCAAGAAGCGAATTTAAAATTAACATACTTAATGATTTATCATTTAAAAAATTGTTAACTGTATAATAACATTATTAATTGAAGTCTCAATTGTATTTAATAACAACTGTAAAATAAAACACATGACTACTTTGCAGTAGAAATAAATTCCTGAAATACTATTCTCTATAATCCAGGTATTATAATTATCTGAAAATACTTCAAACTGTAAAATAGAAGAATAAATTCCTGATAGATGTCATAAAATTTACACACACACATAATACAGGACAATGAATATAAGTTATATATAAAAACTAATTTTATGAAAATACATACTTATTAGATTGTACATTTTTTCTTTTCAAAAATACTGTTTTAGCTTTGAACATACCTATAAAAATAACTGGGTATTTCAACAAATAACCTGTTTATTGTTTAAACTGTCATGTTTTATGAATTATTTGAGGAACTTGTTTATCTCTAGAAGAAGAGAAAGAAGAGAGTTGCACATGTACCTATAGTATGGAGTTTGGGTGTGTATTATTAACCTGTTGACAACCGTCATTGGAAAGCAATCTTACATTCTCATTAACTCATTTAGAATCTGTCAAATCAAATATTGTTGGTTGCTTAAAACTAAACGTTTCATGGTAAGTTTTAGTGGTTTCAGAACATGATGGATGTAGATGTTGTGAACACAAGATCAGTGAAATATGCATACTTGTTTAGGTATCAGAAACATGTTTGAATGAAGCTCCTTTTGTAGAATAAATGATACGAAATCGGCGTAAATTCTGCTTCTCTCAAATGTTTCGAAATTTGAAATATACAAAAACAAACTTACATCCTTTATTAATTAGATACTCACCAAGCACAAGCAAGATTATGTGTAGGAACTTCATTTTCAGTACCATGGCGTGGTTGAAATCCCGAACTTGATGCGACAAACCAATGTTATTTTTGTACGCGTCCCCGACATGTAATGCCTATTCTATTTATGAAATCACGACATAAGTATGTACACAAAAGAGCAACCCACTTCTGAATACGGTCAGAACTAAAACTAACACTGCAATTAGTACACTATTAAAGTTTTAAAAGAAAAACAAAAACATTTATTAAACTGAATCACTTCATTTAATTACACTGATTTCAATAGTATTTTTTTTAAAAACAAACATCACAATTCTCACATCTATTAGACACTGACACAGATAACACAATTTAGACACTGAATATTATCAAGTGGATTTTTTTAAGGAGATTTTATGATCTGGTAACTGAAACCTTTAAGTCATGTCTTATTTTAATTTATATTATTCATATTTTTAAGTAAAGTGATATTATGGAGTGAAATGAAATGAAGATGATTAATTTGAAACACTAATCAACTGGGATGAAATTAAATGAAATGAATTGAGATGATATGGGATGAAATATAATCTTAGTAAAATGGTGGTCATTTACGAAGATTTTTTCAGTGGACTTTTTGGAGGATCCCGAGAAGTTACGTCCAGCGGCTTTGTTTCATTTTCCCACATTTGTGCACTTTCACAGAAATTAAACAGTTAATAAACTACCATTATTACACATTTAAACCCGAAGAAACACTAAATAGACAAAATAAAACAAATCACACTTCACCTCGCGTTCCCGCCAAAAAGTCCTTATCAAGTGTATATTATCTATGGACACAGATGATATCGTGCACAGACTAAAAAACTTAGAGAAACAAGACTACTTTTTTATGAAAAAATATTTTTAGCCCGAAGGCCTTTCCAGTTTCACCAGGATAGATACACGAGCACGGGCTCAGCCAGAAGGGACTCCAAGGCTACTATGCGTTTAGATGTTTTATTTACTTTATGTAATCTATGGTGTTTTTTATATTTTTTCTGCGCCCAAATGATTCTTTTACTTTTATGCCTATAGTCGGATTTTTAATTAGACGAAGCCAGCTGACAGTAGCTAATGTCACTTTGTAAAATAATGTTGCTATATTTAAAGTAATAGTGATGCGTTCAGTTCTCGTTCAATCACATAAATGAACAATGAGTGTGAAGAGTTAATCATTAATTTCAAACTATAAAAGAATATTATTTATATTTTACAATAAAATTGTATTAAAGTGATCCAATATAATAATATGTTACTAGTAGTATGTAACTACAATCAGTTTTTTTATTTTCATTACCTATGTACCTATAATTGTTATATTTTATACATCTATAGTTTCAACTATATGATGCATTGGAAATAGGACAGTCTTACAAGCTTCCTCGCAATGTTTTTCTTAATGTTTAAAACACTCGGTATTCAGTACAGGTAGATACCATAGGAACATAATGTTTCGTCGAAAACTCGTTGGTATGTACAAAGCACGGCTAAAATTCGAACCCCGTGCCCGATATCGGCAGTTCGGCACACTAACTATTCACTAGACAATCGAGGCAATTTCATTAATTCAGGAGTTTTTTCAATCGTTCACTTTGTCACAACACTATTTTTATTTCATCAAAAACTGACAACACAGTAAACGTCAGTTTACTTCGTCTAATAAAAAATCCGACTATAATATTAATTTTTCAAGATGTAGAAATTCTCTCGTAGGGAAATTCCAAGCATAGCCCTCTCCATAGCTCGCTGTGCGACACTGAGCTTCCTAAAAAGTTCCCTTGTGAAGCGCCACGTCTCCGAACCGCAAGTCATCACTGGTAGCATACATTGGTTGTACACCTTTGTCTTCAGGCACTGAGGGATTTTGGACGAGAACATATTTTTTAATTTACCGAACGCTGTCCAGCCGAGTTGGATCCGCCTACTGACCTCTCTACCGAAGTTGGACTTACCTAATCGGACTGCCTGTCCCAGGTATATAAATTCGTCTATAACTTCAAGAGTAGAGTTTCCAACAGTTACTGGGGCGGGTTTAACATGGACATTGAACATGTTTTTCGTTTTATCAATATTCATTTTAAGGTCCACTCGTTGGGAAACTATTGAGTTCACCGAGCATCTGCCCCAAATCTTCCAGCGACTCAGCTATGACTACTATATCGTCAGCAAATCGAAGATGTGTGATGTATTCGCCGCTTTTATTGATGTCGAGTCCTTGCCATTCCAGGAGCTTGATTTCCTTCGTGCAATGCTCTCCCCTTCGATAAAGCGGCACGACACGAGAACCCTCTCATCGTGGCCACCGGTAACTACATTCCAGATTCTGCGGAAAGAATGGAAAGCAGTCGACGTCGCCCCAAACACGTCATCTCGGATCCTTCCGATCCACTAACGGTGCTTTTAGGTACCTCAAACACCGGTCACCGTTCTCGTCGAACCCGTCGCTTGCGACGAAGGGCTCGACGAGTAAATTAACCCTCAGACACAACCCACTGAGTTTCTCGCCGGATCTTCTCAGTGGGTCGCGTTTCCGATCCGGTGGTAGATTCTGCGAAGCACGGCTCTTGCTAGGGTTCGTATTAGCAACTTCGTCAGGTTTGAGCCCCGTGAGCTCACCTACTAGTTAAGGTTACGCTGATATAGCCTCTCAAGGCTATCAGCTTAGGTAGGAAAAAAAAAAGCAATGCTCCTGTATTCGAACTATGGTATCAACTGCAGAAAATCGTACCGTACATCAAAATGTCATATTATCTTTCAGGCTATATGTCTTGAGGTCGTGTTTGTTTTTGATCATATAGCCTAAATAGTTATAGCACAGTGGGAATATGGCACTGAAGTATGAAAGCATAGACAAGGCTGTATGGGCTTAGATCCTTTTACCTTTCCTCATAAGGAAAAATTGTACCAAAAAAGAAAAAGGTCTATGGAATATGGCCACAATTTTACCTCAAATCTTTATGTTGTCTGTGCTTACTTTTTCGTTTGACTTTCATTGACTTGATATTTGATTAAACATTCAATCAAAAATGTACCGACTTATTTCATAAACTTAATGAGCTTATTTTTAATTATAAAGATATTAAATTAAGTGCCCACTGCACAGATACCTAATAAAAGAACTTGATAAAAAAAAACATTTTTTTAAATTAACATCTATTGCTTTATTTATATACTAGTAAAGTAAAGCAAAGAAAACATTTTAACTAAGTTTTCACCGAAATGGAATACTTGTGATTACATATTGTTTGGATTAATATTTATGTATAAGCACATTATGATTATTATTCGAACTATGTAATGTAAGTGCAAGTTTGTAACGATGTCTATATTTTATATGACCCCAGTAAAAGGAGAGATACCAGTACATTTATTAGAAGTTATTGTGGTTCAACGATTAGAATATTTAAAATTGATATTGAAGGGTGAAAATATTGCTTATAATGAGTACCTGATTGAAGACAGCCTTTACGACAACGTGGGACACTTTACGCTTTGTATAGTCGCTATATTAAATGGCAACAGAGAATTCTTAATGTTTTTAAAAAAAACAGAAACAGAGTTATTTCGCCTACGGACAAACTTATTTTCGACTTACGAGTTAAGATGTTTTGCTAAGAAATTACTAAAAACCATCAAAAAAATTGTTACTGAGCTGTCATTTGTTAATTCTTTGGAGATCTTATGCCAACATTTAGTTCTCAAGCATATGGCAAAGCACATACTTACACATGCCAAAAAATGTTGTGAACATAAAATTAATATACCTTTCAAGCAATGCTTGTCGTTTGTAGCTAATAGACAAGTTGAGTTATCAAATGGCGTAGCTTTAGTACCATGTAGTAAATGGAAACAGTATTTGGTGTCTTTATTTGAAGAATATATGAACTACAAATTGAAAACAAATATTAGACGGGTTGGTGTTGACCCACGAATAAAGAATTTAGTTAATAGATTGGACAAAGAATTCATACCGTCATTACTTAATCAAAGTAATATATTACTTTGTAAGGATGTTGATAATGTATCAAAATATTTCCCACTGTGTATGTTGAATCTTCATCAAATTTTAAGACAAAAGCACAGACTATCCCATTCTCAGAGGTTTTATTATACTCTATTCTTGAAAAGTATTGGAATGCCTGTTCAAGAAGCGATAGAATTCTGGAAAGCAGAGTATACTCAGAGTCCCGATGGCAATCACAGATGTAGTCATAGTTGGGAACAAGATGAGAAAAAATTTGTGTATGGTATTAGGCATATGTATGGCTTGGAAGGTGCCCGAAAGAATTATGTTTCAGTCAATTGTCATAGAATACAGAGCATGGACAATTGTGCTGAAGGAGGTTGCCCATTTAAATATTTCGATGATAAAAAATTATTTAAACTATTAGAGAATCATTCACAAATTTCAATGTCACAATTATATGAATTAAAGAAAAAAAAACAGTACACATCAGCTTGTATGTTGACTTTAAACAATTTTGAAGAATGTGATAATTATAGATTTAATTTTACACCAGTTAAATACTTTTCATTGACTGTAAAACAAAATCTATTACATGAAATAAATGAATAACAGATAATAATATTTCTCATTTGAATAGAGAGGAATAGTAGAATGAAATACTCATAATATTTTCTTAAATTGGAATTAAATGAAGTTAAAAAATATACTTGTTTTGTTATTATAAAAATATCTTTTTTTTTTTGTGTTGCTTAGATGAGTGGACGAGCTCACAGCCCACCTGATGCTAAGTGGTTACTGGAGCCCATAGACATCTACAGCGTAAATGAGCCACCCACCTTGAGATATAAGTTCTAAGGTCTCAAGTATAGTTACAACAGCTGCTCCACCCTTCAAACCAAAACGCATTACTGCTTCACGGCAGAAATAAGCAGGGCGGTGGTACCTACCGGCGCGGACTCACAAGAGGTCCTACCACCACTTACAATTGCTTATGTTTCAGTTTTCAGAAAATATTTTTTACAAGTCAATAAGAGGTTATTGCTGAATGTTTACAGGATAACCGTCGGAGCCCCGTGGTTCGTCAGGAACATCGACCTCCACGATGACCTGGACTTAGAGTCTATCAGTAAGTATCTACAGTCGGCATCAATGCGCTACTTCGATAAAGTGGGGTAGTCGTTGTAACTATACTGAGACCTTAGAAATCATATCTCAAGGTGGGTGGCGGCATTTACGTTGTGAATGTCTATGGGCTCCGGTAACCACTTAACATCAGGTGGGCTGTGAGCTCGTCCACCCATCAATGCAATAAAAAAAAGCCAACAAAAACGTACATACCGCCACTCACACTGAAACATGCGTTATAAGTCTCAGTTCAAAGTACAACGGCCGGCCCACCCTTTAAACTTACTTTGCGACCGATATAGCTATGTGTGTGCCCACAGATAGCTCACAGAACCTAGTACGATAGGACAAAAAAGGTATGCAGCGGCTTGCCCCTGGCATTGCTGAAGTTCACGACGGTAGCAATTCACCATCAGATGTGCCGTATGCTCGTCTGCCTATAAGGGTAATAAAAAAGCCAGCCAGCGTAGCAACAGTCCAGTGCAGAGAAGTCGTTGAACTTGCCGTTTTCCTGGTCTAATTTCACTGGGAGCTCATACGCAGCATTCTACGCAAGAACGTCGCTGTGGCCCTTTATCCTAATTCTCAATTGTATATTACACTTCTCTCCTTTTCTCCCTTTCTTTTTCTCTATATTACATTACTTTCTAATAAGGAAGTGTGGTTTGCGAAGCTTGGTCTTGATATGCGGCCGTTGCCAGCCTATGTGGAATTATAGGGGTGCGGGAACTGTGTTAGTCGATATTCACGACGCGCTGATGCCCTAATGATAATACTTGGATTCTTCCACAGCAAGTCACCTGTTTCTATAATAATATTTATAATAATATTTATAATATAATTTTCACTGGTGGTAGGACCTCTTGAGAGTCCGCACGGGTAGGTACCACCACCCCGCCTATTTCCGCCGTGAAGCAGTAAAGCGTTTCGGTTCGAAGGGTAGGGTAGCCGTTGTAACTATACTGAGACCTTAGAACTTATATCTCGAGGTGGGTGCCGCATTTACGTTGTAGATGTCTATGGGCTCCAGTAACCACTTGACACCATGTGGGCTGTAAGCTCGTCCATCCATATAAGCAATAAAAAAAAAAAAAAAAAAAAAAACAAAATTAAAAATCCTTTTCAAATTGATTTTAACAGGTCATGATCTTGCCGATTGCTATAATATTATGTAAGTATTTTCGCAACATGGAATCGACAAAATTACACATGAAAATAAATAATAGTTGGCACCCCAAAAAGCACTCCACGCTTTTTTGCAATAAAATAATTTTTTCTTACACTATTTTTAATTCAAATTTATTAAAATTTATTTTCTATTTTTTAGTTGGATTTTCTATAAAAGAGTATTTTGTTAGTTTTTTAAACTATTATTAATTTTTAATTTTTTAGTGGAATTTCAATTTTTTCAGGTTTTTTTATATTGATTTGTCATCGGTTCTTAATAAGTATACAAAATTTCAAGTTAATCTGACGTTTTGAGGGGGTCAAAATCATGTTCAAAGATTCCGTTACAAACATAGGTACATGCGTCTGAAGCTAATAAAAGCGTATTAAATAAAAGCATATTAATGACATGATTTTCATGACATGAAATTCGAGGAGTTATTCTTTTCGGTGATGCGTACATAAAGTTGCAGTACTGCAAATGCACCGCAAAGCCTGCTGTTCACCATCATACAACAAATTAACCTTTGCGGTCGCTAAGCTGCTAATTATTTCGATCCGTTCAAGGTTCTTGGACTTGTATCGATCTCAAATAAATTGTGTGCTTATTAAATATACACAGAAGGACAAGGACGCTAATGTGCAGTGCATCGATCACACATGGTTTTTTTATTACTAGGTACGGTGTACTTACTGCAAAGGCCAAGGACGCTAATGTGCACTGCGCCGTTCACACGTGGTTTTTTATTACTTTTTTTTCCTACTTATGTTGATAGCTTTGAGAGGCTATTTCAGCTTTACCCTAGCGTATAGGTGAGTTCTCGGGGCTCAAACCGGAAGTGTTGCTAACACTGGCCCTAGCAAGAGCAGTGCTTCGCAGAATCTACCATCGGATCGGAAACGCGACCCACTGAGAATATCCGGCGAGAAACTCAGTGCGTTGTGTCTTTGGGTTAATTTAATCGTTGAGCCCTTCGTCGCAAGCGACGGGTTCGGCGAGGACGGTGACCGGTGTTTGGGGTCCCTAAGCCTGCTCCTAGTGTTAGAGCTGAAGACATCTAATGCAAAGGTTATTGTGCTGTAAAGTAAGTGTGCTGTTTTACTCGTATATTAACACCACATAGCCAATGTAGAAGAAAAGAGACCCCGCGGCCGATTACCTAGCCGTTGGTGTGATCAAGTAACCGCTCTAACTGGGTTGTCAGTCGCAACCGCCATTCGAGCAGCTGAGGACCGGACGAGATGGAAACAGCTCACGAGACAGGCAACGGTCAAGTTTCAGGGACACGACCTTCAGCAATGAAGAAAGTGAAGAAGAAAAAGAAGCCAATGTATATTATCATTTAATATTCACCCTAAAACAAATATAAAGAAGAATTGAAATCGTAAAAAATAATTGACAGAAATCGCGTGCATGGAAATCGTATTAATTGTTTATCCATAAATGCGTAATGTTAATAAATGATTCTTATATATTTTGATTAAGACGGAAGCATATAATCAACGAAAGCTGCAGGATTATTATATTAAATCATTCATTACCCTTTTTTTTCATTGAACGTGAACTTGAATGAGTGCCAAAACGTATCAGTGCGTAAATGCCAGTCTGGTGCTGGTGTTATTAGTGCGAACGCTTTTAATTTGTGATGTGGTAGGTAGCCGCCGAGCAGCATTCTCGTCGCTGTGCCTACTCACTTCTATCAATTAGGCGTTCTAATTTCTTTCACATTAACTCAGAGTGCTAAACTAATTGTCAAGGTAGCGGGCTGCGTCCGTGAAATGTAGCGTACAAGCCAATAGTAAACGAAACATCTGTGGTATGACACGAACGTTTGCTGATAACGTTTTCTTTCAGTCATACCGCATGTCGATGCGGAGTTGGTCGTCGCTCCTGCCCGCATCATGGCCCGCGAAATTTTCCCGGTAAAATTCAAGGAGGAATGTTACGACTTGCAAAAGTTCTTGCGCGACCACCCGGGCGGGGTGAACACCCTTCAAATGTACAAAGGGAAGTCTATTTTGCAAGCGATGCAAAAATTCGGGCACAGCACCAGTGCATATCACTTAATGAAGGATTTAAAAGTGGACGGTGATGTGTTGAAAGACGTGAATTTAACAGGGGGTGTCAGTGAAAATGGTAGGATACTAACAAACGAGGACTCCATGAGGGATCCAGAAGAGATTGAGTTTTTGGAAGAACTAGAGGTATGGTGAAACATTTGTTATTCAAGTGCAAAATTAAAAGCATTTGATAATATTACAAACGTAGGTACTTGTAAATCGCTAAACTATGAATCAGACTAATCAGTGAAAGCTTTTAATGTGTTTGCTTAAAAAATAATAATAAAACTTCTAAGCATTCTCGTTGCTTACAAAAGTCAAAAATGACATGACGATAAAACTAATTAAAAACGATTTAATTTTCGGTTCGCTTGCGAGCAACAGAATGTTGAGCCCGCTAAAATATAATAACATTTTATAGCCTCTTAAAGAGTTGAATTTTTAGAGATATATCTACTATTCGCCAGGTATTGGTTATATGTATAACGTTTATCCGAATATTTAAGCCGAAATGCAATATATAGTCTAGAATATGGTTTCGTCTATCCTTACTTGATTTTATATCGATGGTTCCGGAAATAATCTTTTTTTTAGAACCAAGTCTTCGTTCTTCGGGTAGTAACTAAAATGTACGAATATGACGAAACCTAAGGAGTCCACTGTCAAAATATTTAAAAAATGATTACAAGAATTTAAGTGTGATCGACTGTTTCTTTCTATAAACATAAAATATTTTAATTACAAGTTTTACATTAACATTCACGTAAAAGAGTAATGGTATGTTATGTGGTCTCATGTTTACGCTAGTTACTATTAAGGCTTACGTAAGCATAATTGTCTATAAAAAGCTCACCTATACAGAAAGCGTAAACAATTGTGTTTACAAGACAGAAGATTTTAGAGCGAATTCTATCTACACCTTGAATACTTTCGTGATTTTTTTTTGGTTTATCATTAACTCATTTATTATCACTATATTAATTACTTAAACTGAATTTAGGTGAAGCACACCTTATTCTCAAATAGGTAATATATTAGTAATATACATGATTATTAATATATCAAAGACAAGTAACGTTTTATTAAATGGTGCAGACTTAAGAGTATAAACGTGACTATATATATACATTGAAAAAACTATTTTGTTATTTTTATTATACATAGTTGCAACCTGCATGCTCAAAGTACGTTCGTTATTTAAAAAGAATCGTACATTCTCCTTTTCTAACAGATTACATATTTTTGAACAAAATGAACTCTTTTTTTGGTTTTGCTTTTTTTTTGTTTTACCCAAGCGCTGTAATTACAAGATCTTGATTAAAAACTTCAACCTGCCCCTACCAGCGCACGATACTCTGTACTTTTTTAAAGATTTGTCTGAATTGTCGAATTATAAATTCGACCGTGAATTGACTTGGTTTCCCAAAGTATAATTTTAAACCAAACTCACAACCTTTATGATTATATAGGTATTATCAATGCTATTTATGAAGCCATTTAAACTTATATTATAAAAACAATACAGTGAAATTGGCAAAACGTATAATCATTTAATAATACCTAAAGACATCAAGCGCGGTGATCAGTTGAAATTTATAGAACGTTGATATTAATGACCTTAGCCAAAATTTACGAAATTTGGCTGCCAGTTATGGCGCAAATGAAGTTTTCATTAGAAATATTTATGCATAAACTTCAAAACAGATTCAATTACATAACCGTACTACGTAGGTTGACGGACTCATGTCCATAGTTCACTAACGTGAATGATAATGTAGTGTAGTTCGTGAACCATAGACACTTACTAATATTAATTGTAATGGGATCGAGATCTGAGGTCGTAATTATAATTTTTTTTTATTGCTTAGATGGGTGGACGAGCTCACAGCCCACCTGGTGTTAAGTGGTTACTGGAGCCCATAGATATCTACAACGTAAATGCGCCACCCAACTTGAGATATAAGTTCTAAGTTCTCAGTATAGTTACAACGGCTACCCCACCCTTCAAACCGAAACGCATTACTGCTTCACGGTAGAAATAGGCGGGGTGGTAGCTACCTACCCGTGCGGACTCACAAGTGGTCCTACCACCAGTAATTACGCAAATTATAATTTTGCGGGTTTGATTTTTATGTTGATATTTATGATTTTTATTGCTTGAGATGATTCCATCATCTCGTTTTTACCATCGCACCGCCCGCCACCGGAGTAGAGTTCATCCATAGGTACTACCTGGAGCCACTGCGTTCATCCACCGTGCGTTTCCAGAAAAATCGAAAAGTGTTAAGTATTAGATAATAGCTAAGTTGTACTTCTCCAGTTTAATATTAATTGCGCTCCTACGCTCCGACCTCTTGACTTAATTAATGCATTTTTCTGTCATGATCGATGCTATCATTTGTAAGGCATTATACACATGACACAAGTGTATTGAGTACATAGATTCAAAATCGACCAGTTGCTAGATATGGCATGTGGTGTTGTTTTTAACACGGTCTTATTAGCTACATACTTATGTTAGTATGTATTACACAGTGTTATATATAAATAAATATGTAAGTGTAATTTACACTTCATATAAAATTTACATTGGCGGACTTCATGCCTAAGGCATTATCTACCAGTCAACAAAATGTAGTGCAGAGAAAATTGTGGTAAGTGCAATGAATTTATGCATGTAACGGAAACTTTTGACATGTGCCCCTTCAAAATGTCGGATTAACTCGAAATTTGACATACTTATCAAGGACCGATGTTATTACAATATTTCGTAGGGTGCTTTTTAAGATATTATCAAAATGATAATCCTTCTACTCATATCTGTCAATAAAATATTTATGACTATTGATATCATGCACCCCAGGCTTTTATAATACAACTAGTGGCCCGCCCCGGCTTCGCTTGGGAAGTAGCGCAGGCGATGTAACGAATTTTAGGTATTTTTTTTACACATTCGATTACATTATTAGAGTTTCAGTAAGGATCCCTAGTTTTTTTGAAAATATAATAAATATAGCCTATGTCACCCGGGGATACCGTAGCTTTCCAACAGTGAAATAATTTTTTAAATCGGTTCAGTAGTTTCGGAGCCTATACAGTACAAACAAACAAACAAATCTTTCCTCTTTATAATATTAGTATAGATAATAATATAATATTAGTATAGATAAATTTATTTTCCATTTTTTTATTGGATTTTCTATAAAAGCGTGGTTTTTAGTTTTTAGAACTATTATTTTATTAGCCACCTCTTCCCGACAACACCATGGATAGGCACTGTCATATGCAAAGAGAAATGTTGTCATAAGCTTTGATACTTTACTATGCATAAGTATCATTTTATATCTATACAAAAGTCTTTTTTTTTTAACTTAAGACAAAGTTAAGTATAAATAGAATAGTAATTATTGAATTTAATTAAAAAATAATTAAATAACAATTGAGCCGCCTGTGGCCTACAGGGTTATATTAGATGTCCGGTATGCCTACTTCTAGTTATGTGAAATGGCCGGGTCAAATTGGCGTCCCCCTCTTTGAAATCCTAAGCCAAAACATCAATTTCGTGTTCTATATCCGTTTTTCGACTCTTTAAACAAACGTATCACATTGGTTTGCGGTAGAAATAGTCAAAATTGTGGTACCTATCCGTGTGAGCACTAAACACGCCCTGTTAATAGAATATGATTATGGTATGCCAGTCTATTGTAGGTTTGGCCCGCCCTGCTCGGCACTTTCTAGGGGTTGGCAAAATTTCACAATAAATAATAAAATATTTGAACCATTTCATATTTTTATCGTAACTACGATATTTCAAGGTGTGTGGCGCATTTACGTTGTAGATATCTATGAACTCCAGTAACCACTTAACACCAGGTAGGCTGTGAGCTCGTCCACACATTTAAGCAATAAAAAATAAATAAAAAAATTACAAATTATTTGGACCAATTGAACAGGCGGCACCGTCTATACTGACTCGCGGGGATTCCCCGTTTTTATAATAGTAAAGAATGTACAGTGGGAAGTACGTGATGCTTTAACCATTCAAAGAAAGTTTTATTGGTGGATTGTCCATTTCACATTGACGTATCGTAATTTATGTTACGCTTTAAAACTGTGATTTTTGTGCAAATAAGTACCTACGTGTAGTAGTTGTGATTCAAAATTGTGAAAAATTGAATTTTTCCGCTCCGTGTACCCGAATTACACTGTGTAAGTATTAAATATGTATTTTATTTATGTAATTGTATGTTGGACTGTCTGAAATGTTGTTCAAGCTTATATAAGCAATAAATTATTATTAAAATAAAAAAAAACCGCCAAGTGCGAGTTTTACACTCTCTTACTCACGGTTCTGTACAAATGTTTACGGTTTTCAGATTTTTCCCTATAGATAGATGTGTTGTAAGATATACCTACCGAGATTCCTGTCAAATTTTATGTTTATGGGTCAACGGAATAGAATATTTTTTGTATTAATAAACGCGATTGTAACACTTAGATAAACTTTTTTATTTAAAGTCTTACCTGTAGATATAATGCAAAATAATGATGACTGCTTTTGCCAAAAAAAAATCTAGAATTAATGTATAGTATGCATCAAAGTGAAATATTTAAATAAAAGGGCGGCAAAACTGTCTTCCGCCCCGGGCGGCTGACACCCACGCTAAGCCACTGATTCTGATGTTGATTCCTTACCTTTGCTTAGATAACTTTATATGAAGTTAAGGTGAAGTGTTATTCGTATTATATGGATACGACATATAATATTATAACACTCTTGAAATTCGAGTTTTAAACAGAAACATTAATTTCTATTTACAGTTGACGAATATAATTTTAAAAGGCCACATTACTCATATTTCGGCGTTTTTTTATCAGCGTTCACACCTGTAGACAGAACTTATCGGGATTGCGATAGATAAAGCAGATATCGGCCGTTTACGACGAACCAATAAAACATGACAAATCATGGAATTTATAAAATAAATGTTCACGAATACAAAATAGTTTTAATATAAATTAAGGATAATGTGTATTACGTATTACATCGTTCGTTTTATAATCTTGTTTGTTTGACTTGTCGGTTATTTATAGTTTTTAATAGCCACAATTATCCAAATGTCGATTTAGATTTAATGCACCTTGGTAATAGGTGCCGGTCCAAGAATGGACAGCTATGTATGATATATCCACGCTGGTCATACGATTCGCATGTTTGGATACTGATTGTTAAAGCTTTCAATCCAAAGAGCATACCCGCTAAAACGTTAGAATGTTGCGGTGCCTACAGTGTGACATCCCGAACAGACTGATCTTCATCGTGTATGAGGATTGTTAAGACCTTGGTTAAACTCCTAGACCAGGACGGGTCAACTTGATTAGAACCATGGCCTACAGTCTACTGACGAAGCACTCTGCGATCTACCAATGACCTTTCTTGAAATTTAATGAAACAATGTAGTTCAGTATACAAATAAGTAACATATTTTCTTTTATTAAAAATGTTAAAATAAATCAGAAATCTATATGCATAAAAATGAATTGCTGTTCGTTAGTCTCGTTAAAACTCGAGAACGGCTGGACCGATTTGGCTAATTTTGGTCTTGAATTATTTGTGTTAGTCCAGAGAAGGCTTAAAAGGTATATAAATATAAAAATGCTCAGAATTAAATAATAATAATTTTTTTGTTTTTCCTTTGATGTGTCGGACGAATTCCTTTTGTTTGTTTTAAGTTTATTTTATACAAAAAGTTTAGATCTTTTATTTATCGGTTGAGCCACTACGAAGTCTGCCGGTTCAGCTAGTTATATAATAAAATAACTATTGTGTAGAAGAGAGGATAAATAATGTAGCGTAATGGTCATTAACAAATGATACAAGATGAAGATGATGCGTGCAGCAATGAATGAATACGTTGCGCAGTATTTTCTATGTATTTATATTTTTGTCTTGCCACGATCGACTGAACTAATAGCCACGATCGACCGGTCGATCGCGATCTACCGGTTGGCCACCCCTGCCCTAAACAGAACCGTGTTCCAAAATCAGTATTATCCTTGAGATTCAGCAACGGGTTATAATCAGAAATGATTTCATCAAAGTAGACTGATCGACTAGTTCCGACCTAAACACGCTTTACGTTCGCTGTTGAGAATTTAGCATGATATGGGCCAACAATAGTTTGAAGTACCCACAACATTCAATAATATTGGCAGTGGCCACTGTTTCTATTGAAAGTGCATATTTCAATCGATACTTTGGCCCACGTTTAAGGTATTATTAAGTCCAATGAATATTTGAAAGAGCTTCATTATTTTAAAACGCTATTAATTAAATTAACAAATAACCTAGTGCACGTTGTGATGGGAAATGTTTCGTGGGGAAGAAAAATGCGACGTTTTCCTGGCAACAATATTTATGGTAAGACTACGTATACACATCTGTCACTACGCGAGGCGTTAGGAGTGGCCGCAAATAGAATAGTGCCTTCCCACTTGTAATCACGATCTTCACAATTAAGGGAACGGTCAATTAGTTCGGAACTAATTTTAGATATTACTTGATCATGCTTTTGTTAGATTGACTTATCCTTTGTAACGAAAACTCTCAGCGTAATTTTGACCAACGTCAAGACGTTCAATAAACTTGAAAGTTCATTTTCTATTTATAAAAGCTTTATGCTTCATTTACAAGTGTGCTTATCAAGTACCAATGAAAATGGTGTGGCTGTCTGAGCCCAAAATATGTTACATTAATAATAATACTAAAACATTAAAATCAGAAGGCGAGCGCGATCGTGTACTTACTAATCGTAGGGTACTTACTGGTGGTAGGACTTCTTGTGAGTCCGCACGGGAAGGTACCACCACCCTGCCTATTTCTGCCGTGAAGCAGTAATGCGTTTCGGTTCGAAGGGTGGGGCAGCCGTTGTAACTATACTGAAACCTTAGAACTCATATCTCAAGGTGGGTGGCGCATTTACGTTGTAGATGTCTATGGGCTTCAGTAACCACGTAACATCAGGTGGGCTGTGAGCTCGACCATCCATCTAAGCAATAAAAAAAAACATGGAAGTTTCATATGTCTTCTTTGAATGTTTTTTTTTGTTCGCTCTCAAATATAACTGTAATATACATTGCAGGCTGGATCTCGGCGGCGAGGAAGCCGTTCACTACCTGCAGAATCTCTTGGATTATTTAATAAAAATACTTGTATTATTTAGACTATTGTAACAAGACTAGATATTTTTTATGTGTTTCCTATTACCTAAAGCATTTTTTTTAAACTAAACTAATTTACTTTCGGTTAACAAATAGGCAGCGTTTAATGAAAAACATCACTTATCTATAAATCCACTAACTGGACTATTTTGTTCAAAATAATATTAGTTGAATATAAAGAGAAGTGCATCGTTATTGCGTCGAGTTCGTGACAGTGGCAACAGTCTTTTGAGAATCATATCGAGCAAGATCGAGGGACTGCTGATCAATAGCCTTTGCAGTAGGCACTTGGAAGGAGAAAAAAAAAAAAAAAATGTAATGGTATAAAATGTATATAATGATAGTTATGTGTTAGATTTTTTAAGTTAAACATAGATTATATGTAATTACTACTAACAAAATGTTATGGTTTTAAAAAAAAACTGAAATAAAGTATTAATAATAATAATAATATTTTTTTATTCTATATTTATCCTCTGTAGTTTTCGCTTATCGTGTGCTTAATTAGATCTGTTTTTACGTTTTAACTCGCTAGTTTAAATACAATTTCCTGAATAGTGGAGTAATAAGTACACAGTTAAAGTATTAAAATTTAACCACATTCGAAACATTTGAAATAATATAATTTGATGAAGATTCGTAATAAATGAGAGAATTTTTATTTATTGTTTAGATGGGTAGACGAGTTTACGGCTCACCTGGTGTTAGGTAGTTACCGGAGCCCATAGACATCTACAACGTGAATTCCGTCACCCACCTTGTGACATGAGTTGTAAGGTATCAGTTTTAACAGTACAACGGCTGCTTTGCCGTTCGAACCAAAACGCATTACTGCTTCACGGCAAAAACATTCAGGGTGGTACCTACCCGTGCGGACTCACAAGAGGTCCTACCACCAGTAAGTAGAAAATGAATTTTCAAGTTTATCGAATGTCTTGACGTTGGTCAAAATTACGCTGAAAGTTTTCGTCAAAAAATATAAGTCACTAGTAATTACGCAAATTATAATTTTGCGGGTTTGATTTTTATTACACGATGTTATTCCTTCACCGTGGAAGTCAATCGTGAATATTTGTTAAATGCTTATTTCATTAGAATAATTGGTACCCGCCATCGCGGGATCCGAACGCCGTTGCATCGCTAGATACGAATGCACCGGACGTCCTATCCTTTAGGCCACGACGACTTCAAAAAAGATAAAAAATTAAAGATAAACTATTGTCGTTAATGAATTTACGCGCTCAGACTTAAAAATGGGTGACCCATTTCCCTCGGAATCGTTATTCGTTTCTAAATTAAATTTATAAGCCGCTAAATCTCGGCGATATTTCATAAGAGTTTTGCAATTGTTTTTTTTTGTTTTGTCACATTGGATTTGTTCCAAACAACTTCGGACATGTTCATTCTGATGATTTTATGTTTGTTTTCACACAAGATAATTATTTTTTTTTTTTTTTTTTTTTTACCTATTTTACTTTGGCAGACAAGCAAGCCAATTAAACGCTGGTTACAACAATGTTTAGTTTAATGAATATCAGGTTTTCAATTGTTAATATTGGTTGTCACGAAAACTGAACAAGTATTGACATGGGTACGGTTCCGAAACAGTTGCCTTCCAATGAGAGAAGCGGTCCACGACTGATGCTTTTCCGGACTGGAATGTTGAATAACCAGATCTTTTTTTATTGTTTAGGTGGGTGGACGAACTCACAGCCCACCTGGTTTTAAGTGGTTACTGGAGCCCATAGACATCTACAACGTAAAATCGCCACCCAATTTGAGATATAAGTTCTAAGATCTCAGTATAGTTACAACGGCTGCCCTGCCCTTCAGACTGAAACGCATTACTGCTTCACGGCAGAAATAGGCAGGGCGGTGGTACTTACCCGCGCGGACTCACAAGAGGTCCTACCACCAGTAATAAATATTAAACGTTAATGTCGTTAATGACGTACGAGAGTTAAACCCACCTCGGTTGTTTTTCCCCTAGGCGACTGATCTATACCCGACGCATGTTTAAAAGGCTGTCACCCACAGACAGAGCCAACTAAGTTTCTCGCCGCATCTTCTCAGCTGCGCTTACTGGTCTAGTGTTAGCAAGTTCTCTCAGGTTGAGCCCGTGTGCTCACCTACCCATCCGCGCGATGTTGGAATAGCCCCTTAGGCTACCAACGAATAGGTATGGGGAAAACCTTTTTTTTTTCTACCTATGCTGATAGCCTTGAGAGGCTATTTCAGCTTCGCCCTAACATGTAGGTGAGCTCACGGGGCCCAAACCGGAGTGTTGCTACCATTGGCCCTAGCAAGAGCAGTGCTTCGCAGAGTCTACCACCGGATCGGAAACGCGACCCACTGAGAAGATCCGGCGAGAAACTCAGTGGGCTAAAAGCTTTAAGATGCACATGAGACGTTGGATCCGCCGTTTCGATCGGAATACTCTGATGCGCATAGGTTTCATTTTTTAAATACGAAATATTAATAATGTTTCACTAGTCAATATTAATAATGTTAATAAAGCATGATTGATAAATAATATTTTAGATTTTAAACTTATATAAAACAAAAAGATTATTTATTAGATAATAAATAACTATATATAACTATAGATAACTATTTTATATAAAATGGAAAGAAATTAATAATCGTAGGATATATTTGTACTTATTCTCAAACTTTTAAAATCTGATGATTTGGCGGTGGGTAGTTGTCATGATTTTTTATTTTTATTTTTAGGTGAGTGGACTAGCTCACGGCTCACCTGATGTTAAGTGGTTACTGAAGCCCATAGACATCTACAACGTAAATTACGTCACCCACCTTGAGACATGAGTTATAAGAGTCACCTTTTAACAGTAGGACGGGGCAGCGTCCTTCAAATCGAACCGCATTACTGCTTCACGGCAGAAATAGGCAAGGAGGTGGTCCCTACCTGTGCGCACTCACAAGACCACCATGTAGTTCAAAAAGAAAAGTAATTAAAATTTAGACAAGCGAGCGGGATACCGACTTATTTCGCCCTTTTCGCATTAAGCTGATCTAATTTTTTTTTTGTCTGGAGGAAATCACCGGACTTCCGCCCTTCACTGGGGATGGAGGGCGGGGCATGTCGGAGTCGAACCGACTAAAACCTCCTGTCTCTCAACAACCAACGTCCAAACCTCGCATGAGACAAAACTCATGAAAAGGCAAAGGGGGGAAAGAGAAGCGTTTAGTGCGGAGCACATCTCTCCCATCACCCTCCCCCTCGGGACGCCGGACTGGCGGTCGTCGGCGCCACGACCACCAGCCCTCTCGGTCGGCAGGCTAAAGCTGTTTTTGACTAGAACGTTCTTTGTAATTTTATCTCTTATGCCGATTGAAATATTGGGCGAAACATAGAACATCCCTCTCTATACTTATTATTAATATTATAAAGCTGAACAGTTTGTTTGTTTGAACGCGCTAATCTCAGAAACTACTGGTAAGATTTGACAAATTCTTTCAGTGTTATATAGCCCATTTATCGAGTAAGGCTATAGGTTATATAACATCACGCTAAGACCAATGCAAGTCGGTTAAAAAGTGTGATTTTAGGACCTTAAATAACTCTTTAACATTCTATTATTCAAAAATATATTTTCACTTTCTACGTAAATGAAGAGATGGGTAAAATTTAGCGTTATGCCAAAGTAACTATTCCACGAGGACAAAGTCGCGGGAAAAAGCTAGTTTCTATATATAATTCCGATTCATTATTGAAGTATGTAGTTACAAAAGGCAAACGTCCAGTTCGTTCCAAGACGGTAGTAAATGTGATAGAATTAATAATTTTGGCCCAACGCCGCAAGGAGCCGATCTAGGCAACAGGTACAAACCGAACGGCCAAACCTATTAATAAAGTTTTAATCTATGCGCAGCTGTTTATTTTTGGTACATTATTTATAGCTTCGACGAACTTGGAAGAAGCTTTGTCTTGGTTAAAAACTTTTCTATAGTCAATGTTATGATTAGCGGCTTACTTGTTATAAATATAAATGTGAGACGTTAGAGGTTAGAGGATCTTAGATGGTAATCCACCATCCAGACCCAGAGTCGTGGTTCAGAAGATACCAATGGGAAAATAGCACATTTATCGCTCTTATCTCTCAAGATTCCGTCCTAGTCATTATTTTAACAATATCATTAATCTAGAATATATAAACATATTTATCATTCGAAATTCAGAGGTTGAAATCTAGATTATTAAAAACTGCATTCACACTTGTTGTATCTTATACATGTTTTGTTTTACAGAAGATCGTTTCGTTATCTATCTATATATATAAAAATGAATTGCTGTTCGTTAGTCTCGCTAAAACTCGACAACGATTGCACCGATTTGGCTAATTTTGGTCTTGAGCTATTTGTGGAAGTCCAGAGAAGGTTTAAAAGGTAGATAAATATGAAAATGCTCAGAATTAAATAAAAATATCAATTTTGATGTGTCCCCAGTCGGACGGATTCCTTTTGTTTGTTTTAAGTTTATTTTATACAAAAGTTTAGGTCTTTTTTTTCGATTGACGCACTACGAAGTCTGCCGCGTCAGCTAGTTTAAAAGAAAAAATAAGGGGTACGATAAAAAAGGTAGATTGTGTTTAAAATTACATTACATACATAACAAGCAAACGTAGTGTAGGACGCCCTCCTGCTAGATGGAGCGACGACCTGCGCAGGGCAGCTGGCAGTAACTGGATGCGTAGAACCGAAGATCGGGTTCAGTGGCGAGCTTTGGGGGAGGCCTATGTCCAGCAGTGGACTGCCGCAGGCTGATGATGATGATGATGATGGATGATGATATACAAATAATGTCGTGGAGACACCAAATCAATTTATATGATAATCGTTGATTGATCTTGTATGGGAAAGCGCGGACATTATATTGCATACGGATGCATTTTATATCGAAATCATTCATTTTTGAGTCAGTCCGTGTGCCGTCATCAGCAAGGCATGGCGTACTCGCATTGTATCATTTAAACATAGATCAGTTACTACATATAAGCTTATCAATAAGCAATTAATCAAAACATTAGTGTTGTTATCATCACTAATCCCATCAGAGGGTTTTTTCGACAAACCATACATCGCTTTTTGGTCCTACGAGCAACTTTTGTCTCAACAACTAAGGACCTCGCGAGTGGAACAGCTATACAACATTTTGTGATTGTGTTTTATATGTGAGATGAACTAGATTAGTAAAAGAATGCAAATTAACAGCAGCATTAAGTAAACTCTTCATTACCGGCTTCTATGAGTGTGAGCTAGCAGCATTATTCTGCACCAGCCAGCGCTTCTGTTCAAGTAAGATCGTTTCATCTGGAATTCAAATACAAACATAGAAGGTATCTTATACACCCAGCAACAACTGCTCGTGACAATAGAGCAGCTTTATACATATTTCCAAAAAAATAGTTCCGATCATAAGACCTCCGACTACTTCAGGCGAAGGTTGGAGACAATTAATTAATACTGGCAGGAGTTTCAGATAAATCATAAAAAGTTATTAAACAGAATACATGAAGTCTCATTCGAACCATATTAGCAAACAGTACCCACGGTATTTTTAAAGACAGATACGAAAATATCCGCGCTGTATTAACTAATTATCAGCCAAAAGATGATAGGCCGTCAACACCGGTTTTAAAACCAGCAACGCCACTATCAGTTTCTGGAACATCTCAACAGTTGTGAGTTTAATACGTTGGTACAAACAGTACAACCGACAGCTGCAGCGAAAACAAAGTAGCTTTTTTTTCCTACCTATGTTGATAGCCTTGAGAGACTATTTCAGCTTCACCCTAACGTGTGTAGGTCAGCTCGCGGGGCTCAAGCCGGAGTGGTGCTATCACTGGCCCTAGCAATAATCTACCACCGGATCGGAAACGCGACCCACTGAGAAGATCCGGCGAGAAACTCAGTGGACTGTGTCTGAGGGTTAATTTACTGGCCGAGCCCTTCGTCGTAAGCGACGGGCTCGACGAGGACGGTGCCGGTGCTTGTGGTAGCTAAAAGCACCGTTAATTGATCGGGAGGATCCGTAATGACGTGTTTTGGGCGACGTCGACTGTTTACCATTCGGTCTACAGGATCGGGTATGTAGTTTCCAGCGGCCACGACAAGAGAGTTCTCATATCGTGCCGCCTTCTCAAAGTGGAACGTAGCAACTACAAGACATTCGAACATACCGTTGATAACATCAACTTGGACCTTATTACCGAAAAGTGGGGATTTGACAATCTCCTACGTAACATTCAGTCTTGGTGGGCATTGATCAATGCTTTGTATTTGAAGTTGGATACTGAGCTCGGAGCGACCTACAAAGAAGAGAATCCGGTGAACATGCAGTATGAAAAAACCTTTAACGATATCATTAAGGCAGTCAACAAAAAGATGTGATCGGCCGCCCACAGAGAGAAGTCTAATCCTCAAGTAGAGATACCAATTTTCAGCGGAATTTTACCATAGCTGGACATCGTATAAATATATTTTTACGGAAACTATACACAGTAATCCGTCTCTTTCGTCTGCTCAGAAAATGCAGCTCCTTAAAACAAAGGTTAAAAGTGAAGCAAAAAACTAATCCAACATTTATCATTTAATATGTTGAGGTATATTGAACCACATATTTAATAATGAAAGACTGATGTTCGGTATTTGTCTAAGGGACATAATCCGGAACGAAGAAATTCGACGGAGAACCAAAGTCGACGACATAGCTCTCAAAGTTAGCAGGCTAAAGTGGCAATGGGCCGGTCACATCTGTCGAGCCAGCGCCGCCAGGTGGGGGAGGAAAGTCCTCGAATGGAGGCCACGGATGGGCACCGGGAGCGTGGGGCGTCATCTAACCAGGTGGACCGACGACTTAGTGCGCACGGCGGGAAGTCGTTGGATGCGGAAGACAGAGGACCGCATTATGTCGAAGGCATTGGGGAAGGCCTATGTCCAGCAGTGGGCAGATAAAGGCTGATGATGACGATGATGATATTCAGCGCGCACATCGACATTCCAATGACCATTCCACAGGGCAACAACCATCAATTACCCATATGAAATGCATACATGAAATAACATTAGAAATCCTCAACGCTATAAAAAATTTGGTTGTAAGCGAAGAAACTTGGCACCCGTTGATTCCTTAACTTTTAGCAAAAAAAAGTAGACGTGTACGTCTACCCTGTAGGGACCATATTTTATTCGTTAAAAATCCGAAAGAACTAGCCAAATTACAAGAACTCCTAGATTTCTTTGGAGGGCAAATTTAAGAGTTTGGGGACCTTGCGTAGATGACCGGAACTCTCATTGCAAAAATTCAACAATCAAACAAACACGAACGGAAATTAACTGGAACAAAATATCACAAATCATATTATAATAATAATATAAAACAGTCATTTTCAACACAGAGGCAGGACATTTCGCAAGTAACAAATTGCAAAATCGCCAACAAAATAAATTCCTTCAAGTGTCGGGTTTGCAATTCCAATGAACACAGTTTATTCTATTGTCATCAGTTTTTGCAATTGTCACCGACGGCTAAACTGGCAACAGTATCAAAGTTTAATTTATGCAATAATTATGAGCCGATGTTATTAATACCTACGTTTTTCCACAGTGATATAGTTCAGTAAATCCTTGATGGGCTAACACTGTCGCTAGGACGGATAATTGCAAATTTTATACCCTATTAACTAATTGAGAAAATTCTGTAGTTCTTTGAGCATAAACTCAGTCATTTTGTCTATTAAAATGTGGCCCAATCGGAAAAAAAAACGTCAGTACTATTTTAAATTATTTGTGATTGTTGCGTTTTGCATAATGCGACCTTTTCAATTTTCTATTCATTTTAAAATTATTAATAAATGCACATCTTCTATAAGCTACAAATTTTGAAGTCATCTTCTAAAATATATTACTACTGTACATGGATCTGAATGCGATGTTCATTTCTCCTAAAAAAAATCGAAGACCAATTGCGACCGTGTCTCCTGTAACTAGTAATTTTCTGTGCTATGGGAGTCTGCAAACCAAACTCACAAATGTATCTGTATAGTATTTTCTTCGGTTCTTACGAGTCGTAGCCGCGTAGGCGTAATTAAAGTTAATTTTAAGGTGTTGGTAGTTGTTAGACTAAACGCAACTCCACATCGTATGACGCCTACGTCATCTCACCTGAAGTTCTATTAACATCCAGTAAAATTGTCAATTAATTTTATTACTAGCCAGTATTATTGTCGCTTAGTTTTGTATATAAGTGCTGTGTTGTGTTTATATTCATTCACTCATAGACATAGTCCACTGAGTTTCTTGCGGGATCTTCTCAGTGGATCGCGGTTCGGATCCGGTGGTAGATTCTGCGAAGCACTGCTCTTGCTAGGGCTAGTGTCAGCAAATTCTCTCAGGTATAATATTCGTTATGTAATGAATCATAATAACATCTCTAGTCTTTATTAATTGACCTTGTAAGTTCGTTTTTTAATTTGAGACGTCATTGTGCAAGAATGCAAGTGTGTTAGTATTTTTCTCATTTTTTATTTATTTATTAAAATCTTCATATTTCGGTTGAACTCAGGCGACTATACTGGTGGTACAAACAAGGTGGTATTTTTAGAAGATTATTTGTTATTTAAATTCACTGGAAAAAAATCTGTCTTTTTATAAAATCTAAATCTTATATAAATATTTTTTAAGCATAGGATTGTTGTGAATCCTTTCAATCTTGTCCACTGCCATAACTTCATTTAAAAGCCTACGGCTCTTGAAAACAATATCTAAAATAAAATGAAGTATTTACGAAATAAAAATAACAATTCAATTTAAAAACATTATTGTGATTTGTGTTTGTAAAACAATATACATTAAACTATTTAACCCGTGTGTTTTTATGACTAAACTTTTATCAGAAAGAATTTCTAGCGTTTATGTGTTCTGTTGTCGTTAAACTTAAGGGATTTTTTCTATTAACATTCCTGAAACTACATTTAATGTAACACGAGAATGTCTGTAAACGATTCTATAAAGCCTTCGATCAATAATAGTACTATAAAGCGAAGTATGTTCATATTTGTATTTACTAGTGGTCCCGCAGTAGTCGAAATTCGACTATAATTAATTGGAATTGTAAATTTGTACACTATTATGATTGTTTTTTATACTTCTATAATCACAAATTGCGCCAAGGCTACACTATATTATAAAATATTAATAAAGACATACAATATTTAATCTAGTCTCAATTTGACAACAGACGCGTAGACGTCAAGAACAAAAGTTTGACAATAAATATTATGCATGCAATTTTACTGGTTGTAGGACCTCTTGTGAGTCCGCGCGGGTAGGTACCACCGCCCTGCCTTTTTCTACCGCGAAGCAGTAATGCGTTTCGGTCTGAAGGGTAGGGCAGCCGTTGTAACTATACTGAGATCTTAGAACTTATATCTCAAGGTGGGTGGCGCATTTACGTCGTAGATGTCTATGGGCTCCAGTAACCACTTAATACCAAGTGGACTGTGAGCTCGTCCACCCATCTAAAAAAATGAGTTAACTTTTACGCTATCGAGAACGTTAAAAAACTCGTAGTAAGCATACTGATCATCACACAATGTTTGCCCTCGACCATCCTCGGCGCAAAAGTCTGAGGCGCTAACTGCAGCACTAAGTCACTCAAACACTGCAAAATTTCATCAAAATAATTCGTGTTTCATTTCAGAGTCGTCTAGACTGGTCGAAGCCTTTGCTGTGCCAGCTCCACGCCATAGCGCCGGACTACGAGAAATGGGTTAACAGCGCGGTTTACCGGAAATGTAGACTTTTCGCGAGCCCATTGCTCGAGAGTCTAACATATACGCCATGGTATTTCGTTCCTATGTTCTGGATACCTGTAATTTTATATCTTGGCTGGACGCAGTATTACGAGCAAGTCGCTTGTGGAGGTGAGTCATTATGCAATTATTCTCTTTAGTTTATCCTCTATTAAGACGATAATTAAAAAAATCATAAACTTTTAAGTAAGCCTAATCATTATTGTGAGTCAATTATAAATTATTCATAGCGTATAAACATACACTTTTCTTGTAGTCTTTTTTTTAAATTACGATTTAATTGAATAGTGTATTTTTTTTAATTGTCTTTGGAACTTTGAAGGTTCCTAGAATTAGTGTATCGGTACAGAATTTTCTTACATTTCATTTTTTAAAGACTAAGAGAACAAGAAAAAAAAAGACTACCACGTAGACAGATATCTGTTGATTTGTGATTAACAAAAGAAAGCAATACAAAATCTCGCCGATTCCTTTTAGGATCGTCCATGTGTTGTGAGACCTGTAGGAGAGTTTAGTTGGACATCTAATAAGAATGCAAAAACACTGAAAATGATAACTGATTATCCTATACCTTTTAACGAGCAATTCTATATACATATATATCCTAGAACCGTTTCGGCGTCCAATATGGAGTTAATTGCATTTCAAATGGCGTCCACCTGCTTTTGGCGTCCCATATACGGACGTCATTTCGATTAACATTGCCAAACCACGCGTCTTGGTCTAAAGTAATAAGTGAACTTTGTAATATAAAAAAAAAAATTGGACATCACTTTACAGCCTCAGTATATGAAATTGTATTTCGATTAGTTCTTGGCGATTTCGTTTGAAACGAGTGGCGCTGTTGTAGCGCGAAATATACGTTTGACAACAATGTATAGTAACCGGCAAACTTCTTGAGCAAATGACCTTGACTGCGCAGAACCGAATTTTAGATCACTTTGGTGGTGAGGGTGAGGCGCGACGGCAGGGGAAATCGTATCGAGCGCTTTATTGGTAGATCAGTCGAACCTTGCGTCCCGCACCGCGCCTTCATTCCGCTTGCTCCCAAAAGTACGCTTGCGTACAGTGGAAAGTCTATCGTTATTAATCGTTAATTATTTGTTATAATTACTTGTGGACTTTGTTGCCATTGCTATTTGTTGAGTGTTTGTTGATTTTTTATAAAACATACACTATGCCGCGACAAACTGGTGTAGTATTCAAAAGAAAGGGTAGAAAAATTGTGTACGACGTATATTGCTTCATTATAAAACAGGGGAAGAATGATATGGAAAAATTAAAACAAACTTCGGAAGTAACAAAACCATCAGTGAGTACTGTTAGGTGCATTATTAAGGAAGCTAAAGGCTCTGGCTTGCTCGCCGTGTTTCAGACTTCGGGTAAGAAAAGATCAGGGAAGAAAATTACCGGAATGGATAGTTTCGTTCAATCTGTAATAAAAAGATGTAATCATAATAACTACATAACAAGCAGCGAAACTCCGTACCGTAGAAAGGCTTCGAAAAATTTAAAGAAGATATAAATTTTAATGGCTCGGAATGAAGCTTACGACGTATTATAAAAGAGCTAGGCTTTAGATGAAAAAAAAGAACAGAAAATAATCGGAAGCTGGTAATTGAAAAAAGTAACATTCGATTACTACGAATCGAATATCTTCAAAAAATAATTAATTATAGACAAAAAAGAAGACTGAATCGACCGAGTTGTAAACTACACCGATGAGCCCTATGTCGACTCATCACGATGATAGCGACTCGGGTGATGAAAACAGTGATGATGATGATGGTCAAGATTATGATAACGAAAAAAAAAATTACAAATACCAGCTTCGCTTCAACTGAATAAAGACCTGGCAACAGCTCTAGTTTTGACTTAATAGAAGGAATATCTATTTTACCTCAAGATTAAATTATTACAATTATTATAACCTATATGTTTTGTTGATGTTCTAATAAATATTAAATAAATACATATGTTCATTTTAATAATTTAATAGCATTATGACGCAGAGTAAGTAATGTTTTTGCACGTGAGTGTACCATGCGCGAACTTACCTCCACTACGTCAACAAATGCTCAAGAAGTTTGCCGGCTATTATAACGAATGTAATGAATGAATGCGACCGTTGACATTGTTTATTACTTAGAATTCGGCTTATCTACTTCCTGACTATCTGGCGCGATATGACCTAGTGAACTATGCCTTGTGCAAAAATATATCTAACATTGATTTAACTTATTATACAGTCGATATCGAACAAGTCACACCGCTCGACGTGATATTCGCCGTCCGTCAATATCATAGAATATCCTGCACATGTGTAGTGTACGATATTCTATGATATTGACGGATTTTAATATTATGCTTATGGATCCGACAAATCCATAAAAATGATATTTTTTGTATAATAGGCCATTAGGCATTTAAAGAAAATTTAAAGAAAATGAAACATGAGCGACTAACTATTTATTTATTTATTAGGAAAACCAATAGCAATACATTTTTTTTATTACATTTTCGTATGAAAATCCTATAGCCAATAACAGGTTTCCCTTCATTTTAACATATTAGTCTATAACAGAGGATGCCAATAGTAATTCTAGTTATATATACACTATTAATGCAGCGCAAACGAATATTATTATAAATATTAATAAAGTCTTGTAATAAGGTTGTCATCGTCAAAAAATCGTTAAAAACAGTAACAGTAAATCAACATTGAATTATTTTTTATGTTGATTATTATCATCAATACTATTAATCCAAATTGTAATAATGAAATTGTCAAAGAAGAAATAATGAATAATAATTCAATGCGCTGGAGTCCTATAGTCACAGTGTTTATAACTGTTTTAGCTGGCTCTGGCCCACCTGCGTCACCACTGTTTTGCTGGGTGATAGATGCTGGGTTTGAATCGTCACATTCCCAACTAATATCATTACAAAGTATTTTAGCAACAAATGCTTTAAAATGTTATTGTCGAAACTAATATTATAAACAGGAAATATTTGATAGGCTCCGAAACGATTTTGAACATTCTTTCACCATCAGAAAGCTACATTATCCTTGAGTAACATATGACTATATTCATGCAATGCCAAATGCCAACGTAAATGTAGTGGTTGGTAGCAGAGTGCTCTGAAAAGAGGGCAAGGGAGAGATTTTTTGTACTGAAAGCGCACACCTGTGTTTTGTTGGCGTGAAATCGACTAGATTCTTTCACTCCATCAAGATTTGCGACTTAAGATCCTGTCATCAACCCCATATCCTTATAGTATACCCTTTCCAATAAAAAAAAGAATCATTAAAATTGGTTCGCGAGATATTGAATTATTCGTCCATTTTTCGCTCACATACGTAATTTAAATTTAAGACTTATATAGTTTTGTCACGGATACCATTTTTTAAATTAGACCCAATTGAAATGGGACTACACTAGTAGCACCAACTTTCAAGTATAAAAAGAATTATATAAAATCGGTCCACCCAGTCAAAAGCTCTGAGGTAACAAAAATAAAAATATAAAAACACAGACGAACTGTGAACCTCCACCTTTTTTTTATTCGGTTAAAAAATACAACATTTGATAACAGCACGCAACAAAGTATGCACACCAAGGACGTCAATTGTATATAAAAGAAGGGGGAATAGTCGAAATATACGATGACGCCATATAGGCGTAAATATAAATGTGGTTCTAAATAGGTACCAGAATGAACAGAAATAGAATATTGATGTATATCTATAATCTTGTAATTTGAAACTCATCACACAATATTTTATAGAATTATAAAGCAGTATATGCAAAGATATGAAGACAAATGTCATTGAAACACATGGACGCAAAACTAATGTAAATTGGGAGGACGCTGAAATGGAACTGGGATGTATATATCTCGGAATCTTTAAATACCTTTAAACGAGCAAATCTCCGAAGCGGCTCCAACGATTTTCATAAAATTTAGTTTACAGGGGATTTCGGGGGCGATAAATCGATCTAGCTACGATTTATTTTCAGAAAATGTTTTATTCGTGTTTTCAATAATCAACTCTTCCCGACATCTATTGGCGAATAATAATACTATTTTTCTTAATTGAGGGCAACTGACCGCTTTAAAAACACAACAAGATGGCGTTATCAAAAGAAAAAAACCAGTAAAGCTCGGTCATCATCTAGTAGTAATAAAAGTGGGGAAAAAACAAGGTTAAATAACATTAACAGATGAAGATAAATAGAATAATTGTAGTGTCATCGGTCTTTGATAGGTCTACAAATTTTCCAATCCCGGACGTCCTCTAGTTGGTAAAAATTGCTTTAGAAGATTACGTTACATAGATATATTTAAGTGAAGCTAACAAGAGCGTGTTAAAAGTGACTTTGCCTGAAAACAAAAGCCTTTGGATATTTGTTATTCAGACCACGTAAAGACTATTTCTCTTTCTTTCAGAACATTGCACAGATGCGAACATCACAAAATTCCAGTACGTGTATTATATTTCATTAGGAGTGCTGTTGTGGACGATACTGGAATACTCGCTGCATCGGTGGATCTTTCACTTGGACCCGGGGTCGTCGCTCATCATGATCAAACTGCATTTCTTAATACACGGCATGCACCATAAAGTAAGTGATTTGTCTTTTTTTTATCCCACCTACGCTGATATGGTCTCTCTAGACCATATCAACCTTAACTAGTAGGTGAGCTCACGGAGCTCAAACCTGACGACGTTGCTAACACGAACCCTAGCAAGAGCCGTGCTTCACGGACTCTACGAATCTGGATCGGAAACGCGACCCACTGAGAAGATCCGGCGAGAAACTCGGTGGGCTGTGTCTGTGGGTTAATTTACTCGTCGAGTCCTTCGTCGCAAGCGACGGGATCGACGAGGACGACGACCGGTGCTTGAGGTACCTAAAAGCACCGTTAGTGGATCGGGCGGATCCGAAATGACGTGATTTGTCTTAGTCACATCTTACCAAAACAATTTCGTTATTTACGCTTTAGGATTTAAACATCGATTTTTCGTGTAAATACTGTTTAGTGGATTCATGTAATTTAAGCTCGATAATCGTTTAGAAGTTCAGTATTAATCGACACAACTTAATCTATGGTTTCTTTATGGTAGTAATACACCATGCACATTTGTGCCTCACTCACTTTGTCGTCGAACAGATTATCGGATCTTTACTATCTGTAGCTATAGTATAGCGTTATATATTATATAGTAAGAATTTTTTTATTTAATTCCATACAGTACCCATAGACACAACTCATTGGATTTCTAGCCGGATTATCGCAGTAGGTTTCGAATTAATAATAGTGGATTGGAAAAGCCGTTATACTAAACTAATTAAAAAAATCGATATTTCGAAGTTATATACCTCACGGTGGATTGCAACGTTCACTTCTCTTCATATTGCTTACGGCCCACTTCGTGTTAAGTGCTGACACCCAATTTGAGACAAGGATTCTACGTCTCAGTATTACAGTACAACGGTTGCCCCACCCTTCAAATCGAAACGCATTACTGCTTCACGACTCCTATGATGGTAGGTGGTAGGGCCACCAGTTCTCTTATCACATCATGTTTTGGAGGGGATGAGTATACCCGCCTTTGATGGTAATGATGATGACTATCTAGATCTTTAGAACAAAAGTGTGGTTACATTACAGACAGGAAAGTGGTACTGAACTCTGCGAGATTATTACTGACTTAAAGGGAGTTAGGCAGACAATTAAGATGAACTACGGGTAAGGTCGGCAATAGTTAGGTTTAGCTTTGTTGGTCGAATTATAGGAAGATATTATGAATTGTATTAAATATGTTTCAGATTTGGGACAATGTTATCGGATATTTATCGGCTGCTATCATACGTTTACGCATTCTGACCAATATATTATTGATTTGATATCAGTTAGATACGCGTACCGTGACTCATATCGTGTAGGGTAATTTTGTTGGTTTCCGTAAGTTATGAGCCTACGAATTTGTGGTTTGTAATCGTTTTGATCAATTGAAATAAATTCTTGACTTTCTTCTCTTTATAGGCAAAGGGTCATTAAAACACACATCAATAGATATCGCCCTCGAAGGGAAACGATCCTCGTTTTATATGATTTTAGATGGTCATAGTCGTTCATAAGCATTAATATGGCGCAACGACCTTAAAGCAGTGGTTGGCAACTTTTTGATTCCTCAGCTAAATGCTTAATTCATGCACGGAATATTACTTATTATCTTACCTCGTAAGAGACGAAGTAAACATTTTTGAAAAACAAAGCTATAAAAATATATTTTACGAATAGTTGCTTTTGAAATAAATTTTAATTGTGCGTTATCTATATTTGCATCTTTGGTTGACAACGTTGTTATTTAAGGAAGCGTCGGAACGCTACTTCAACAAAGCGGCTTGATACGAAAACCCTGTTATCGTGGCCGCCGCTGATTACTTATCCGACCGCGACGGGACGCTCGAAACATGTCTTGTCGGATCCCCCGGATTCACTCTCGGTGCTTTTAGGTCCCTTAAGCATGTCGTCGTCGTGGCCTAAAGGATAAGACGTCCGATGCATTCATATCTAGCGATGCAACGGTGTTCGAATCGATGTCTATGGGCTCCAGTAACCACTTAATACCAGGTGGGCTCTGGGCTCGTCCACCCATCTAAGCAATAAAAAAAACATAGCTATCGCAACCAGTAAGTCTGCGGGCCAGCATATTGCATCTTACTATCAACGCCCTACGCTCTCTATCTATATCACAATCGTCCGTACCATCCTCTGTTACCCAGTGATCGAGGTACTTGAAGCACTTGACTTGTGTAAGCGTTGCGCCTGCTAGTCAGATTGGAGGTACTTTCTCGTAAGTTTTGTTCTGCGCTTTGAACACTAGCAGTTCACTCTTCTTGGCATTCTACCTCAGCTCGTGGGACTCAGCTTAGCTCTCACAAATCTTTAAATGTTTCCTGAGTGCACTCATAGATGGGCTCAGCAATACCATGTCGTCTGCATAACTAATGTTCTTAAAAGAAACTCCATCGATCATGCAGCCGACACCCGCACTACTGAGCTCATCGATGAGCTTATTCATATATATGGTAAATAGTAAAGGTGAGGTTAGACCCCGGCCTCACACCACATTCTAAAGGTGCGCATCAGAGTGCGCACCGGCCCATCGCACACTGTTGTTATGATTGCCATAACAATACTGAAAAGTTTTAATTAATTCAGGCCGCAGCTTTACTTCCCTAGCTAACTTATTCCATAATAAGCCATATCGAACAAGATCAAAAGCTCTGGACAGATCCAGGAAACATGCGCACACAGGTGTTTTCCTCCCAATATAATACTGCACAGTACTCTTAAGTGTCATTATCGCAGTATCAGTAATTCCTAAAACCAAACTGCCTATCATTAAGATGCACGTGTTTATTTAGGCACCTATTTAGTAAGCTATCCAAAATTTTAGCTGCAATTGTGGCCAAAGAAATCAGCCTGTTGCTATTGATGTTTGACAAATCACCTGTTTTGTTCTTAGGAATGGGTGTGACCATAGTCTTTATCATTTCCGCCGGGAGATAAGAATGACTTAAACATAAGTTAAACAATAAAGTCAAAATTCTAGGTAGGTGAACCCGCCTTTTGTACATGTTCAATACTAAGGCTATTATGTCCTGGGGACTTACCAGAGAGCCATATTTTTGACCACCGCAGTGATGTCACGGGCTCAAGAAACGCACCTCAAGGCCACTGACGTCATAACAATGCGCTCGAGTAGATGGACCTAACGGTGATGAGATTTTACAATGTTCTAAAAACTGATTGGAAATGTCTACCGGCTCTTTTGTCCCTTCAACATTCGATGGAAGACTCGATCTAGGACTCAACCTATTCACTTACCTCCAAAAGCTTCCGAAGCTACCATATGCATGATTGGACGCGATTAAGTCCATCTTAATCTTACGCTCGTTGTTTTGACACTCCTTTAATTTGGCTTTGAAAGCTTTCCGAGATTCACTCATTTGCGTGTAAGTCATGCCAGAACTGGGCTTACCTATATCGAGCCTCCGCGTGAGATTTCTTTACGTACTTATTCCATCCCGTGACATATTTCACTTAAAATACGTATCACAGATTTTATATAATAATATATAATTTATCAATATGAAGTCTATACCTATTCTACGTTCTCACACATCTTATCACAGCACTACCGAAAAATAATAGGGAAGTCAATATCTCTTAATTTACTATGACACCGTTTTTGATACTTATTAATATGAAAGGAATACCTAATACCTATACCCTATATAGTATTCTTTGAGACTTGTTTGAAGAAGAGCCTAGAATGAGTTTTTAAGAGTTTATAAGTGTATTTGCATTATGTATAATATGTGTACTAATTTAATGATACTTTAATTTTGTGTGCGATGTACATAGGAAAAAGTAAGCCTATTTATTTCCCCTTTATTGAGGAGTTTGGTTGGATGTCGAGTTTATAGTATCTTTTTCAGGTTACGCGAGTCGTAATCACAATTAATACTATGGTTCTATACGGTTCTATATTTTATATTTATATATTTTTTTGTCATTTCAAATACTTGACAGTTTTCGTGGTCATGAGCTCCTTTTCAGTGGTAAAACTACATTGCGAGTTGTTGGTGAAGTGATGCTTAAAAAAGAGCATACGAAAGCATATATAGGAATAAAAATACATTTTGATTTTATCTGTTTGTTTACGGACGAGGTAGAGTTTTTAAAATATTGATTGAATTTAAATATTGATATTACACTTTTAATTTTAATACCAACATCTGAGATAGTTGTGAAGTTCGAAAAACCAACATTCTTAAGATTACGTCACGATAAAGTCACGATAACCTGCCTGAATCTGCTTACTTGCAAATCCGACCTTCTGACGTTTACTGTATGTTCTTGATTGTATATCTATAGTTTTACTTCCAGGTTCCCTTCGATGGTTTGCGCCAGGTGTTCCCCCCCATACCGGCTCTAGGTTTAACCACAATAATATACTCAGCACTTCGGCCGTTTCTGCCCTACCCAGTGCTAGTGCTGACCGGAGGACTCATTGGTGAGATTTAAAAAAGAAAAACATCAATTAATTTCTTTAGTAGTTATAAGTAATAAGCGGCTTGGCTCTGCCCCTGGCGTTGCTGACGTCATTGGGCGACGGTAACCACTCACCTATCGGGTGGGCCGTATGCTCGTCTGCCTACAGGGGCAATAGAAAACAAGGCAAATAGAAACAAGAGTAGATGTGATGTAGTGTGATTACAAGACAATGACATATAGCTTCATTTGTACTATCTTTGGGTCGTAATGTGGAATGTATTTACTGGTGGTAGGACTACTTATGAGTCCACACGGGTACCCTCACCACCACCCTGATAATTCTGCCGTGAAACAATAATAATGCGTTTTCTGTTTGAAAGGTGTTGAGTTTGGTGAAAAGGTGAAAAGTTTAAAAGGTGGGACTTTTCATACTACGTTCCTCCCAAATATTAACATCGCCTATTATAAGGATTGAGCCATCACCAAGATATGAGTGGAAAAGGTTGGAGGAGACCTTTGTCGATTGGCAAACAGATCTGCAGAAAATAAGAAAAAAATCAAATAATAGGCTAGATTAAGGTTTAAATAAAATTTAAGTTTTCTATATAATATTATATTTAGTCATATAATTGTAATATGGATCTGAATAAAAGGCTATATTATTATTATTATTATTATTATAAGGATGCTTGATGTCACCGAAAATATTCTAACAAGTCACCTACAATATATCAAATGTTTGCCGAAGATTATTCCAAGATTAGATATAAAGGGTTATCAAATATATATAATATTATATAAGCGTTGAATCCTTGAAGCATAAAATATATCTTATTCGATAAATAAACATAATATACATTGTTTTTGTATTGGATAAATAGGTGGACGAGCTCACGGCCCATTTAGTGTTAAATGGTTACCGGAGGCCGTAGACATCTACAACGTATATGCCGCCACACACCTCGAGACATGAGTTCTAAGGTGAGACCTTATAGTAACAACGGCTGCCCCGCCCTTCAAACCGAAACGCATTACTGCTTCACGGCAGAAATAGGCAGGGTCGTGGTGCCTACCCGCGCGGACTCACAAGAGGTCCCACCACCAGCAATTACGCAAATTATAATTTTGCGCGTTTGATTTTTATTACACGATGTTATACCTTTACCGTGGAAGTCAATCGTGAGCATTGGTTGAGTATTTCATTAGAAAAATTGGTACCCGCCTAGGATTCGAACATCGGTGCATCGCTCAACACGAATGCACCGTACGTCTTATCCTGTAGGCCACGACGACTTCAAACACTGTTTAAGAATGGACCGCTATCAGAGAAGCTAGCTTATCTGGTTTATCTTTACTGATAAAGCTTTAAATTTATTATGTTTTCAGGCTACCTAACTTACGATATGATACATTATTATGTTCATCACGGCTCGCCAAAAGACGGAACCTATCTGTACGCGATGAAGAGATACCATTCGAACCACCATTTCCTCAATCACGACAAAGGTTCGCTTTTGCCATTCTTATAACACCTACATATTATTGAAAGGTCAAAATGTATTTGGCTTTAGCGAAATTTTTGTAACTTTACAAAAGAGTAATTTAAAGTTTAAAAATTGCTAAAAATATCATCATAACAAAAAAACTTCTTCAGCTGTTTGAAATGTGGTAAACATAATTGAAGTTCAATTAAAAACATCGAATTGTTAAGACTAATACAAAAAAAAACGGATCTTTAAATAAGCATTTTTTTCCTACCTAAGCTGGTGGTCTTGAGAGACCATATCAGCGTCACCGGGCTAGTAGGTGAGCTCACGGGGCTCAAACCTACAAATATAAATTGTCGCGAAACCGAAATGTCGCTTAAACCAAATGCCTTTCGCCCCTCTGTATTATATGTAGGTATGTATATAAATATTAGAAAAAATATAAATATCATATCAAATCATATGTAGGTATGTATAAAACAAAGTCGGGTTTGTTCGAACACTTATAACTCGAGAACCGAGACTGATTTTCATGTTTGTTTTTAATTTGTTTTGTTGTATTTGTCTCCGTCCCAAATAGTAGGATAACTATTAATAGTATCGGAAAAAATCACGAAAATAACTAAATAAATGATGAAACATTTTCCCGTACAAAATGTTCATTGGTCAAACATTTAATGCCGTTATCGTCAGGTTTGAGCCTCGTGAGGCTCACCTACTAGTTAAGGTTACGCTGATATGGTCTCTCTAGACCATCAGCTTAGGTAGAAAAAAAAAGCCATTGATACGGTAAGCTCTCCTCCCCTCAAATTAAAGAACCTGTTTTAAACAAGAATTTCAAATAGACAAGATATTGTATATCCACATTATTCGGATAATGGCGTATTTTAGATTTTAGAAATTCAATACGGTACCGTAATGAAAAAGGATTGACATATATTTTGGTTGTTAAATATTTATGCGTGCGTTCAGAAATTTATTTCCTGTAAACTAAGGAAAATATTATATATCATACGTGTATATACATAAACATATCACTTACGATACGTCTGGATAATGCTACCTTAATGGCAAAGTGATATTTAGTTCAGCTAATCTATAACACGAACTTCATTGACTGTTAGGTACATCGATTTATTATCATCGTGGTAATAGATCGATGGTTAGGTGGTACGAAGTTCGACGGGTCAGCTACACTCGCGAGCAAAAGTTTGGAATCACTTACTTGAAATTGATTCCGCGCGATCTTGTGTACTAAATATTTTTTTGATAATCATAAAAATGAGATCATTTTAAAGGTTGAATTCCTAACTTTAAACTGATACCAAATTCATTAAAATCAAGCCAGTATTTAAGAAGTTATCTTGGATTAAGTGAAGGAATAACGAAAAAGACGTGTTTCAATTGCTTGATACGTCGCGAGTTGCGGCCTACTGACCCCTATAAAAGCACCTGTTATCGGATTTTCTTTATCAGTCGACTTTCACACGTTGACTGGTACATATCTCGGCTACTTTTGACCCTTTACCTTGTACGACAATTGGGACAACACCTACAGAAGTAGCACAAATCGTAGCCCTATTGCAAGAAGAGCTCAGCCAGCGGATTGTCGCTCGTCGGCTCCAAATAAGCCATTCCTGTGTTTCAAAAGTTTGCAAGCGCTTTCAAGAGACTGGTAGCTTTATCCCGAGACCAAGATCTGGACGGCGCCGGGGCACATCGGAGAGGAATGACCGTTTTATCGTGTTAACCTCTCTCCGAAATCGGCATTAACCTGGTGTCGACGTCCAACAGGAGCTCCGAGATGTTCGTAGGGTAGCAGCTAGCAAGTAGACAGTTCGTCGACGACTCAAGCAAGCGAATCTGACTCCAAAAAGGCCTGTCACAGGCCCGAAACTCACGGTAGCTCATCGACAAGCACGCCTTCAATTTGCTCGTACCAATCTTAATTGAGAGGTTGAGCAATGGAGGCAAATCCTGTTCTCCGACGAGAGCAGGATGTGTTTGCATGGTAGCGACCGAAGAGGTTGGGTCTACAGGCGGCCTGGGGAGCGATTTGCGCAGTGCTGTTTCGCTGAAACAGTGGCTTATGGGGTCGGCTCTTGTATGATGTGGGCCGGCATTTCCTTCGACGGTAAAACCGAGCTTGTTTTCGTGCCTGGTGGGGGACGAGGAGGCGGTCAACTTCGGACGGGTACATTTCCAATATTCTGCTGGAACATGTCGTTCCCTATGCGGGATATGCCGGTGATAGCTTCCTCCTTAAGCACGATAACGCTCGTTGTCACACTGCCCGTGGAACAACTGAATACTTCGAAGAAGTCTATATCGCCACATTGGACTGGCCTGCGCTCAGCCCTGACTTGAATCCTATTCAGCACGTGTGGGATGAACTGAAGAATAGGGTTCGTTCCAGAACTTCTGCTCCTTCATGCCTGAATGAGCTGAAATCGGCGTTGATTGAGAAGTGGGAAGGTATCCCACAAGAATCAATTCAAAAGCTGATCAGGTCTATGAAGAATCGTCTTCGAGGAGTTATTGGGGCAAGGGAAGGGAACACAAAGTACTGACATTTAATTTTAAGGCTAAATAAATTTTTTATTTATTAATTTTTGTTGTTTTATGCATTCATTATTTTTCCATATTTCCTTTGTTTCCTACCTCCTTCACTTAATCCGGAATAGCTCCTTAACTACTGGCTCGATTTGAATGAATTTGGTATCAGTTTAAAGTTAAGAGTTCAACCTTTAAAATGATCTCATTTTTATGATTATCAAAAAAATATTTAGTACACAAGATCGCGCGGAATCAATTTCAAGTAAGTGATTCCAAACTTTTGCTCGCGAGTGTAGTTTAATTAAAAATAAATAACAAAAAAAGACAAAAAACCGGCTTCAACACACTGAAAATGACAATCTCGTTAACGTAAGTGAAGTCAATTAAATATGCATTATTAAAATATATCTCAGAAACTATTACGGATATTTATAAAACTTAAATGGAACCAGTTTTCAAATAAATATAAAAAAGATTTATCATAATCGGTTTAATTAGACAAAAGTTCTGAGGTAAAACACATTTCGAATTGATAACTTAATTTTTTTTAAAGTCGATTGTGAAAAGATTGTGGTATAAGAAAGTAAAGTAGAGAGAAAGTAAAAAAAAAGTAGAAGATAGAAGAAAGATTGTGATAGTTTTTGTTATCTATTTCCTTAGGACTCTCTTATTAAGAGCTAGAGCGCGTTGCAGACCCTTATGATTTGGTACCAGTTTCTTGCATATTTTTGCTGCGACTTATACATGCGTTCGAGCTCAAAGATAGTCCGTTTGACCGAAAGAATCGAATTCAAATAACTAAAACAGTTTCAACGTAAGCCTGAATAATCAAAATTCGGACTTCGTCGTCACCACTTATTCAATACCTGGGAAATGTTATATTTTGGCTGATAAAAATGATGTAGGTATCTCTTCGCTCACGCAAATCGATTCTGACATAAAAAAATATTTAAATGACATTTCGGTATATCGCAGATGTCACACCTACTACTTTGTCCCTTGTATTTTAAGCTTATCTATAGGTATAGGCAACTAATATGCAACTATGTAGTAAGATTGAGGAGAAAAATTAATAGTATATTTGTGGGAATATCGGTACGGTTCACACTGGCACACTCTATTTATTTTAAAAGAGAGATGTCAAAGTCAGTAGTCGATCGATATTACAATATTATAATCGAGATTCCGATCGAGGTTATTATACGAGTGTTTTTATGAAAATAAGATTTTAAAGTACCTAAAAATTCACTAGATTTCACCCTACAATCCCACATAATTATATTTTCCGTGATTCCTTCAAACTATTGTCTATACTATAATAATATTATAAAGAGGAAATATTTGTTTGTTTGTTTGTTTCGAATAGGCTCCGAAACTACTGGACCGATTTGAAAAATTCTTTTTCCATTAGAAGCCGACATTGTCCCTGATGAACATAGGCTACTTTTTTTTATTTTTTATTTATTTATTTTTTTTGGTTTCATGTGTGTTTTAATGTTTCCGAAGCGAAGCGAGGGCGGGTCGCTAGTATTGTATAAATTGGTAGTAAAAGTAGTGTCCGGTATACCACATATTTGCTCGGTTGAGTAGATACTATTTTCTCGTCTACTCTTCATATGCCGCTAAGCAAACATGTGAAGAGTAGGAGAGAGGCTTAAACTAGAAGTTATACAGAGATTTCGCCCTAATGTCTCAAATGAATATTAGATCCTTAATTGTTCATTTTCTTCGAAAAAACAAAACAAAGAAAGAAAGATGTAATATAATAGCGCATTTAAACGCTATTATCTACGGTACGGTGAAGGCGGTCACAAAAAACTCATTATAGTCGAATGAAACTAAAACCTGTAATTCTTGGTATATGAATTGTATTTTTTTTTCTTTCAGCATACGGCATAAGCTCGAAAATGTGGGACCATGTGTTCAGGACAGTTGCTCACGTAAAAAAATTAAGTTTTAGCTTACGTTGGTAGGAAGTGTTTATTTACAAAAAAAAAAAAACAATCACTGAATGTTTAACAAAGGCTAAGTCAATTAAAGGTGGTATTTTTTGATGTATTACTACTAATTTTATTTAATATCAAAATCATATTCTTTTAAGACATTAATTTAGTATTTGCTTTGAACGTTTACATGCCGTATCAAAAAAAAAAAGAAATATTTTTGTAATAATGTATGAATAATGTTCCTTGTAATGATTTGTCATTTAGTTTTCGAAAGCATAAAAACTGTGGTACTTGTATTATTTTAAATTGTTCTGTATTTTATTTTCTAGTTTAATGTATTTTTTTATTTCTTTTAATGTCATTGTTCTATTATAGTTGTGATGAAAATGTGATTAGTTTTCGTATATATAATATAGATGTTTAATATAGGTTTATGGCGCAGTTAGGTTATTTAAATGTGCTATTGTGATTTTAAGAGAAGTCGTCGTGGCCTAGAGGATAAGAGAGCCGGTGCATTCGTATCGAGCGATGCGACTCTGCCGGTGTTCGAATCACTCAGGCAGATACCATTTTTTTAAAGTAATACATACCTCGCTTATGTTCACGAATGACTTACACGATGAAAGAATAACATTGTGTATTAAAAATCTGTCATAAAAATTATTGTTTAGTGTAATTATTTAGTGGTAGACCGTATTATGAGCCCGTGTGGGTTGTACCCGTGTTGTTGTTGTAGGTACTGCTATTTTACCTATTTCTGCCGCTGAAATATAATGCGGTCTAGATTAAAGGGCGGCGCAGCCGTTGCACTAAGCAGTTAAGCATCAGAACTCGGCATTTACTTTGTTGATGTCCATGGGCTCTGGTATCCACTAGGCACCAGGTGAGTTCCGAGCTCGTTCCACGGAATATATAAAAAATGAATGAATTATCAAAATATTTTTGGGAACAAAAAGTATTTTTAGCTTTATTAATAATGTTATTTTTATTATATAATTGTGTACTTATATATAATATGTAATTGTGAACTTATATAATGTAAATCTAGTTTGTTTCACAGTTGTCAAATGGGGAACAATTACCGAAACACTAAAATTATACTAATTAATTTCAGATATATCGTGAATAGGTCGGAAATTATTTTTTCATATTTCATTTACATACTTATGATATTTTATCATACTTTCTTTAGATTTGATAATAATATGAGATACCATTTCGTTCGATAACTCGAGGCCTTTTTTTCATAGTAATATTAACTCAGTAACTGCGAGCTAGTCTGTGGTGCTTGACGGCCCTTTGGACATGATCTTTTTCGCACGTTCTTGTCGTGGGTAAACAATCCACTTTTCATCACGAGCGATCAATCTTTTCGTAGACGGTTCTGTTTCTTTATAAATAAGAATCGCAAAGGAGTGACGAAATTCATTAAAGTCGCTTTTAGTCAGCTCGTGTGGTATCCAAATACGTGCCTTTTTTATTTCCAAACCTATCGAATCGGTCCAGACTGCTTTGTGGTCAAATCGTAGCTTTTCATCTCTGTTTCATCCAAAGCATTACGGAACCAAGTCCATTAAACTGCTCTTATGTATTTTTTATGAAACTGCCTTTGAAATTACTCGTTAGATTCATTCATTTTATCGAACTTTAAAAGGCGGGAAACTGTTTTTAATTTTTTAATTTTCCATTTTGAATAGTCTATTTAAATAGTATCATAACATGCCAAAAACAAACAGCACAACTAAATAAATTTTCTGTAACTTTTTGCTCATAAAATACGAAAAAAAAACTTTCCCTTGCCTCATATGTTATAATATTTCGTCAATGAAAACTATTTAGGTTGACAGAATAATAATAAAAAATGTATAGAAAATTAGTTTATATCAAAATAAATACTCGTGATGCCTCTTTGATGTAAATATCCGCGGTCATTTAACGAAAAAGCACACTAAGTAATGTTGTATTGTAATGCTTTGGATTATTTGGATTTGAAATCGCGTTTGGTTATTTTCGGTAAGGCTGTGTTAAATTACTAAACTAACGTCCTCGTTCTAGGTAGTAATAACAAATAAGATCGCCGAATTTTCATCGTTCAGAAAACGAAAACAATACATTCATATTCAAGGCACGTTCAAGGACGAATGAAATAATAATAACCTAAAAGTGAAATCTCTGGTGTGAATTTTTTTTATATAATACTTCCCTATTGCATTGCACATTAACAAGCAATTAAAAGACATATTATGTAGTTACAATAAAGCATTGCAAGGTGAAATTTTGCAATCACGAATCACTGACTGTTTTAAAAAAAAAACCTTAAAAATGTTCACATTTCGGAATTAAAGCGTATTCTTAAATTGCAGTTTTAATTTATGCAAAAATATATTATCTGTGATCCGACATAAACACAATTGTATATTTATTTATGTTACATAATAATAATAATAGGTCGTAGCTTTGAACTCGCAATTCCAGTAGTGGTGGAGAGTGTTCTAATTCTTAAGTAAATTAAAGAAGAGGAAAATATACAAATCAAATGTCAATTTACAATCTTTGAATGTAATTTGTAATTATATAAAAAAAAACTTTCGGTCATGCCTATGAGCAATGATGTTATAGTAAAAAATTGTTCGGATGGTGGGCTGATTTACATTGATTTAGTGACTGGCGACAGTGAAGAGCATCACTGGACCGTGCTATTTATACGCGTCTATGAGTTGTTTTTTTTTGTAGCGGTCTAGAGTACCACCACGACACTTCAAAAAGGTACCTAAAAAAATATAAAAAAATTGTTATTATATTTTTAGCTTTTTGTTTGTATGAATCATAATAAAAAATGCGATAATATTAAATATTATTTTTGTAGCGTATGTTTTTTATTTCATGTTCTGTTTTTCTGGCTGTTAGATAATTATAATTAATTAAGTATCGATATATTGTGAAGCGAAATAAAAAAATAAGAACCGGTCTCTGTCTAATTGAGTTATAATGATTGGTCAAAGAATCACAATTCTTCACTAACAATGGTTTGCATTAATGTGAGGTTTTTTTTTAATTGGTTAATTTTTTTTTCATAGGATTAGTGAGCTCACTTGAGCCGACTTTAATGTAAATTGCTTGCCGAAGCCCATGTGAATGCCGTCACCAATTTTGAGAAATCAAAGGTCGAACTTTCAATTGTATAATGGCTGTTTCACTATTTAGACTAGCTGATTAGACTACCTGAAATTTGTATGCAGCGGGAACAGCGCCCCTAGCGGCAAACATAGGCAAACGTTCCAACACCATACATTGACATAAACTTTTACGCTGTCGAGAACGTTAAAAAACTCGCACTAAGCACATAGAACGCATGACTATGTACTTCGTGATAAAAATAGGCGGGATGGTGGTACATACCCGCGCGGCCGTGCGGGGGTTGCAAACGGTTTTGCTACATATCACGGATATGTGTTTGTGGTTTATAGTTAAAGATTAAATATTAGTAATCATTTAATTTAATAGTTAAGAAGATGTTGGGTAGCAAAGTCGTATTTCCCGTATTTCTATTTCCTTGCCGCATCATTTCGTAAATAGGCTTTACGTTGAAGGATCAGGCTTTTTGGTAGAACCTAAGAAGTCACGTTCAATGATTTTGTTTGATTTTCCAAAACATTCCACCTTCATAGATATTAAACAGTTACTACACGTCTAAACTTGAAGAAATACTTATTGCAGTTAGGAGATAATAACAATTCATTTAACACCCGCATTGTTATCGTCCTAAATACAAAAAAAACAGATGAATAATAATCTAACAGGTGAATGAATAATTGTCAAAAAATTACGTAATTCATGATAAATACATGCGTTATCAAATTTAGTGATTTCTATTAAAAAAAAAAAAACAGTGCAACGCAATGAACGTGATTTGATTAGTCAAACTTTTAGATAAAAATCTTTTTGTATAATTTGAACGGTGATAAGACGAGCGACTTTTGTTGATTTTCGTACTAGCCGTTACTATGAAGCGATGTTTTCGACTCTGATTTCTTTATACGTATCATCATAGACAAAGTTTTTTTTTTTAAAGTAACCGATTTGGATGCTCATACAGACAATAATAATGTATGTGAAAAAAATGTTCTGTAAATTTAGAAGTGTTTTAAGGGTAGTCGTATTGTTTTTATTGTTCGTGAATGTAAGTGGATGTAACTTAGGATTGGACTTCCTAGCAGAAGATTTACTAGCAGCCTTGGGTCCAATATTGACCTCTACATCAAACATATTTGGTGATATATTTAAAACACATTCCATAGGTAAGTCGTTTTATATTTAAGTGATTTTCAAGTGTTGTATATAATATTTGTTCGGATTATGAAAAACTACTTCTTTTTTGCTTACTTGGATGGTAACTGACGCATCACCTTTTTTTATTGCTCAGATTGGTGGACGTGCTCACGGCCCACCTGGTGTTAAGTGGTTACTGGAGCCCATTGACATCTACAACGTAAATGCGCCACCCTTCAAACCAAAACGCATTACTGCTTCACGGCAAAAATAGGCAGGGTGGTGGTACCTACCCGTGCGGACTCACAAGAGGTCCTACCACCAGTAATAACCTGATGCTAAGTGGTGGAGCTTATAAAGGGTGGTGGTATCTACCTGGCGGGGTGAGAAGACGCTCTAGTACCAGTAATTTATGTAAACGTATAGATTATGTATATTTAAATGTAAGATTTGAAACCTTTGATCTCGTATCTCGAAGTTAACAGCGGAATTTATGTTGTGTTCTCTGTGCAATGTACATTTCTAGACATTTTGCTGTGAGGCGAGGCTAACATTCATTACCGTATACAATTTATTAAAATAAAATGAACAAATACAGTAGTTTCTTATTGGTAGTAGGGCCTCTTGTGTGGCCCGTACGGGTGGGTACCACCCTTCTATCTATTTCTGCCGTGAAGCAGTAATGCGCTTCGGTTTCAATGGTAAAACTGAGACTTAGAACTCCTGCCTCAAGTTTGGTGGCGGTATTAACGTGGTTGATGTATCCTTGGGCTCCGATGAGTAATGACACCACCTATCCTGACAATTAAAAAAAGCCATGAAATTAGAAGTTTAAATAAATTTAATTTCTTCTCGTTTCCTTTCATCATCATCATCATCATCGTCAGCCTATAGCAGTCATCTAACTACGAATTACGCCAGCAAAAAAAAATTATGACTGGTTTTAAGAAAGAAAAAAAAACATAAATTTTCGAACTCAATATATTATCTGTGCTATCAATATCTATTTTTTTTTTGTCAAATAGAAGAAGAAGACGGCCCTATTACTCCTGATCTGATCACCGAGTGTTTGAAATGTGGTCACGAGCTGGCCCGCAGTTCGAGAGAGCGCGGGAACAAGCTCGTGAAGAATGGTATCAACCTGGAGGCGTATTCACCATCGCTGCTACACTTCTTCTCTCCTTCTTACTCAGCTGATATAAACAACGCAGTGGAAGTGTCCCATGAGATTCTTAGTTCAACGAAAGTACTTCAGACGAAGTTATGTGCGTGGTAAGTTGTCTTGAACTGTTCTATTGGAGTTTACTCCTTGATAATTGTTTTAATTTATAGCTTTGAAATAAAAAGCGTTAGGTAAAAATTTTTTCAAAAAGATTTACCTCGTAACACTTAAATATCAAATTAATTTTTTAATAATATTTTATTCAATGATCACACCACATTTAGTAAAACGTCTACTTAAAATTTCTGTGTTCTTTGATGTCTATTGAAGGTGAGATGGATGGCAACGATTTTATACATTAAGGAGTATTATATTATTAACAAAGAGTTATGAGTATACATGTCATTTAGATTAAATTAATGTTCATTTTAATTTATGAATTCTGTTAGAACTATTTAGTCAGTACCTAATTCAAAATTAACAAAATTTTAGTAAGATAGTAATTTACGTTCTTAAAAATAGATGGCAGCACATGTTTAATTAAATAACATCGAATTCATATAATTAATTATGAGTATGCTAAATTTAGAGACTTTGCACACTAAGAGCATTTATTAAGAAACCAAAAATGGTTTAGTGATTTTCAAAATATTATATCTCAATAAAAAAATGGTCACATAAAAAATAAAAGTTTTTGTAGCTTCAAACCCGATCATTGAGAAAAACAAATTTGAAAGTCAAGGCCATGATATGATCTACCATCATTATATATATATTTATTTCCACAGCAGTGATGTTACGCCAAACACGTTTATGGCATTCTTGGAGAACCAGGTTATTAAAGTCCAAGATCCTACCCTCGGCATGCCCTCAACCATTATCTGCGGGAACGCCAAGTACCGCACAACAGATGGCATTTGTAACAACGAGCGACACCCTTACTGGGGCAGGAAGGGCGCGTGTTTTACTAGAATAGCTAACCCTAGATACGGCGATGGTATGTTTTAGTTTTTAATGGTTTTAAGATTGTTTCCGAACAAAATGATTTCGTGATCAAAATATTGTGGGTAGAAATCTTAATACGCGATTCGCTTTATATGTATCGTTATGCCGGTAAGAGTAACGCCATTTGTTATCAAATAGCAGAAACGAATATCAAAAGAACTAGTAATATCGAGAACGCTAGAGAAGTGTAACGCCATCTATTATCAGGGGGGAAAGCATATCGAAACGACTAGTAAGTACTACCGGGAATGTTCTCGGTAATTGTAGACTTGTCATGTCGACTATAAAGCGTTGCAGAGATTACATAAAGGCAGTCGGTAATCGGTTCTACTCGAAGCGAAACAGCGAACGGATCACCTGAAGCGAAGCGGAAGAACTGAATTGCGAATTATGAAATGTGCCCTAAGTGTTCTAATTGTTAAATAGAGTTTGTACTTGAGTGAAACTTTTATAAATCCCGAGCCCCAGCGCGTAACAGTGTATATATTTCAAGAACCAAATCTGTTTTTTAACTTCACTTGGCTTTCATAATTTCATGATCACTAGTGAAGCAATGAAATGATGATCTATGAAAAGCAATGAATTATTTTGTAGTCGTAGACTTTTTGAGATCGCGCTATTTAAGTTTATACTTATTGCTATTTCGAGTTCAATAATTATAACTATTTCGAGTTCAAAAAACACAATGAAACTTTTTCAAATACACAGGGTGTGTTGAAACCGTTCTCGAAAACGAAGATATTTTGCTATTGGTTAGGTACGTTTATATTATTATATAGGCGAATGGTGAACCGTCGACGTCGCCCAAAGCACGTCATTACGGATCCCCCTGATCCATTAAAGGTGCTTTTAGGCACCACAAGCACCGTTCACCGTCCTCGTCGAACCCGTCGCTTGCGACGAAGGGCTCGTTAACCCATAGACACAGCCCACTGAGTTTCTCGCCGGATCTTCTCAGTGGGTCGCGCTTCCGATCCGGTGGTAGATTCTGCAAAGCACTGCTCTTGCTAGGGTCAGTGTTAGCAACTCTCCGGTTTGAGCCCCGTGAGCTCACCTACAAACGTTAGGGTGAAGCAGAAATAGCCTCTCAAGGCTATCACCATAGGTAGGGAGAAAAAAAATTTATATAGGTACACATTACTGACGTACTTATTAACTAGGTTCATATCTTTAAAATGTTAGCCCTTTTTGTACTGAGCTTACTTTGATATATTTTGCAGATATCGCTACGGGATTTTTGAAAAAAGTATCTTTTAATTATTTTTTTTACCTTAAATAAATATAAAAATAAATGGTAAATTCACAGATAAAATAGTTTAAAACGGTCATTTATAAATGTTTTTAACTTATTAAAAGCGTTATACATGCGCGCCCTAAGATACGTCCGTACAGGCTCAGAGTGTATTCTGAGTGTACAGGTTTTTTTTTGCTTAGATGGGTGGACGATCTCACAGCCCACCTGGTGTTAAGTGGTTACTGGAGCCCATAGACATCCACAACGTAAATGCGCCACCCACCTTGAGATATAAGTTCTAAGGTCTCAAGTAAGTTACAACGGCTGCCCCACCCTTCAAACCGAAACGCATCACTGCTTCACGGCAGAAATAGGCAGGGTGGTGGTACCCACCCGCGCGGACCCACAAGAGGTCCTACCACCAGTAATTACGCAAATTATAATTTTTGCGGGTTTTTTTTTAATTTTTATTACACGATGTTATTCTTTCACCGTGGAAATCAATCGTGAACATTTGTTTCATTAGAAAAATTGGTACCCGCTTGAGATTCGAACACCGGGTGCATCGCTCAACACGAATGCACCGGACGTCTTATCCCTTAGGCCACGACGACTTCAACGACGGTTTATACGTAATACCTATAATCAAACTGCGCAATAGTCGGTATTCCGTAGGAGTGGGTGATATAAACCGTATATAGATTCAATATCTATATATCGCAGCAATATCGTTGAATCCGATATCGCCTTATCAGCCGATACACTATATTGCTCGACGTGACGCGCATCGGCGCATCGTACCGACCGATACGTATATCCGTGATCAGTGTGCTTAGTGCGAGTTTTGTAACGTTCTCACTAGCGAGCCAGTTTGCTCAAATTTGTATGCAATTGGAACAGCGCCCCTAGCGGCAAACGTACTCGGTGTTATTTTGTGAGTGCGAGTTCATATTAACGTTGTGATCTCGTAACCGAGTAATTTTACCGAAATGAGTACTACGAATGACATTTGTGCGAGTGCGTGTTACAAATTAGTGGATTTTAACGTTTCGATCGAGTATTTCTTTAGTAGTTTTATTTTTCCAACTAGAGAGGCAAAAATATCATGCCATAGAGCCTAATCTTTTTTTATGAAAAATGATAATATGGAGTGAAATGGATTTGATTAATTTTAAGCATTAACCAATTGGCATGGAATGAAATGAAATGAGATCAGATAATATGGGATAAAATATAATCTCTGCAAAATGCTGATTATATACTGAGATTTTTTTCAGTGGACCTTTTCGAAGACTTCGAGAAGCTACGTCCAGCGGTTTTGTTTAATTTTTTTAAATTTTCGCACTTTCACAGATACTAAGCAGTTAATAAACCCACGTTACTTTGTTATTGCACAGATGGGTGGACGAGCTCCCGGCCCACCTAATCTTAAGTGGTTACCGGAGCCCATAGACATCTACAACGCAAATGCCGCCTCCCACCTTGAGATATTAGTTCTAAGGTCTCAGTATAGTTACAACGGTTGTCCCACCCTTCAAACCGAAACGCATTACTGCTTCACGGCAAAAATAGGCAGGGTGGTGATACCTACCCGTGCGGACTCACAAGACGTCCTACCACCAGTAATTACAAAAATTAATTTTGCGGGTTTGATTTTTATTACATGATGCTATTCCTTTACAGTGAAAGTCAATCGTAAACATTTGATAAGTACGTATTTCATTAGAAAAATTGATACCCGCCGGCGGGATTAGAACACCGGTGCATTGCAAGATACGAATACACCGGACGCCTTAACCTTTAGGCCAGGACGGTCTCAAAATTACACTTATACACGAAGAAATATTAAATACGCATTAACTAAGAAACATTAAATAGACAAAATAAAACAATTCACACAATTTAGCTCCTCGCGGTCCCTCCAAAATGTCTTTTCATCTTTTTTCCTAGTTGTTCAATTGTAAATGAATAAATCAAAATCAAATCGAGTTTACGTTCTATACGGTGAAAAATGAAGAATTGTGAGTGTGAGTTGAGATATGCTACTCGCTTCGCAGGGCGTTTATTCACCGAGAGCAGCAATAATATTATTTCTCGTATATTGGTAGCACGTGATGTTTTGGCATTAGACCGTCTAAATGAAATACAACGCATTTTAACAGCATTTTAATGGGAACCGACTACTTTCAAAATTATTCGGGTAATGTCACGTGTTCAATACTATTTTGTACCTTTAGAATTAAAGTGGCTCAACCCAAAATTCTTAGTTTCTGGTAAACTTCAATATTGTAATACAATAATTGTATTTTTTTAGTTTTTCGGTTTAAACACTTTAAGGCATGCCATTTTATTTGAAAAAGACAGAAAGAGTACTTTGTCCTTTTCTAGACTAAAAGAGACTGTTTAATTTTATAAGCTGATAGAATAATATAGAAAAGAATAATAGGATACCCTCTAATCGTCACATTGGAAAAAGGTATGGCTTTATCATTTTATCATTTAAATTATTTTTTATTGCACTTATAAAACTAATTTAATTTACAATATGTAACTACATATATCTATAACTAATCCGTACTTGTCAAATTCCTCATAAATTGTCAATATTCTTAATAAAATTCCTATTAATAATATACAAGTACAAATGTTGAGCTGCTTGCCAGAAATGATATAATAGTGTTTTGTTTTTTTGTTGTTTCCTTGTAGGCTGCCTGTAATAATCTAAATCTGTGTGAAAGGCAATAAATGATTTTATTATTATCTACTAATGGTAGTCCAGTGGTCGAAATTTGACCATAATTTATTTAAATGTTAAGTTTGAACATTATTATAGTTCTATTGTCACCTTTCTATTATCATCATTTCTATAATAATCATTGCTCTATGTCGCCAAGGCTACATTATAGAAAAATAATATTAAAGACAAAAAATATTAATCTATTCTCAATTTGACCACAGATTGATAAATCAATAAACAAAAAAAGTATAAATGCATGTGTGTGTGTGTGTGTGTCAAATACATGGTAATGTGTGTAAGGTTTTTTTATTCATTTAGTTTATTTTTTTATTGTTTATGCACAATTAAAAAAAAAAATTAGCAATCTGCACTACTTCTCTATATTCTCTATGAGTGTGGGAAATTTCATACTTCTCCGTCCGCGCAATTTTCGTAAAAAGGAGTCCAACATTTTTGCTGCACGTATTACCTACTTAAAATGTAGGTTCTTAATAATAATACATAAGTGTTTTGAAATATAAAACTAATCTTAAATTTTTTTGTTATACCACTTCCATTCTAAGGGTGCAATTTCGTAAACAAACTTTGCCGTAATGGCGTAACCTTTAAAATACACGAAAACTGCCCAGCATAAACATATTTTTTTAGTAACTTTAATAGAAGTATTAGAATTAGAAGTTTATTATAGAATTGATTTAATTGTAATTACATATTTAGACATACTTAACATAATTAATCTTGGAATAGGTAATTATTTCAGCTTTTTTTAATTAAAGAAATTATGTTTTACATAGGTTTAATCTTTTACCCGTTGAACGTTTATAAAATGATTGTATTTACGGTAATAGTGTTGATGATCTTCATTAGGTGGCCCAAATATACTAAAATTATTACGAGCATCCATCCTTATTTATAAATGTGTAAAGAAGCAAAATTATTATTACATTGTTCAAATTTCTATATAATTTATAAATATAAATCTGTACGTATGTACCTGTAAATATGTATATTGCGCGCGTGTGTGTGTGTGTGCGCGTGTGTATGTGCGTGTGTGTATATATTTCTATAATAGATAGATACACAGTGTGCAATTCATTTCGAAATTATTCTTGCCCATCTAATTGTTGTCTGGAAGAGATCACTCTTAGCGATAAGACCAAGAAAAAATGTTTCACAATATTTATTCATTTTGTGTACAATAAAGAATACTCTTTCACTGGTGGTAGGACCTCTTGGGAGTCCACACGGGTAGGTACCACCACCCCGCCTATTTCCGCCGTGAAGCAATAATGCGTTTCGGTTCGAAGGGTGGGGTAGCCGTTGTAACTATACTGAGACCTTAGAACTTATATCTCGAGGTGGGTGGCGCATTTACGTTGTAGATGTCTATGGGCTCCAGTAACCACTTAACATCAGGTGGGCTGTGAGCTCGTCCATCCATCTAAGCAATAAAAAAAAAGCAACTCTATCTCGCTCTCTCTCTCTCATCAAACAACTCTTTAAAAAAAAGCAATGATTTAATAAGAATTAAATGAAAAAGCAAAGAATTAATATGTATTTACAACTAGCTAGACGTCTATAAAATTTTCTAACCGAAAAAATATATGTGTATAAACCATTAGAATAGATAAAACCTTAAAAAACAACATTATTATTAAAAACGAAAGAAAAAATCTTGATATTGTATTGGTTTCACGGCAAAATTTTTAGTGACTACTTAACTTGCTTGAAAGTGAAGAAATACTCTCAAAATCCATTAATTTGCAACTCGCACTCGCGCATCCAATAATCGAGAGCCTCACTTCGGTAAAGCTATTCGATACATGAGACAGCAACATTAACAAACCTTCTCTCTCCCACAAAATGAGATTCATAAGCTTACCACTAGGTGGCACTGATACAAACTCACACAAATTAAACATAACATTAACATCGACTGAGTAATTAAAAAAACTCGCACTAAGCACAGGTACATTACCCATTACCCGACTAATTATAAATATCGTTAGAAAGCTTGGCATTTCAATTAAACGCCTTAAAAAAAAACCTTGCGTGCTACCAATATAAAAGAAAAAAATATCGCTTCTCAAGATGAATAAACGTCCTGCAAATCGAGTAACTCGCACTCAGAGCTCCGCACGTTTCACCGTGAAGAGCGTACACTCGATGCGAGTCATTCGATTCGATTTTTGAAACTCGCACTAAGCCTACAGAGCGACCAGCAATATTCGTTTAGTTCGTATCGAATCGGTCAGAGTGAGTGAACGCACGATAGGGAGCACGTGATGAATGAAACAGAAACAGGCATTATCCATACAATTGTAAATCTTATATTTAAGTGCATATGTCTGAAAATTATTCTTAGCGTATCAGCAGGATACAGTTTAGGAAAAAAGTTTCAACTTTCGATCCTAATTTGAATGCAGTATTGCCTATTTGCACTGTTGCATTTAATTTCACGTGGCTTAACCTTGAACTAAAATTTTTGGACAAGTATTTATAAATAGTTAAAGGTTTTTTGCGTTTGATTTTTAACGTTAAAGTACACATTTTTCTATTTTTAGTTGTATCCAAATAGTTGAGTTTATTTGTTGTGTTTGTATTAAGCTTTTGAAAGCTTAGAAACTTTTATTTTAACATAAACTTTGTAAATAATTTATAATAAATTTTCTGACTTAATTTTGCAGTGTGTGATGTATTTAATAAAATAGTTTAACACCGTGACTTTATGTATAGCTTAAATGTGTAAATAATAACAGTGCACGTAGTAATTAATAAATAGGTACTCAGTTATATTCAAGTAACAATAATTGTGTGACAGTTAAAAACGATTTTCATAATGGCGCCTACAAATTCCAGTGTTTTATGGGAATTTTTTGATAAGTCAAATGTGGTTGATAAAAAGGCCAAATGTCGTGTTTGTGGTTGCTTATATAGCTATAAAGGTACTACGGGGAATTTAAAGGCACATTTAAAAAAGAGACATTTGGATGCATATTTAAGTCTAACGAGTGGACAGCAAGAAATAAGAACACAAAATATTGCCGATACTACACCATCAGTGCCACATGTTACAATAACAAGTACTATAATATCAACTACCACCACAGCCACCTCAACAGGAGCAGCAGTGTGCCCATCAGGGTCCCATGTGTCTGCTGTAGCCACAAGCCAACAAATACGACAGCAACAACAAATTGAAAGTTGTAACACCGAAAAACAAATTTCAGGAGAATTAAAAAGGAAAATAGACAGTGATCTTCTCGATTTGTTTGTCGATAGTTATCAACCTTTTACCTTGGTAGAAGAAAGATCTTTTAAAAAGTTTGTTCGTTGGATTCCTGGCTACCAGCTGCCTACTAGAAAAACAATTTCGAACGTCATGATTCCAACTTTATTTAATAAGACAAAAGAAACTCTTAAAACTGAATTATTACAAATAGAATATATTTGCCTTACCGCAGACTTATGGACGTCGAGGGCTAATGAATCCTATTTGGCTGTTACGGGACATTTTATCACAGACGATTATGAGCTGAAAACATGCTTACTCGATTGCAGTAACTTTCAGGAGTCCCATACGAATGATAATATTCAAACAGTTTTGATTGAGATGGTAAAGGAATGGAACCTGACTAATAAAATAAATTTCGTTATAACAGATAATGCTGCCAATATACAGAGAGCCATTTCTAACATCGGTTGGAAGCATTATGGATGTTATGGTCATACTTTGAATTTGATTGTGCAAAACGCTATTTCTAATGATGAGACACTACAGAATTTATTAGAGAAAGTTAAAAAAATTGTACGCTTTTTTAAAAGTAGCAGCACTGCCTTGGAAAAACTTTTAAAAGCCCAAACGAATGACCAGCCAAATTGCATCCCAAAGCGCTTAATTCAGGAAGTTCCGACATGCTGGAACTCTACCTTTCAGATGGTTAGGCGATTTGTTGATCTCGAACAGTGCCTCAGATCGACAGTGGCAATATTAAAAAAAGATTTACCGATAATTACAAATGATGAGTGGTTGTTGCTTGCCGAAATAGCAAAGATATTAAAGCCCTTTCATGAAGCAACTGAATCAATGAGCGGTGAAAAATATATGACTGCTAGCTCAGTCATAGTCATGACACGATGCCTGACAACAGCATGCGACAAATTATTAATAGAAGATTATTGTGAGCTTTCGAAGGAAATAATTTATAAACTAAGATCAGGACTAGTAATGAGGTTCACAAATGTTGAAAGAAGTGAAACATTTTCTGTGTGTACATTCCTAGATCCAAGGTACAAACTGGCCGTATTTTCTGACGAAAATGAAGCAAAAAACACCAAAAAACGTGTGCAAGATCTTTTGATGGGAATCATACTACAGGAGAATCAGGAGTCTGCACAAGATCAGGTTCATGCCTCGATTTCCGAACACCACGAAGCCGATAAATTCTCTCCGTGGGCCATCCTTAGTGAAATAGTTGGTCAAAAACAGACCGTTGGAACTCCACTATCAAAAGCCATAAAGGAAATTGACACATACCTAAAAGATGATGTCTTACCCGTTTTCAAGGGGACGACTTGGAGTTGTCCACTGGAATGGTGGCGTAAACATAAATTCACATATCCTAATCTAGCGAAACTTTTTAAAAGATATGGCAATATCATGGCAACGTCGGTTCAATGCGAGAGAATTTTTAGTAAAACTGGATGGATTATAAATGATCGACGAACTCGGCTCTCAACATCAAAAGTGAAGCAGCTTACATTTTTAAATGTAAACCTTTGTACAAAAAGATTTGAATTATAATTTTAGTCATGTAGGATCTGTAAAAAATTAACTGTGTAAAAAGATTTTATAAAAATGTAAAATATGTAAACAGAGAATAATATGTAAATATTATCAAATGAACTTCTAAATACGCCTGCAATGTTTTCTCGAGACTTTAGCTAGGAAGTACTCACTCACTTTAAGCTAATACACGCGGACGAAGTCGCGAATGTGACCTAAAATATATGTATTTAGCAATATGAAATATTCTACATCAGTCTTCTAATCAACACTCATTTTGGTATATTTTGTAATTTTAAGTTAAGACACGCAATACTAAAAACTGAAAATAATGTAGCCTAGCAAAAGCCTAGTAAAAGTATGAAGGAAAGTATTTTTGATATTTTTATTTTCACGTTATTTTTATGACTTTAAAATCATATAATAAAATGATATCAGAAACAGAAAACTAACCGTATGACGTTGACTTGAATCTACTAAATCTTCGTATCGTTTCAAATCTCAAATATCATGAATCAAGAAAATCTACTAGCAGCCATCCAATAAATTCAATATCCGATATCGAGTCGATACTTGATATCAGATATATATCGATATATAGATACGAAGTAGAATAAAGCCCCTATCCGTAACGATAGGATTTTTTAACGCTTACGGTCTCGCAAATCAACGTGATCAGGTTTCTGACTTTTTGCGTGACCATCAAATTGATATCTTTTTAGTGCAGGAGACCCTACTTAAGCCCGCGCGCCGTGACCCTAAAATCGCGAACTATAACATGGTCAGGAACGACAGGCTCTCTGCTCGTGGTGGTGGTACCGTCATTTACTATAGAAGAGCCCTGCATTGCGTCCCGCTCGATCCTCCCGCGCTCGCTAAAATCGAAGCATCAGTGTGCTGAATCTCACTGACGGGACACGCGCCGATCGTTATCGCGTCCGTTTATCTTCCACCGGATAAGATCGTTCTAAGCAGTGATATCGAGGCGTTGCTCGGTATGGGGAGCTCTGTCATTCTGGCGGGCGACCTAAATTGTAAACACATCAGGTGGAACTCACACACCACAACCCCGAATGGCAGGCGGCTTGACGCGTTAGTCGATGATCTCGCCTTCGATATCGTCGCTCCGCTAACCCCGACTCACTACCCGCTAAATATCGCGCATCGCCCGGATATACTCGACATAGCGTTATTAAAAAACGTAACTCTGTGCTTACACTCGATCGAAGTAGTTTCAGAGTTAGATTCAGACCACCGTCCCGTCGTTATGAAACTCGGTCGCGCTCCCGATTCCGTTCCCGTCACGAGGCCTGTGGTGGATTGGCACACGCTGGGCATCAGTCTGGCTGAATCTGATCCACCATCGCTCCCGTTTAACCCGGACTCTACCCCGTCTCCTCAGGATACCGCTGAAGCCATAGACATCTTAACGTCACAGATCACCTCGACATTAGATAGGTCATCGAAACAAGTTGTAGCGGAGGATTTCCTTCACCGCTTCAAATTGTCCGACGATATTAGGGAACTCCTTAGAGCTAAGAACGCCTCGATACGCGCCTACGACAGGTATCCTACCGCGGAAAATCGTATTCGAATGCGTGCCCTACAACGCGACGTAAAGTCTCGCATCGCCGAAGTCCGAGATGCCAGATGGTCTGATTTCTTAGAAGGACTCGCGCCTTCCCAAAGGTCTTACTACCGCTTAGCTCGTACTCTCAAATCGGATACGGTAGTAACTATGCCCCCCCCTCGTAGGCCCCTCAGGCCGACTCGCGGCGTTCGATGATGACGAAAAAGCAGAGCTGCTGGCCGATACATTGCAAACCCAGTGCGAGCCCAGCACTCAATCCGTGGACCCTGTTCATGTAGAATTAGTAGACAGTGAGGTAGAACGCAGAGCCTCCTTGCCACCCTCGGATGCGCTACCACCCGTCACCCCGATGGAAGTTAAAGACTTGATCAAAGACCTACGTCCTCGCAAGGCTCCCGGTTCCGACGGTATATCCAAACGCGTTATTAAACTTCTACCCGTCCAACTCATCGTGGTGTTGGCATCTATTTTCAATGCCGCTATGACGAACTGTATCTTTCCCGCGGTGTGGAAAGAAGCGGACGTTATCGGCATACATAAACCCGGTAAACCAAAAAATCATCCGACGAGCTACCGCCCGATTAGCCCCCTCATGTCTCTAGGCAAACTGTATGAGCGTCTGCTCTACAAACGCCTCAGAGACTTCGTCTTATCCAAGGGTATTCTCATCGATGAACAATTCGGATTCCGTACAAATTACTCATGCGTTCAACAGGTGCACCGCCTCACGGAGCACATTCTTGTGGGGCTTAATCGACCAAAACCGTTATACACGGGAGCTCTCTTCTTCGACGTCGCAAAAGCGTTCGATAAAGTCTGGCACAACGGTTTGATTTTCAAACTATTCAACATGGGCGTGCCGGATAGTCTCGTGCTCATCATACGGGACTTCTTAACGAACCGCTCTTTTCGATATCGAGTCGAGGGAACCCGCTCCTCCCCGCGACCTCTCATAGCTGGAGTCCCGCAAGGCTCTGTCCTCTCACCCCTCCTATTTAGCTTATTCGTCAACGACATTCCCCGGTCGCCGCCGACCCAGTTAGCCTTATTCGCCGACGACACGAATGTTTACTATTCCAGTAGAAACAAGTCCCTAATCGCGAAGAAGCTTCAGAGCGCAGCCCTAGCCCTAGGACAGTGGTTCCGAAAATGGCGCATAGACATCAACCCAGCGAAAAGTACTGCGGTGCTATTTCAGAGGGGAAGCTCCACACGGATTTCCTCCCGGATTAGGACGAGGAATCTTACACCCCCGATTACTCTCTTTAGACAACCCATACCCTGGGCCAGGAAGGTCAAGTACCTGGGCGTTACCCTGGATGCATCTATGACATTCCGCCCACATATAAAATCAGTCCGTGACCGTGCCGCGTTTATTCTCGGTAGACTCTACCCTATGATCTGTAAGCGGAGTAAAATGTCCCTTCGGAACAAGGTGACACTTTACAAAACTTGCATAAGGCCCGTCATGACTTACGCGAATGTGGTGTTCGCTCACGCGGCCCGCACACACATAGACACCCTCCAATCTCTACAATCCCGCTTTTGCAGGTTAGCCGTCGGAGCTCCGTGATTCGTGAGGAACGTTGACCTACACGACGACCTGGGCCTCGAATCTATCCAGAAATACATGAAGTCAGCGTCGGAACGGTACTTCGATAAGGCTATGCGTCATGATAATCGCCTTATCGTTACCGTCGCTGACTACTCCCCGAATCCTGATCACGCAAGAGCCAGTCACCGTCGACGCCCTAGACACGTCCTTACGGATCCATCGGATCCAATAACTTTTGCATTAGACGCCTTCAGCTCTAACACTAGGAGCAGGCTTAGGGACCTCGATAACCGTACTCGTCGAACTCGACAAAGAGTTCGCCGTGCAACCTAACCCATGAATCAGCTCGCTGAGTTTCTCGCCGGATCTTCTCAGCGGGTCGCGATTGCGATCCGGTAGTAGATTCATTCGCGAAGCAGCTACTCTTAAGCTGTTAGGTCTCCTTCGGAGGCGCTCGGGTAGCTGTTAGCAAATCCCACCCCTCCTGGCTGAGCCTTTGCTCGCCCACCTGTCCTGGTGAAACTGGAAAGGCCTCCGGGCCACCAGTAATCCTTCAATCATAAAAATAAAAAATAAAAAAATTTAGATACGATTAGATACGCGTCACAACCGATATTACCCACTCCTAGAATTCCGACGCTCCGCACTTTATACTCATTAATTGTCGCTCAATCAACTTATAACGTAGTGATTATATACTCTTTGAATCGACTGTTCGCGCTCAAAGGGTTAAATATTTAGAATGGTAATTTAATTATTTAATTTTATTTAATTAAGGCTATCGGTGTTTTATTTCACATTAAGCATAAGTGGATTGCTGCACGTAAACTAATATCTCAATTAAGCCAATCTTTGCATATGCTCTGTATGATTATAGACGAAAATAAAAATCTCTTTATATAAAAATGAATTGCTGTTCGTTAGTCTCGCTAAAACTCGAGATCGGCTGAACCGATTTGGCTAATTTTGGTCTTGAATTATTTGTGGAAGTCCAGAGAAGGTTTAAAAGGTAGATAAATATGAAAATGTTCGGAATCAAATAAAAATAACAATTTTGTTTTTCCTTTGATGTGTCCCCCGTCGATCTTTTATTTATCGATTGAGGCACTACGAAGCCTGGCGGGTCAGATAGTACTTAAATAAAAATTAAATCGTTGTTAAAGGAACTTTAATAAACAATTTTAATGTTAGAGTTAATGTCTTATTTTTTTAGGTATTTATTCGATGCCGCTGGCGAGAAGTGGCCGAGAACTTCCCAACCCTCGTACACTCTCAACTCGTCTCTTCACCGACCGATGTATCCCTAGTCGGGTATTCACCCACGCCAACATGCAATGGGGTCAATTTATCACTCATGACATGGTCTCTAAAGCTATGGAAGTCACTGGTAAATTATCTCTAAGTTTTTAGGATGGCGGCTGATGGGGCAGAAAGATCCTCGAGTGGAGACCATGTATTGGCTAGCGCAGTGTTTTTTTGTTTTTTTTTTATTCCCTTTGTAAGCAGACAAGCATACGGCCCATTTGAAGGTGAGTGGTTACCGTCGCCCATGGACTTCAGCAATGCCAGGGGCAGAGCCAAGCCGCTGCCTACTGCTAGAACGGTGTGGAACGGCTACCTTTACTAGGCTAGATTTACCGACGACCTAGAAAAAATTGATGGGTCACATTGGATGCATTTTGCAACGGACCAGCCGCACTCAAGATCTATTGGACAGACCTATTTCAGCAGTGAACAGTGGACAGGCATCAACTATGATGATGATGGTTTGGGATGACGAAAATACAGCTAACTCACCACTGAGTGTTTATGGAACTCATAGACATCGTTACGTAAATATAGATGCTTACCTTATGATTATAGTCTGGTTCATTGTTTAAGGTTGGGGGAAAAGTTTTTTCGCATTTTTTAAGAAAATTCACAACATTTTTTAAAATGTTTTATTTACATTTAACTAAAGTATGTAGGTACCACTTTGTTCGATAACTTTTTGCCATTTTGTAGGTAGGGACATGATCCCATTGCTATAGAGATTTTGGGGCTTCTGATCAAAATACCGCGACAATTGGTTTTGGCAGTCCTCTCGTGATGTTAACCTGACACTGCCTAAATAATTGTGAAGAGACCGGAACAGGAAAATCTGAAGGTGCAAGGTCAGGGCTATACGGCGGATGCTTAACACCTCCCAGCCAAGCTCTCTCAATTTTTGCTGAGTGGCTAAAGATGTGTGAGGTCTAGCGTTATCATGACGAAAAACCACACCCATTCTGTTGATTAATTCCGGCCGCTTTCTCTCAACTTCTTGCTTTAATCTCATCAGTTGTTCGCAGTAGTGTTCAGAATCGATAGTCCTGCTTGGTGGTAACAGCTCATAATGAATAATGCCCTTCCCATCCCACCACACACACAGCATCACCTTGTTGCGAGTTAACCACAGTCTTTGAAGCCTGACCGGCCTTTGACCACGACCTTTATCGCACGTTCTTGTCGTACGTGATCCACTTTTTATCACCAGTTATCAGCTTTTTCAAAAATGGTTCGGTTTCATTACGTCGTAATAAAGAATCACAAATGAGTACATGGTTCATTAGGTTTCTTTCAGTGAGCTCGTGAGGTACCCAAATAACGGACTTTTTTTTGTACCCAGTTTTTTCAAATGCACCAAAACTGTTTGGTGGTCAATTCCCAGTTCTTTAGCCACGTCGTAACTACTGATATGCCGATCTTGCTCCACTTTTTCAAAAATGGCATCCATTTTATCCGTAATAGGGCGACCAGAGCAACGTGCATCTTTGACATCAAAATTTCCGGATTGAAAACGCTTGAACGAAATTTGTGCTACTCTCACAAACACTGCACGAGGTCTAAACATCGCAAATTTTTTGCGCAGCTTGCGTTAAATTTTTACCTTTTTTGTAGTAAAATTTTAAAATGTACCGAATTTCCTAATTAGATTCACTCATCTTGACAGTACGAAAAATAAATAAAAATCACACATTTTCCTAATTTGTATTTGGAATTATCTTCTTTAAAATTTAAACTTTTAATGATACCAAAACCAGCCAAATACAAATATTATAGCCAAAGAGATTTTATTACAAGTTCATACATACTATAATGCGAAAATACTTTTTCCCCAACCTATTATGACCCATACGACATATTGTGTACTATGTGAAGTTCAATTACTTATGTTTGTATTATTGTTACTTGCATTAAATTAACTCTTTGATGTGAATATTAATTCCGCAATATTTAAATCAGATGATTTCTACATAAAATATTTATATTCTACATAGAACTGGGACCGTGGCATATAAAATAAGACTACATTACATGCATAATGTATTCCTTTTTTTTACATTTAATGTTCTTTTCTCAACTCTTCTGTATTATGATAATAAAAAATTATCTGACACCTTTTTTAGGCTTTGCTCGTTCAATCGTCTTCGCCATCTTGTTTTTCTCTGCCATGTCTGTCTGTCATTCTCTTTTCTCCTTCTTACCGTTTCCTCTCACTCACACTTTAACGTTTCGTTCCACACTCTTTCATTACGTTCCGTTCTTACCAATCCTATACATATTTAAATACCTAAAAAAGGTTGAATAACAATTTGTTAAAGACGAAGGCGGTATACAGTGTTGTCTTGGTGACGGACAAGGAGTCCTACCACCGGAGTGGCTGAACGATAAATGCATACCGATCAGCGTGCCCGACGACGACCCATTCTACCGTTCTTATGGCATTAAGTGCTTGAATATGGTGCGCAGTATCACCGCTCCAAGAGAAGACTGTACATTAGGACCCGCTGAACAGGTGAGCCAGCGCGGGTAGGTACCACCACCCTGCTTATTTCTGTCGAGAAACAGAAATGTGTGAAGGGTGGAGCAGCCGTTGTAGTGTTACTGAGAACCTATAGAACTCTTGTATCAAGGTGGATGGCGGCACTTATGTTGTAGATATCTATGAGATTTGGTAACCACTTAACACCAGGTGGCCCGTTAGCTCGTCCACCCATCTAAGCTATAAAAAACGGACGCAGGAGCTCATGGTACAATAGGTGATAGGGATATAAGTCTGCGACCTGAATGGTGGATCGCCCGTTGTACAATACCTGAAGTCGTCGTGGCCTAAAGGTTAAGACGCCCGGTGCCTTAATATCGAGCTGTGTCCATGTTCGAATACCGCAGGTGTCGATTGCTATTTACACACTTTCCTCCCGAATGACGCTCAAGGAATAAAATTGGGTACAAAGAAAAATATAATTCGAAAAGAATATAGGTAACGAGGGTTTTAACTTGTGGTAAGGCGTTCTTTGAGTCCGCGCGGGTTGGTACTACTATTCTGATATTATATGCCAACCATTGATCACCAGGAGGGACGTAAGTTCTTTCCCCCTTCCAAGCAATGTGACATTGTGACTTAATAACCATTTCTAATGAACTCAGATGAACGCAGTGACCAGTTTCCTAGACGGCTCAACGATTTACGGTTCGGACAAGAAAACCTCAATGAAGCTTAGAAGCAAGAAAAACGGAAAACTTCGACAAGTCAACAAGAAGGACTCTTGTCGTGGATTTCTCCCGTCGGTCGACGACAAATCGACCGCATGCGACTTGAGGAACTCCTCGGAGCCGTGCTACTTTTCAGGTTTTGTATTTATGATTTATTGACTCTTTGAAAGATATTTAATAATGATGCAGCGGCTTTACTGCGACCCTGGCATTGTGGACGGCGATAACTATTCACTGTTAAGAGGACAGTAGACTCGTCAACTGACACTGACAATTAAAAAAAAAATTGTGTGCGTGCAGCTTCGTGCACGTGAAATAAGTGAAACTTCTTTTGTTTATAAGAAACGACATAGCTCGCCTTCTCCTCGCTCTCTCCAAGGTCGAGTGGTTCGCGAGACGCTCTGCCTATTTTCTCACTCTCGCTCGTCCTAAATTATATGTTTTCTCTCTAGCCGTAAAGAATCTGTCGCAAGTTAAATTTTACTCTCAACAGGACTTTTTGGCGGGAACGTGAGGAGTGAAGTTGTGTGATTTGTTTTTTTTTGTCTAATTAGTGTTTCTTCAGGTTTAAATGTGTAATAAACCGGCCGTCTTATCCTTTAAGCCATGACATCTTAAGAAATTATAATCATAGAATTTTCGGCAACTCGATTATCAATTGCTTTAACAGGTGACCTCCGTGTAAACCAAACTCCCACCTTGGCCATGCTTCACACACTATTTCTGAGGGAGCACAACAGGATAGCGGATATTTTAAGCGAACTAAACCCGCTGTGGAGCGACGAAAAACTGTATCAAGAGACGAGAAAGATCGTTATAGCCGAAATACAACATATCACTTACCAGGAATGGCTGCCTGCTAATTTAGGTAAGTCTTTGTTAAGCTAGTAATTTAATCCGTGTCCAGGCAAAATGTTTAATTAGAGTTAGTGTCGCTTTTTTTTGTTGCATTATGATATTTATACGTTAAAATTGCTTATTGATTTTTATACATAATTTTTTTTAGTAAAATTTTCTATCTTCACTAATTTATATCTCCCTTTCAACTTCCGTTCGCCTTTCCCGATCACATTTTTCGTAACGCTTTCGTCACGCATTCATCAGCTTACTTTAAGCGTGCGTAAAGATGTTTAACTTCAAAATACTTTAAAAACATTGTTTTGTTTATTTATTTCACATCCAGGTGAGAACTACGTTCGATATTACCGCATATCTCCGTCGAGCCTTTACAGCAGAGACTACAACGAAGACGTGAATCCCGGTATTATCAATAGCTTTGGAGCGGCCGCATTTCGTTTCATGCACTCTGTCGTACCGGACACGATCATGGCCTGTCCCTCTGGCTATAATGCCGCCTATTTACACAGGTTCCGAATGAGTTTTTGCACAATTAAACTACATTAAATGTCCGACACTGAACTCCTATGAGTCCGCACGGGTAGGTGCCACCACCATGCCTATTTCTGCCGTGAAGCAGTAATGCGTTTCGGTTTGAAGGGTGGAGCAGCCGTTGAACTATACTGAGACCTTAGAACTTATATCTCAAGGTTGGTGGCGTATTTACGTTGTAGATGTCTATGGGCACCAGTAACCACTTAACACCACGTGGGCTGTGATATCATCCACTCATCTAAGCGATAAAAAATAATTAATTAAACTGCCTCGATCTCTGTGCTAAGTGCGAGTTTTTTAACTTCTCGATCGTGTAAAAGTTAACTCAGATTTGTATGGAGTTGGAACAGCGCCCCTAGCGGCAAACGTTCCACCTCCAAGAAGTTAAAAAATTCGCACCAAGCACACTGTTCTATTAGGTTAGACCGTACGTCCCTTGATACTTGCACCAGTAATAAATAATCATAATTTTTTATTTCAGTACAAACCATACATTTTGTTAATACCTACTACTTGTATTCTATGTCAGTTTCATAAAACCTTACATATTTATTAACTGACTATAAAGATTATTATTTTTTGAATCTTTCATAAGTGCCTAGTGCAAATGTTAATAACTAGCAGTCCTTTGATCTTGCTCGATATAACAATCAATATAGTAGTCGATATAAGATTTATCTCAGACATTTTAAAACAAATAAGAGTAATATTTGTAGTGTCTTCTAATTTTACCTACATAAAGAGAAAACACTAAGACTGAAGATCAAAATTTTACCAGAGAGAACATTAAGACTGAACATGAAAAGACGTAAAACAATAATTTTATAATTTAACACGATATCGATTTTTAAGCGTTTTTTTCTTATTTTTTCTTTCATCGAGAAGTAATCATAATGAATAATGAATGCAGTCCCGTTTTTGCAGATTAAGTGACCACTATTTTAACCCAAGCATTCTAGAAACATCTTCGGAGGCCTTCGACGATGTCGTCAGAGGCTCAGTGTGTCATTACTCGGCCGAGGCGGACCCTTTTGTCAGTGGCGAATTAACTAATTTAATGTTTAAATCGTATAATCGATGGGGTCTGGATTTGATTGCTACGGATATACAGCGCGGACGGGACCATGGGCTGGCTTCTTATAATTATTACAGGTTTGTAAACACGTTGTAAGCTTTAGACCTACCGGTGGGCCTAGCGTACTATAATTATTCGGGCCAAGCCAAAATCAGGAAATCAGTCATTTTTATAAACTTGAGATTTTCATTATAAAATTTATAAAATGAGTTAATAGATGAGAATAATATGTAAATCTATATATATAAAAATGAAACCCGTTTTTTATTTTTTTTTTATTGCTTAGCTGTGTGGACGAGCTCACAGCCCACCTGATGTTAAGTGGTTACTGGAGCCCATAGACATCTACAACGTAAATGCGCCACACACCTTGAGATATATGTGCAGGACGAAATAGGATTTTATCAAACAAATAGAAATAATATAGTTAATAAGTAATTATGTAACAAAAATGTATAATCTTAAATTATTTAATATGCAATATGTTAGTGTATCAGATCAGAGAATGTGAATAGACCAATAGGAACAATTCGTGGAGCGCTTTCACTACGGTAACATACAGATCAAGGGACCCTCCAAAAGTGGCGCGTCGATAGCGCGTCGCGAGATGGGGTACTGAAATAAATATAAAAGGATGGCCATTTATAGGCAAAAACAGTTCCCAGTGAATCTTTGACAAAGAACCATCAGCAAGATAGAAACAGTTCTCAGCAGATCATCAAGACAGAAACAGTTCCCAGTGAATCTTCGACAAAGAACCATCAGCAAGATAGAAACAGTTCTCAGCAGATCATCAAGACAGAAACAGTTCTCAGTGGATCTTCGACATAGAAACATCATAGAAACAGACAGTTCTCAGCAGATCATCAAGACAGAAACAGTTCTCAGAAGCTCTCGGACAAAGAAACATCAGCAAGACAGAAACAGTTACCAGCAGTTCTCCAATAGTACAGTTATCAGAAAACCACCAGTGAATCAGCTACCAGTGAACCAGACAGTTACCTGTGAAACCTCGCTACAGAAGCCGAAACCCATCGAAAGAAACAGCCGTCTTCTACCAGCGCACAAACAGACAGCAAAAACCATTATTACACGACTCGGAAACAGCCATACAGACCGGGTCGTGTACATTTCATGGTCTATTCGAGCCGGATCGAAGAAAATTTCATTATTCTTTCGAGCTGCGGGTAAAGGATACATTTTGAAAAAAGGAAACTGGAACAATGCCGATAACGCGGTCAACAGGAAGAGGTCGGATCGAAACTAAACAATCGCCGCCCTCAGAAACCACAGCTACAACACAGAGCATGTGGACAGAAACAACCGCGAATACCGTCATGAGTCTGGTAGCCCCCACAACAGAATCATCGTGCGCAACAGCCAACACGGAAGCCACGACGAAACTCGCAGAGAAACCTGGGAACTCAAAAACAGAGGCCGTCAAACAGTATATAGTCAAACAGAATGACGTGCCAACAAAACAGCGCGCCGGTACAGTCAAAACTGACCGGTCGCGAAACAGAAAAGAACAGAAGATAGCCAAAGCTAGAGAAGAGCTCGCCCGCCTACAGGTGGAGTTAGCAGCCGCCCGATTGGCCACGCTCGAAGCTGGATCTGATGACGAAAACAGCGAATCAGAATACAGTAAGTCAGAACTCGACGAAAGAGTGGGCACGTGGTTGGAAACCCAACCCACAAAAACGGAAAATCACGACCGACATAAGGAAACACCGGCGGGAGCCTGCGACAAACAAGACTTCTCAGATCTAACCGCAGCAATAACACTCGCCGTCAAAGCCGCCCGCGAACCAAGATACACAGAATTGCCATTATTTAATGGAAATCACCAAGACTGGCTATCCTTTCGTGCAGCCTATCACGAGACGATGAATTCATTTACAAAAACAGAAAATATAAACAGACTCAGAAGGAACCTGAAAGGAAGGGCAAAGGAAGCCGTTGACGGATTACTTATAACAAATGCTGATCCGTCCGACGTCATAAGAAGTCTAGAAGCGCGATTCGGAAGACCGGAAACGATAGCCATAACGGAGTTAGACACGCTACGAGCTCTGCCAAGACTAACAGAAACACCAAGAGACATTTGTATATTCTCCAGTAAGGTGACCAACGCCGTAGCTACGCTTCGTGCATTAAATTGCACACATTACTTATATAATCCGGAAACTACCAAAACAATGTTAGAAAAACTCACACCAACACTGCGTTACCGATACTACGACTTCACCGCGGTACAACCGAAGGAGGATCCGGATCTGATTAAATTTGAAAAATTCATGAAAAGAGAAGCCGAACTGTGCAGCCCTTATGCACAGCCCGAACAGGCGGGGCACTACTCGCAGCCCGCACAACACAACAGACGCACACAGAACGTGCACATAGTCAGTGAGAAGCCATCACGAGCTAAATGTCCGGTATGTAGCAACACTGAACACACCACAACAGGCTGTTACATCTTCAAGAAGGCAGACTCAAACACAAGATGGGACATCGCTAAGAATAAACACCTGTGTTTCCGATGTCTTAAGTATAGAAATAAAACCCACAACTGTAAACCGAACACGTGTGACATTAATGATTGCAAATATACTCACAACAAGATGCTACACTTCGACAGAAAAATTGAAAAAACAGACAAGAGTGACAAGGAAACAACAGAGAACATTAATTCCGCTTGGACCGGAAAACAGAAACAGTCCTATTTGAAAATAATCCCAGTCCAAGTACAAGGACCGATAGGCACGGTTGATACATACGCGCTGCTTGACGATGGATCAACGGTGACACTCATAGACGAAATCATTTGCAAGAAGACTGGAATAACAGGACCAATCGATCCGTTACACATACAGGCGATTAACAACATAAAATCAACGGAAACAAGGTCAAGAAGAGTCAACCTCACGCTCAGAGGCCTCAACAGTCGAAAAGAAATAATACAAGCGAGAACAGTTAACGACCTACAAGTAACAGCACAAAAAATACCAAAGGAACAGATAGATGAGTATTCGCACTTACGAGACATCAGTGACATCATCACGTACGAGAACGCGAAACCTGGAATCCTGATTGGCCAAGACAACTGGCACATGTTACTAACTTCAAAAGTTAGACGAGGCAACAGGAATCAGCCAATAGCGTCACTGACACCTCTAGGCTGGGTACTGCATGGAGGTCGCACTCGTACCCTAGGCCACCACATAAACTACATAAATCATGCTAGCGAAACCCAGGAAGATGATAAAATAGAAAATCTGGTAAAACAGTATTTCGCTATGGATGCGCTATGCATCACACCAAGAAAACCAAAAACAGACCCAGAGGAACAGGCGCTTCGCATCCTCAACAGCAATACAGTCCACACAACAGATGGAAGATACGAAACTGCTCTGCTCTGGAAAACAGATAATGTCAGTCTACCAGACAACTACAATAACTCGTTAAAGCGACTGATAAATATAGAAAACAAACTCGATCGTAATCCGGAACTGAAACAGAAATACACAGAACAGATGGAAGCACTCGTCGCGAAACGCTACGCCGAGCTCGCTCCGAAAACAAAAACAGAGAACAGAACGTGGTATCTACCTCACTTCGCCGTCGTGAACCCCCTAAAGCCGGAAAAACTCCGAGTCGTCCACGACGCCGCCGCCAGAACAAAAGGGGTAGCTTTAAATGATATGCTGCTTAAGGGACCGGACCTACTCCAATCACTACCAGGAGTGATAATGCGATTCAGACAGCATAATATAGCAGTAACAGCAGACATCAAGGAGATGTTCATGCAAGTGAAATTGAGACATGAAGACAGAGACGCGCTCCGTTATCTCTGGCGCAAAGATCAGCGTGATGACAAGCCCCCAGAAGAAAACAGAATGACCTCGTTGATCTTCGGGGCGTCAAGTTCTCCTTCCACAGCAATATATGTAAAGAACTTGACCGCCCAGAAACAAGAAGCCACGCACCCGGAGGTGGCAGTCGCAATACAGAACAGACACTACGTAGATGACTACTTGGATAACTTCAAAACTTTAAAAGATGCAGTGCACATAACAACAGACTTTCGTCGAAAACACGAAAGAAAGCCGACCTCGAAGACCTTCTGGACCGACAGTGAGATAGTGTTAAGATGGACAAGAACGGGATCACGCTCGTACAAACCATACGTCGCCCAACGCCTCACAGCTATAGAACACAGTTCAACAATAAACGGGAGGCGATGGTTACCCACGAAGCACAACGTAGCCGACGACGTGACCCGAGACGTCCCAATGTCGTACCAAAATGAACATAGATGGTTCAGAGGGACAGAATTCCTACGCCAACGAGAGGACTCCTGGCCGACGGAATCGGCGTCAGAAACAACAAAACCAATGGATAAAGTAAATATAGCAGCTGCAGCACCGGCGGGAGCTTCATGGCCGAGGCGTCGCCATGAAAAGTGGAAATGCCTGCCACGAAACACAGGCATGCGAGGGAGAAGTGATAGCAACATATCCAGGTCCCGACAACGAGGGGCGCACCGTAGACATCAAAACCAAGTTCTACGGAGACCAGTAAAAAAAACTACTGATCCTGCCTGCCCATCGAAGAAGACCATCCTGCACCGAGAATAATGCGACGGACTCGCACGGCGGGAGTAATGTGCAGGACGAAATAGGATTTTATCAAACAAATAGAAATAATATAGTTAATAAGTAATTATGTAACAAAAATGTATAATCTTAAATTATTTAATATGCAATATGTTAGTGTATCAGATCAGAGAATGTGAATAGACCAATAGGAACAATTCGTGGAGCGCTTTCACTACGGTAACATACAGATCAAGGGACCCTCCAAAAGTGGCGCGTCGATAGCGCGTCGCGAGATGGGGTACTGAAATAAATATAAAAGGATGGCCATTTATAGGCAAAAACAGTTCCCAGTGAATCTTTGACAAAGAACCATCAGCAAGATAGAAACAGTTCTCAGCAGATCATCAAGACAGAAACAGTTCCCAGTGAATCTTCGACAAAGAACCATCAGCAAGATAGAAACAGTTCTCAGCAGATCATCAAGACAGAAACAGTTCTCAGTGGATCTTCGACATAGAAACATCATAGAAACAGACAGTTCTCAGCAGATCATCAAGACAGAAACAGTTCTCAGAAGCTCTCGGACAAAGAAACATCAGCAAGACAGAAACAGTTACCAGCAGTTCTCCAATAGTACAGTTATCAGAAAACCACCAGTGAATCAGCTACCAGTGAACCAGACAGTTACCTGTGAAACCTCGCTACAGAAGCCGAAACCCATCGAAAGAAACAGCCGTCTTCTACCAGCGCACAAACAGACAGCAGAAAATATTATCACACGACTCGGAAACAGCCATACAGACCGGGTCGTGTACAATATAGTTCTAAGGTCTCAGTATAGTCACAACGGCTGCCCCACCCTTCAAACCGAAACGCATTACTACTTCACGGCAGAAATAGGCGGGGCGGTGGTACCTACCCGTGCGGACTCACAAGAGGTCCTACCACCAGTACCTATAAAGTTTTCCGTTGTCACGACATAACATGAAAACGGCTTGACCGATTTGGCTAATTTTGGTCTTGAATTATTTGTTGAAGTCCAGAGAAGGTTTAAAAGGTTAGATAAATATAAAAATATTCGGTATTCAATAAAAATAACAATTTTGTTTTTCCTTTGATGTGTCCCCCGTCGGACGGATTCCTTTTGTTTGTTTTAAGTTTATCTTAAACAAAAGTTTAGGTCTTTTATTTATCGATTGAGGCACTACGAAGTCTGCCGGGTCAGCTAGTAAATAAATAAAAATAAATAAATAATGAAATAAAATGAGATACATGCAAGATAAAAATTAGCGACTTTTACCTTCTAATTTGGATATTTTAAAAGGCTCACCGGTGAGCACCGTGGCCCTAATGAAAATAATTGATTTTTCACATGGCGTTCAACGTCTTAAGAATGAGTTACGGTAGGCAGTAGGTTGCTGATGTCCATGGGCGCCGCTAACCACTCACTATCAGGTGGGACGTATGCCCATCCGTCTACAAGGGCAATAAGAAAAAAAGAGTATTAGCTTTCGCAAGATGCTCGTAATTGTGTGCCTATATTCATTATTCCTGTAAGCATTAGTATCGAATGTAATGTGAGAAATTTTGCTTTTAAATTCGCCTGTGTTCAATGTGAATAGAGAAAAAGATACAAGTGATGTTATAATTTATAAAACTAATCGTAGTTTTGTTTGTACGTAATTTATGCTTTTTGTAAATAACAGTTGACGTTGTCACTTTAAAAATAAGTTTTCTAGCATAATACATAATGTGTAGCTAGCTAGTGCCTCCAGTATTAAAAAAAAATCATACCTACAAAATTAAATATTTTACCAGAATTACAACACATCGCACCCGAGTTTTACAAATATTTAGAAAAAATTTTTACAGGGAAATCTGTGGCCTTCGAAAGGCGAGGTGTTTCCAAGATTTAGCTGGAGAAATCACACAAGACGTAAGTATCTTACGGGGAGGTTGGATTGATTTATATCGTTTTTTTTTATAAATTTAAGTTTACAAGTTTCCCTTTATTCCTTTGATCACTTTCTACTTATATGTCATTTTGGTGGTGGAAACTTGTTTGGTTATTGCTTTAACTATTTTTTAATAAAAATAAAAGGTTGGTTTGTACTGTCGGTATCCCAAATAAATAAATAAATATTACATATCCTTGTTCAAATGAGGCTTAACTATACTTGAGACCTTAGAATTTATATCTCAAGGTGGGTGGCGCATTTACGTTGTAGATGTCTATGGGCTCCAGTAACACCAGGTGGGCTGTGAACTAGTCCACTCACATAAGCAATAAAAAAAGAGTAATTAACTGTAGGCAGCGGCTTGACTCTGCCCCTGGAATTGCTGATGTTCATGGCTGACGGTAACCATTTACCATGAGGGCCGTATGCTCGTCTACCTACAAGGGTAATAAAAAAGGTTGAGCATGTAGACAGCCATCCTGCCTGTTTATGCCGCGAAGCAGTCGTGCCTTCCAGATTGAAAGGTAGGAAAGCTGTTTTAGAATACAATTAACGATTTGACTCCAATTTTTTTCTTTTTTATTGGTTACATTCTATTAGATTGAAATATCTGTTAAATTGGAGTATTTTTTTACACTTGTAGACAGACGAGCAGACGGTCCACCTGATGACGGTGACTCGTTACTGTCGCCCATGGACTTCAGCAATGCCAGGGGCAGAGCCAAGCCGCTGCCTATCGTAAACGTAAAATGATGTAATTTCCTAGCGTATCAACGCCCTGGCCCGTCTCTACGAGTGCGTGGACGACATAGACTTGTTTGTCGGCGGATCTCTGGAACGCGACGTTCAGGGTTCGATATTCGGTCACACTTTTCACTGCATAGTCGCTGAACAGTTCTACAGAACGAGGATCGGCGATAGATTCTTCTATGACAACGGAGAAATGCCTCATTCTTTTAGCTCAGGTTAGTATGAAAGATTCATCATATCGAATATGTGACTAAAGTCCAATGGCTTAACATTGGTTTCGCGCTGCAAACAATACGTCACTACGTTTACCGCTAGGGGCGCTGTTCCAACTCCATACAAATTTCAGTTAACTTTTACGCGATCGAGAAGTTAAAAAACCCGCACTAAGTACACTAGTCGCAAAGAAGGCTCACAAATTAATTTTTTTGTCTCAGAATCGACATCGAAGTTGACGTAAAGACTTGTAAGACGATTTTTTTATAACTAGTTTCCTTAATATAAGTATTGTTACGCGCTGAGGGTTCGGGATAAATAAATGTTCCACCAAAGTACAACTTAAAACTGTATTCAACACTTAAAACACTTTAAACCACTCAACAAACACTTTAAAACTCTCAAGTCCCTTGTTCTCTTTCGCTTCGAGTAGTTCCGATTACTGACTGACTGCGTGCCATTCCTACAACGCTTTTATAGCCGATACCACATCCCTAGAATTATCGAGAATGTTCCACACCTCTCTAGTAGCAGTTTCCGCAACCTATCAATAGATGGCGTTGGAATTCTCGAGCATTCTGGATTCGTCGATATTCGTTCGACTATTTGACTTAACGGCGTAACAGTATTATATTAGTGAGATTATGTCATTTTTCAGATCAACTGAAAGAAATAAAGAAAACTTCTCTGGCCCGTGTAATTTGCGACAACACCGACGGAGTCTACTACGTTCAGAAGAAGGCCTTCGAGCTGGAATCTACGTACAACTCCAAATATAGATGCGACGACTATGAGGCCATACCTTACGTGGATCTGACGGCGTGGAAGAAACAAATTTTAGATTTGTTCGATTGAACTATGGAGGATAGAGGTAAAGAGCACCATCTTGTATATGAGACAAGTTGAAAATATGTCCATATGTAAACAATAAGTATTGTTGGAGGATTCATCGAAATAGCACCAGTGTAGCAAGTGGAAATGATATGAATATCGCAGTTTTAAATAAAGTGAAGTAGTCGAACCCGTCGCTTGCGACGAAGAGCCTAACGAGCGAATTAACCCATAGACACAGCCCACTGAGTTTCTTGCCGGATCTTCTCAGTGGGTCGCGTATCCGATCCGGTGGTAGATTCTGCAAAGCACTGCTCTTGCTAGGGCCGATGTTAGCACCACTCCGATTTAAGCCCCGTGAACTCACCTACACGTTAGGCTGAAGCTGAAATAGCCTCTCAATTATATCAGCAAAGGTAGGGAAAAAAAAAGAGTGAAGTGTGGAGTTTATGGTGCTGTTTTTAAAATCCTTCCACTTGCTACGGTGGCGCCATCTTAATTGGCTCTCTTAGAGCGCACACTTTTTAATACACTGAGATAGTGCTCCTTAGTTTTACCCTCCGTGGATTGAAAATATTAATTCGATCGATTAGCGCGAAAATTTTACATGTTTATTTGGAATGGTGGTAGGACCTCTTGTGTGACGGCACGGGTAGTTAGCACCACCCTGCCCATTTCTGCCGTGAAGCAGTAATGCGTTTCGGTTTGAAGGGTGGGGAAGCCGTTGAAACTATACTGAGACCTTAGAACTAATATCTCAAGGTGGGTGGCGGCATTTACGTTGTAAATGTCTATGGGCTCCAGTGACCACTTAATGCCAGGTGGGCTGTGAGCTCGTCCACCGACCTAGCAATAAAAAAAAACAAAATTATTATTATTAGTATTAGAGCGAATGAGAGTTTTAAGTAGGCTTTTCAATCATTAGTGAGGAGAGAGCATGGACGAGAGTTGCGGTCTACCTGGTCATAAGTCACCGTCACTCGTGTCCATCAGAGGCCCAGAGGTCCAAACGTTTTTCGGTGATGAGAATGTCATCATGTCGAAGAGGCCCCTCGAATTCATTTCCGATTTTGATTGAATAAAGCAGCATCATATTAATTTATTTTTTATTTTTTTCATTTACTGCAGATTTTGCATCCATATTACATTTATCAATATTTCATATAGTATACCAAAATTAAATAAAAATAAGAACTACATTCTCGGAATAAAACAAAAGCAACAATAATAATAAAAAAACAAATCAAATAATAACAATAATAAAACAAATACTCAAAATCAATATAAAAACTACCTTAATTACCATTACAATTACCATTCCTTGTTTCATAGGATTTAGAAGTAAAAACAATTTAGCGTTCCTCAGTAAGGGAAGCGATGGTGCAAAGAATGATGACAATCACAGGACCCGTAAAGTTGGCAATGATTCTTGCAGTGTGTCTATTTTAAGTAATGGATTAGGCTCTTTTATTACGTAGTGAGCGAGACCACAGCCAATACGGTGTTAAATGGCCGCCAGCGCCCATAGATTAACCAATAGATATTAGTTTTAATTAAAAAGTTATATCTGAAATAGATTTAAGCTAAACTAATTATTAATATAATTAAAGAAAACAGATGATATTATTAAAATGCATTTATTAATATAAAGGACTTATTTATTGACATATAAAATACATGTAGGTAAGCACCGAGCTTAGCGCGATCTTTTTAACGTTTTCGATAACGTAAAAGTTAACTCGTATGGAGTTGGAACCTTTGCCTGCGTTTGCCGATAGGGGCGCTGTTCCAACTTCATACAAAATTGAGTTAACTTTTACGCTATCAAGAACATTAAAAAGCTCGCACTAAGGACACTGAAGTAATGATGGTTTCAATTAACCTTACCGAATATTTTAAGTAACAATAAATTCACAACCTAACTTGTAGTATTTGTTTTATTGCTTAATAAACGCCGCCACCCACCTTGAGACGTGAAGTTTTACAGTACAACGGCTGCCCCACCCTTCAAACCGAAACGCATTACTGCTTCACGGCAAAAATAGAGAGGGTAGTTTTACATACCCAAGACAAATATTTTTTATGCATGGAAACGAGCGACATCTTGTACCGGATGCCCCTAAACTTATATGTTGTTAAAGTTAAGGCATTTAATTATTGTATAACTAAACACAGATAATAAAAACATAATAAATCATACAAGTATTTATTTATGTATTTGTTATAGACAAATTGACTAAACCTGATTAATTTGTGGTTTCTGAAAATTTGTAAAATTCTTCATTAAAAATAAAATATAGTATAAGTAATATGTTACTGTCATCTACAGGAGCAATGAGAAACTAATCGAAGCGAAGCCATCTAGTGGCCGACGCCCGTAAACATTTTATCTTATCTAACTAATTTATGTGTATTATCTATGACATACCCGTGCGGATTTACAAGAACCCTCCCCCCCAATCAATTTTGCAGCGAATCTATCTTTTATCATTAAAAGTAAAATATTTTGTTAAAGTGTACATAGACGCTCTTTAACCTTTAGATCACGATCCGTCAAGATACATCGTTTCTCTATTAATGGGTATAAAGTGCGGAGCGTCGAAATACCGACTATTGCGCAGTTTTATTATAGGTATTACGTACAGACCTGTATGGACGTGTCTTAGCGCATGCATGTATAAGGTTTTTAATAAGTTAAAAACATTTATAAATAACCATTTAAAATTATCTTTCTGTGAATTTAACATTGATTTCTGTTTTTTTTTTTAAATTAAAGTTTTTTTGTAATGTACTTTTTTTCAGAGATCCATCCTTTAGCGATTTCTACAAAATATAATAATGTGAAAATAAACTCAACACTAAAAGGGTTAAGGCGCTTGTAATGATTCCTGTAAATTAATCAACTGTCCCACCCATTAGTTTATCCAGGCAGAATTGTTCGTATAATGGAGGAGCTCACGATCTACCCGTTGTTAAGTGGTCACTGGAGCTCATAAAACCACTAACTTTATATCAAAAGGTTCCGATTCTTGGCCTTGCTCCACAACGAGTTGAGTTTCCCGTGGACGGTGTTCCATTTAGCCGGGGCTTGCATCAGCTGTGATATACCACCTGTGGAGCCGGGCGACACTAACCTTTCCAAGAAAGGCCTCTTGTACAGCCTCAGGGCTTCGGTCCTTTGGTCGTCGGTGACCTTTCTATCGTCCAAATGATTTAACAATGGAAACTGAGATATAATGAAGAGTCTGGAACAATCCATTACGATTTTTATAGGTTTAAAATTGACCATTTAATATTCGCTTATATCATACACATTATCAAATAGAAATCCAATGGCAAAGAACACAGTCAAACGGATTTTGACAGTGTATTTAACGACCGCCTTTAAACACATTTTTACTGGGCTTTAGCTCATCTTGTCTATTAAAGAATTAAAGTAAAGTAAAGTAACCAAATATGCTGTTTTATTTTTAATTTTATTTTCTAATTATCACTAAGTACATAGTATAAAACAAAGTCGCTTTCTCTGTCCCTATATCCCTATGTATGCTTAAATCTTTAAAACCACGCAACGGATTTTGACGCGGTTTTTTTTAATAGATAGAGTGATTGAAGAGGAAGGTTTATATGTATAATAACATCCATTAAATAGTGGAGAAATACTGTTATCAATAATAAATTACAGTTCCCTAAGCGAAGCGAGAGCGGGTCGCTAGTAATTTTATAAATTTGACTGACTGAAGTACACCAATTAAACTTAACATTGGAGCCTCATTGAGAGCACATGGTTCTATGAAAAGAAAATCGTTCCACAAATATCCATTCTATCGAACACATAGCAAGCCTTTTAAATTTATTAATAAACATTCACGTATATTTTTTATTGTCTTCCAAAGACATAAGTGAGGGGCAAGCCTTATGGTCGTTGGCCACGGTCCCTCATAGACGTTAAGCCAAGGATACAGCCAGGTTAACCCATAGATAATGTGGAGGATAATTCATTCCAAAGCATGATGGTACGAGGACCAAAAATGCACTGTGGACGAACACAAATTCCGGACAGTGTACATGAAATTCGCTTCGGAGGTAAATTTATTACAACGCATATAAAATTGTATAATTTATTCTTTATTAACATAATAAAATAAAGTTAATCCTTCCATCCTGCTTTGATATTGTCGTTCTGAAAAAATATCTCTTTTTCTTTTCTAACTATACTACAAAATCTAATGAAAGTCTTACCTATACTGCAAGTATTCATAGAAAGTTCCTCCATTGAAGTAGCTGGGCGCAGCAGGATTACCCATTAAGCATAGATACTGCAAATTTGGGCAGGATTCCTTTAGTTTACCCACCCATGGGTACAATGAGGCTATCTTACAATGATTTAACCTGAAATGAGCAGTTTTTTTCTATGGAAAATGGGCAGAGGAACCTACACGATGTTAATTCATTACTGGAGCTCATCAAGAGGGGAATAGTAGTAAAAATTACATTACTACATTGGCTATCCCATCCTTGAAATCAAAATGCATCATTGTTATATTGTTTTCATAGTGAAAATAAGCATGGTGGTCACTATTGATGTAAGAATTCAATACTCAATCTTAGGAATTACTCCTTCGTTGTTTAAAGATCAAATTTTTTACTGGTGGTAGGACCTCTTGTGAGTCCGCGCGGGTGGGTACCACCACCCTGCCTATTTCTGCCGTGAAGCAGTAATGCGTTTTGGTTTGAAGGGTGGGGCAACCATTGTAACTATACTTGAGACCTTAGAACTTATATCTCAAGGTGGGTGGCGCATTTACGTCGTAAATGTCTATGGGCTCCAGTAACCACTTAACACCAGGTGGGCTGTGAGCTCTTCCACTCATCTAGCAATAAAAAAAAATCACAAAAATCACCACAGGAAAATACCATTCCAGTAACAGAGATGTTCTGTAGTAGGCAGCGGTTTGGCTGTACTCTTAGCATTCGTCGTAAATGTCTATGGGCTCCAGTAACCACTTAACACCAGGTGGGCTGTGAGCTCGTCCACTCATCTAGCAATAAAAAAAAAATCACAAAAATCACCACAGGAAAATACCATTCCAGTAACAGAGATGTTCTGTAGTAGGCAGCGGCTTGGCTGTACTTTTAGCATTTATAACGTTAGGCTAATGAGCATCAGTGATCAATAATAAATAACATAATGAAATTACCATAATAATTCTAGTTTCGGTAATGGTGGTAGCGCACAGTTATCCGTGATAGGATTGTGGTCGGCTATCAATGATGATAAGTGGAAGAAGTGAACTAGAGGATCTAAATTCCTGTTAAAATGAAAAACAGACATGATGTTAGACACAAACACAGATTAACAATTTATTTTAGAGTAAGCACTACATAGTTTAACTCCTGAAATCTTTTCTACTAAAGTAGAAAGTAAAGGACTTGAATAATCTTTGATATTTTCATTTAGCTAAAACATTTTACAAGTTTTAACATTAGAAATCTCTACATTTAAGTTATTAATATAATAATAATAATAATAATAAACTTTTACAGAAAAAATGACAAAATACACAGAGCTTAAAGAAGAAATAGTTAGAATTTGGAAACAGAAAAAAGTTTATATAGCCCCAATAATAATCTCAACCAGTGGAGTTGTCCCAAACCACATCCACAACAGCTTAAAGCTTCTAGATTTAAATGATAACATATTTATTTCACTACAAAAAGCAGCTATACTAAATACATGCAGAATAGTGAGAAAGTTCCTGCAGCTTGAAGAATACTACACATAATAAAAACTAGCCTAATAACTCATAGCTACTGTATGTTACTTTGCCAAAAGCCCGTATATACAGTTCTGCCGGCTCTGTCGACAGACTGGGCTGAGAAAGGGGAAACATAGAAAAATAACAATAATAATAATAATAACAAAATCTTTGCTTGAGTCACAATTCCTCACATTCCATCATATTTCAAGCTATCAATGTGAATTATAATTCGAACTTACGTAATTTTATTGTGGCTTATATCCAAATATTTTATGTGATTGGAAAATTTATCCACTATTGTCCTTGGCACTTCATACAGCCATTCATAGGCCAGAGTCAGTTTTGTAGAGTCCTCTTCATTGTCCACACTGTAGTCAGTTGAACTGGTTAATGAATATTAGACATAATACTTACTTATACACTCTAGTCATTATACTAAAGCACTAAGACTAGTTTAGAGAAGAGTAGAGAATAATTTAGAGAATAATAGTAGAGAATAATTTCTCATTTAAGATGAACAGCAGCAATTACATTGATGTCGACTTTAGGCACTGGTAAACACTTTATCCCAGGGAGACTGTGACCTTGCCCATCCATGTAAGTAATAAAATAAATAAAAATTGGTTAGTAGCTCATACTTAAGGGAGAATCTCCCTGGTGCAATATCAGTTTGGAACAAGACTCCCTAGAAAATATATAACATGAAGTTTTTTAAAAATAGTATTTAATATTCCCATATAAAGATAGTAATCTTAGCATAGTCTAAGGCAAAGAAAAAGTATAATAAAATGAACTTCTTACATGGTATTTTTATTATATTCTAAAGATGCATAGCAACCTTTCTCCAAGTATGTTGTATGTTGGTCTAAAGGGAGGGATAGTAGTTACTCTGTGGCAACTTAAACTATGATCTAATCTCTGTAAATGGCTAGTGGCATATACCTGGTATTGAATATTATTTCTTGCTCATTTAAATTAATATCAAACCTTACATTAAATTAGGAGATATTATGGCCTCTGTCATGTCTGTCATTGAATCGACGACTATATCTCTAGACAGGTCCACTGAAATCACTCCCTCATCAGGGACACTAGAAGAACTTGCATAACTGGAAGGCAAATAAAAAATTTGAATAAAACCTTTCTAAACTAAGTTTAACTATTCCATAATCATTATATATGTCCTGCCATGTATTCTTATTGGTCAAATATCATTGATGAGTTGTGTCTTGAGTTTTATACTATACATCTTTTGGTATATATAGTAGTACACGAAAATTAAAAAAAATGTACACTTCTATTTAGTACTTTTTTTTTTTTAACATTTTGTCGGGTCTATTATACTACAGTCCCACGTTTCCACAATGAACCCGACTTTTTGATCATAAACCACATAGAAAAACCTTATTTCACGACAAATAATATATTTTAGGTTCTACGAAATTAGCTCATTTAATAATAAGTTTAAATTCTAATTATCTAACATTAAATAGATGAACTTACATTGAAAGTTACTTGTATTTATTTGCCGACGCTTGAATCAAGATGGATATTGCATTGCACCCGTATTGTAAGTTTTAGCAACAACTAGTTATGTTTTTGATAGTCTCAATCTATCTGCCTATACCTACCGATGTAAAAAAATATTGTTGGGTGCGGTCTTTCGTTAATTATTTCAAAATTAAACCTGTTTTGAAATGTTTTGCAAAAGGTAAATATTTAGTTTTTTGACAATGGCACCTAAAGTCTGCTGTCAAAAGTAAAAACAATCCAACAACGATGCCATTAAAATAAAAGTAGCTAGTCTCATAGGTAGCTCTTTTATCTCAAGTGGTTTTTAACAAAAAACATGCTTTGCATTAAACAATCATGTAAGTATTGTACATAATTAAAAATAATTTGTTATCATTCACAATCAACTAGGCCATATGCTCGCTCATAGATATACTAAAATACATTTAATATCTTTTAATATTATATTATTAATACATACTATTATATATTAACTACACGCCCATAGAATAAACTTAATATTTGAATGTTCTAAATGCAAAAATTGTGTCTAAAGGTAAAAATGAGCATATAGCCCTTGGTATGGTAAAGCGGCTACCAGTGCCCATTGAATGAAGGGAATTACGTCACGTCGAAGTTTGAATGGTTATACCATGGCAGTACCTCTCTTCTAACTGGAGTATAAGACTCCTTTGTGGTGTAAATAGTCAGTTAGGTACTAAACCTATCCATACGGACTTACTACCTACAAATGCCAGTTCGAGTTCACAGTAAATTTAATTTTATCCCTTAGCTGTATTCACGGGAAGTTGGAGTTGTGCTATTCTAGGCCTACACCAAACAATCAATTAATATTATATTCCACTCTTTAGATTAGAACGATTACTTAACAATGCCAATAAAAAACCATAAAGTATGTACATAATAGCAATATATAAATAATCTACTTTTCTCTTTTAGCTAGAAATTATTAAATTTGAAGTGTGAAGAGAACTTAACTTAATTAGGAATAATTAGCGTAGTTAACTGTCATCATGAGATGTTAGATGTGTTTTGTTTTGGAATCATTAACAGAACTAATCTACTTTAAACTTTTAACGTATTCTGTTCATGTCCCAGTTAAATTTATGAAAGCACTTACTTGTTTATTTTGTCATCCATTGTGTTCAGAACTTAGTTTTATAATCATTAAAATGCAAATTACATGACAAGTTGATTTGATGATGATGACAAAGTATTGAGATTAGACAATAATTAAAAGTTACTTTGTCTCATCGATACACCAATTATTCACATCTTATTGCTCACAACACAGCTATCACAACAAAGCTTGTAGTCTTATCAGTTTGGTCACGTCGACACGAGGGCGACTTAGAAATGATAAGAACTAAGATACTTATGTATCAAATAAATCTTTATGAGGAAAGCGTCTTGTTAATTGAATTTATCATCAATCTTCTATTCTATTTTTTTATACTTAAGCCATAAAATTTGCACTTTTAAGAAGCCTTACCATAATTTTTTCATATTTTCTATTTATAAATATTGCAATAATGTAGATCATTGCCGGCCACCGTTCGGAGGCCATCGCACTACCTAGCCAGCAAAAAGTGGATGGGAAGAGCCGAAGACCGGGCTCAGTGGTATGGATTGGGAGAGGCCTATATCTAGCAGTAGACGACTGTGGGCTGGTGATGATGTAAATCATTAAATTTGGAAGTAGGTAGTATTTCAGGTTAAAAGTTTGCAAGGACATTTCGACAATTATTGTAATAAACTGGAGGCTCACTAGCGGGAACGCTAGAAAACTATTGTAATCAGATGTAAATCTGGACAAATTGAAGTTTGTTGAATGAAAAAATGAATCATTTAGTATTTATGAAGGTATATAAGCCTGGCGGAATAGAACGAGATCGCTGAAAGTGGCTTCTTGGATCTTTACAAAAAGTCCGGTAAAGTACCTACCTACTGTAAATCTCAACCATGCAACTGGGAGTTGATGTCATTTCATCTAATCTAACACGTACATACGGTCTGGTCTTAATATTTCAGTTCATTAAATTTCATTTTAAACTAAATTGATTTATATAAATATTATAAATCAATTTAGATAAATTTGATTTCAATCCACTCTGCTTAACTTTTCATACAAAATAGTTTTTTTAAATTTTGGTTTTTATTGCATAAGTGGGTAGACGAGTTCACGGCCCACTTGATGTTAAGTGGTCACCGGAGTCCATAGACATCTACAACGTAAATGAGACCTAACCTACCTACCTAACCTTGAGACATGAGTTCTAAGGTCTCAGTTTTTACAATACATATATTATGCCTTATGCTTTATGCCTTTTAAAATACATAATGCTTGCCTGATAAATAAAATTTGATTGTACCCTTCACCTAACCAATAGACAAAATCAAACATACATCGTAATGTGAAATTAACAAATTTTTTCGCCGATATTCGAGGAGCATTGTTTAAATTAGTGTTTCTTAGTTTTGGCTTAAAGATATGATAATGATGGTTTATTAACTGCGTAGCATCTGTGAAAGTGCACAGATGGGGTAAAGTTAAGCAAAGTCACTGGACTTGACTTTTCGGAATCTGTCACAGAATCTACACACAACGTGGTCTCGCCTTGTCGCGGCGGTGGGGCTTACTTAAGCCCCACCGCCGTGTGCACCCCGATACCGTGGAGCAGCGTTGTCTGCACAGGGGTGCCGCGAACTAAGAAGACTGCACACCGTGTTCCATTTCCCACCTTTGCTGGACAAAGGGCGCGTGAAGCGGGAGAGGACTCCCTTCTGGAGCCCTCTTGGATGCTAGGCCATGTCCCCGGCAGCTCTTTGGCTGCTAAAGGGGAAGGCCCTCCAGAGAGCCTTATTAAAAAAAATCATTTTACTGAGACTTATTTCATTTCATCTTTTCTCCGTTAATTTCATTAGAATTGATTAATGTCTCAAATTGATCAACTCCATTTCATTTAATTGCTTATCATTTTTAATAAAAGAGAAAATACCAAAGATTAGGTTCTATGGAGTGATACTTTCGCCTTTCCAGTTGGAAAAATACAATTACTAAACGTTGTTTGACCACTGAAGTCGGAAACCAATAGGTCTAGGCTCTGTAAATTTGGCCCCCTTTCTTTTATTTTCGGATTTTTTTATTTTTAATTATTTGTTCGTCGTTTGTTCGTTAATGCTCGAATGTAAAAACTGTTTGTTCGTCTTTTGTTTATTTATAATTAATTAAATAAATGATCACCGTTAAGTGGGCCCCTTTTACTAGATATCTTTATTTTTATCGCTCAGATTAATTCATTTTGATCAATTATCGTTTGTTCGACGACTATTGTTGATTGTTCGATCATAAAAATAATTAAATTCCCAATTATTAATTATTTTATATTAATGTAATACCGAAATACTTCACGAGATGGCGTTACAAAAAATCCCTTCCCAAAACCATAAAACCGTTGTGATTGTCTACTGAATAAATAATATTTATTCGTAGGTGATTGTTTAAGTTGTTATGAATATTTCAGTTTTGATTTCATCAAAATAATTTGAACTTTACTACTGAATTCCGAAAAAAATTCTATTCTTTAGGCTGAGTTAAGTTCAGCTTTTTATTTAAGCCTCTTACTGTAGTTTTAAAATTACATTTATGCGGATTGATGTTTCAAAGCTTTCAGATTTCAATTTTAAAATCTGAAATAATTAAGAACAGCGTCATCTACCGTTCACATTTGAAACAGAATTTAATTCGGTTTAAATTTGTAAAAGTTGATGTTGATTATTATTACACTAATTAATTGAGCGTTTCATTAGCTTTTAAGCTGAGGGACTATTTATAATTTATTTTTATTCTATTGTCTATTTTTGTTAAGTAATAAATGAGCAAAAAATAATACTTAACAAAAAGATATGAAATCCGAACAAAAACAGTTTTACTGTAAAAAATTGCGCCAAGTCCACGTTTATAAAACTCATCTCAATAACATTTGCACTTTACAAAAAAAATAAGACTTCAATAACTTTCATTCTCTACAAAAAGATGTGAAATACAAAAAAATACCAAGAAACCGTCATAATGTTGAAAAAATAAAAAAATATATATTTGAAAATTTAAAAATTAAAAAAAAATATATTTATCGTACTTGGCGCGCGTCATTGAGTACCCCAAATTTTTTCGGAAGAATTTCAACCCGAGAAAAAAACCATTTTGCTATAATATACAGTGAAAGCTGTAAAAAGTTACCCAGGTTGTCTTTTTCGCTCTTGTTGGCGTTTTATGAGAAATTGAGACAGAACTATTTAAATATATATATATAAATACACACAAATTTATTCAATTAACATCAAATTATGTTAGCGCTTCTGTTTCTGTTGGTATTAAAAGTAGTTAGCGTGATATGTGATGCGTAGGGAGGAGATGCATTTGACTAGATGTGTGGAAAAGGTAGAGGGGGAAGAGGTCGACCGAAGAAGACTTGGATGGAGTGTGGGAATGACGATATGTGAGAAAGGGAGTGGAGTGAGTGTTGAGATGACGGCTGCTAGAAGGGAATGGAAAACTAAAATTCGCTGTGCCGACCCCACTTAGTGGGATAAGGTGGACACAATGAGGAGATTTTTAAGGATATATCTATCGTGTAATAGAAACTGAACCCGGAAAAATATGGATTTGCGGAATTACTCAATTGATACACATACATCTCAAGTATCAAGATTGGTGGCAGCATTAACGTTGAAATTATATCTATTGGTTTCGATGTCTGCTCAACACCGGACGGGCCGTGAGCCTGTTCAGAAGTCTAAGCTAAAAAAAAGGACTTGTGAATCTACTTATTGTTATACCTAATACGTTTCGTAAACAATTCATTCTAGTTATTTTTTCTTACCTATGCTCATAGACTTGAGAGGCTATTTAAGCTTCACCGTAGCGTGTAGGTGAGCTTTCGGGGCTCAAATCGTGTTGCTAACACTGGCCCTAACAAGAGCAGTGTTTCGCAGAATCTACCACCGGATCGGAAACGCGACCCTCTGAGAAGATCCGGCGAGAAACTCAGTGGGCCGAGTTAATTCTATACGAGTTCTAAGGCCGCCACATAAACAAAATACAAAATACTCGCCAAAACAAAGACTTAAATGCCCCTAAAATATATTATTTCGGTATCGTTAAATCATTAGGTCGTGCCTATCGCCGGGTGGAGAGCCGCCGGGTCCCGGGCGAGGCGATGGAATTAAATCGCACGCACGACACTTCCTCCCTCTCCCTCCCACTTAAACTTAGGGCTGCCTCCCTTTACTGTTATTTTTGCATATTAAAAGCCTCTACAATTTCTGCCGCTGGGGGCTTTTACTGCATTCCTAGGCGGATCGACAGTATATGCTGGTTATGCTGGGCTTGAGATATAAGTTCTAAGGTCTCAAGTATAGTTACAACGGCTGCCTCACCCTTCAAGCCGAAACGCATTACTGCTTCACGGCAGAAATAGGCAGGTTTTTAAGTCGTAAAAAAAAAAAGTCGTTTTCGTTGCAAACTCGCACTAAGCACACAGGACGGCGGTATCTATCCGTGCGAGCTCACAGAGCCCTCCACCGTTAGTAATTACGTAAATTATATTTTTTGCGAATTTCGTATAAGTAACACGATATTCCTTCATAATCAAAGTCATTCGTGAGCATGTTCTAAGTAAACCTGGTGGTAGGACCTCTTGTGAGTCCGTACGGGTAGGTACCACCACCCTGCCTATGTCTGCCGTGAAGCAGTAATGCGTTTCGACCTATACAGGGTGGCCGGATCATTGACGTCCAAAAAAAAAATTTTGGTCTCTCGTGTCGTGGGGTATCCGAATCACCCCCATGTATGTTCCGCGATTTTTGATAGTTTTCGAGTTATGATATATGTTACCTTTATGATTTTTTACCTTTATTTTTATGATAAATAAAAATAAAGGTAAAAAGCGGCTAGCTCCAGCCGCTTGCACCAGCCGCTTGCACCAGCCGCTAGCTCCAGCCGCTTGCACCAGCCGCTTGCACCAGCCGCTAGCTCTAGCCGCTAGCTCCAGCCGCTTGCACCAGCCGCTAGTTCCAGCCACTAGCTCCAGCTGCTTGCACCAGCCGCTTGCACCAGCCGCTTGCACCAGCCGCTAGCTCCAGCCGCTTGCACCAGCCGCTTGCACCAGCCGCTTGCACCAGCCGCTTGCACCAGCCGCTAGCTCCAGCAACTAGCACCAGCCGCTAGCTCTAGCAACAAGCCCCAGCCGTTAGCGCCAGCATTTAGTACCAGCCGCTTGCACCAGCCGCTAGCTCCAGCCGCTTGCACCAACCGCTAGCTCCAGCAACTTGCACCAGCCGCTTGCACCAGCCGCTAGCTCCAGGCGCTTGCACTTTAACTTTATATTATGTTTTGACTAAATAAGAACTAAGGGTTTATTTTAATACCTTTATATAATTTATATCATAGAGATTATGAAAACAGTGTACAGTTACAGATTATCAGTAAGAGGCTTAAATAAAAAGCTGAACTTAACTCAGCCTTAATTAGAATTTTTTTCGGAATTCAGTAGTAAAGTTCAAGTTATTTTGATAAAATCAAAACTGAAATATTCATAACATCTTAAACAATCACCTACGAATAAATATTATTTATTCAGTAGACAATCACAACGATTTTATAGTTTTGGGAAGGGATTTTTTGTAACGCCATCTCGTGAAGTATTTCGGTAGTAATACCGAATTACTAATATAAAATAATTAAAATAAAATTAATATAAAATAATTAATAATTGGGAATTTAATTATTTTTATGATCGAACAATCACCAATAGTTGTCGAACAAACGAGAATTGATCAAAATGAATTAATCTGAGCGATAAAAAGAAAGATATCTAGTAAGAGGGGCCCACTTAACGGCGATCATTTATTTAATTAATTATAAATAAACAAAAGACGAACAAACAATTTTTACATTCGAACATTAACGAACAAACGACGAACAAATAATTAAAAATGAAAAAATCCGAAAATAAAAAAGGGGGCCCAATTTACAGAGTCATAGGTCTATGTGTTTGACACACTGAAGTAGGATCACAGAACACTATTACTTCTAGAGTAGGATGGTTTGACACGCTATGTTGACACGTCAATGACGTCAAGTTAAATGTGGCAGCCGCACAGTCCGTCAGCTTTCTTAGCGGCCAATGCCAACAGTGGCAATATCTGCGAAAATGAGAAAGCGCTCTACAAAAGAAGCAATCAGCTATAATTTTTTTTAAGGGATTTTTTGACCAGGTAACTAAGTTTTTTTAATAATGTCTTATATTTTAATTTATATTCATATTTTTATGAAAAATGATATTATGGAGTGAAATGAAATTCATGCCAGTTGATTAATGTCTCAAATTAATCATCTTCATTTCATTTTACTCTATAATATAATTTTTCATCAAAATATGAATATAAATTAAAATTTTATAAGACATGACTTAAAGGTCTTAGTTATCAGATCATAAAATCACTTTTAAAAAAAGCGATTGTCCCGAAATTTTGGAGTACATATTTTTTTAAACTTATTCGATTTACATACTAGCTCGATTGATTGTTACTTTTCGCGACATTTACGCTGTTGTACTTTGCCAAAACATGGTAGGGAAAGGAAGTGTAAAATGCTCAAAATGCGGCATAACATCAAAAGAAGATTTTTCCTTAACCTTCCATAGGTTTCCTCTTCCGTCCAAGCATGGGTCTCTGAGGTAAGTAGATGAAACATTTACTTTAGATATACGTCCTCCTGATTTTACAAGTTCTCACTTTTTGCACGATTCCGACCTGAATTATGCAAAAAGTGTACTTACTTAATATTATTTTGAAGATTGCTTAGAACTTTGTTTTTTAATTTTAAGTAAAACAACTTCATACTTTATACCTGTGTACAATGAAAGCATTATTTTTTAGGGCTAAAGTTTGGGCTAAATTTTGTTTTCCTGATGGTGATTGGACATCCAATGAATCATTAGAAAAGTTGAACGCGCAGCATAAGATGCTATGTGGCAATCATTTTGATGATTCTGCATTTACCAGCAGCAACAGGAAAAGGCTTAACAAGTTTGCTATTCCATTTGAAGCTCAAAGTATACTTTCCCAATTAAGAGATGAACAGTGTAGTCCATCTAGAGCAAGTCATGACATCCAAGTGAGTATTTAAGTACATAGTTTACTTTATAATCATAAAAGTATTGCTATAAAAATTATAAAACAGTTTAAGGGCATTAAACTTCTTATCTCGTGATAATATTCCATTACAAATAAAAAAAAAAATATTTGTATCCTTTTCATATTGAACGAAGTCTTCTCCCAAGTAAAACATATTCACTTATCCTATATAGACTAGGTAGATATGTTAGGATAGTGTTGGGGGATGTAGATAGTTAATTTATTCTGATCTAGTTATATCACATTGGTTATCTTGACATAGTAATTGAATTTCAAATTGTGAAAAATAAATGAACATTACTTTAAAGAAAAAAAAATAACCAAAATAATAATAACATGTAAATCTACATAGAGGTAGACAGTACGGTTCTGAGGAAGATTAAAAGTTTTCAATTTTCTCCATCTACTTATTGGATTTATTACCTTCTTCAAATTTGTCATTTAATTATTTTTTGTATATTTTCCAGGAACCATCAACGAGTAAAGGTATTTTGAAGGACTTGGATGTGAAAAAGATCACTGAACTTACACCTAAAAAGCAAAAACTGTATAAGAGATGCAGAAAAAATCTAGCTGAAATAATGAGGCTACGAAGAAAGTTTAAAGGTGTTAAAAAGTCCAAAAGATCTATATTAAGTGTACTAACGTCAAATGAACATACTAATGAATTATTAAAAAGCAAATTAAGTAGTTCATTTTGTTTACTATTACAAAGCCAACTGAAAAACGTTCCAAGAAAATTAACTGGACGAAGATGGACACTGGATGATAAAGTGTTAGCCTTAAGCATTTATAAGAAATCAAACTCTTGTTATAAATTATTGAGTAGGTTATTTTGTTTGCCTAGTGTCAGCTCTCTCAAGGCATTATTGAACAAAATTCCTATGATATGTGGAATCAACAGCCAAGTAATACAGACTTTAAATGAAATCACAAAAGACCGAGATGTCAATGATAATTTATGTATATTGGCTTTTGATGAAATGTCAATAAGAAAAAATTTGACATATAATGTAAAACTCGACCAATTCGATGGCTACCAGGATCATACAAGCCAAGGCCGTACTAATGTAATAGCAAACCATGCTTTAACTTTCATGGCTATTGGTGTTCGAAAATGCTGGAAACAGCCAATAGCATTTTACTTCTCAGGAGATTGTGTCACAGCAGACAGATTAGCAGTTCTTGTCAAGGAGGTAACTCTTTTTTTAGAATATGATACAAAATGTGTTTGAATATTATTTTTTTACAAATTTTAATTTTGCAGGTTCTGAGTGCTTGTTTCTCTGCTGGATTGACAGTTATTGGCACAGTATGCGATTTGGGTGGTATTAATATACGTGCTATAAATTCATTGGGGTCATCAAATGATCAACCCTACTTTTACCATGAGGGACATGAAATTGTTACTATTTTGGACCCACCCCACCTATTAAAATGTTTTAGAAACAATTTTTTAAAACATGATATCCAATTTACACAAGATGTACAAATAGACGGAAAACGAAACATAGGTTGGTATAATTAATAATTTAATTAATTGGGCCACCAAAAAACATTAAAACTTTTTATGACCTGGCCTTGAGCTTTATTATCTGCATGCTATAATCCTTTGAATGGCAAGTGGCCATGTCTCAACTGATCGATATACAAATGTTTTGCCAATTATTTCCCTGCAACAAGTAGTTCTATTGCCTTCCCAGATTCACTCAAGGTAATTTAAATTAGTGATAATTGCTGCTCTCCCTCCCCTTGAGGCACCTCTGCTGCGCCGTATTTTTTTTCTTATTGCCGCCGGACCTCTGCTTGGTTAATATAATATATTAATCATTTTGAGAATAAGATTATAATCTTCTGTTGCAGGTATAGCAAAGTGGAGCCACATAGTGGAGTTTTATAATAAAGATCGCGAGAATCCGAACTTTGTGTTTGCTCCAGCTTTAACCCAGCAACACTTACAGCCGAATGGCAAACAGAAAATGAAAGTGCGTCTAGCAGCTCAAGTTTTAAGCCATTCAGTTGCAGCTGGAATATTTGCAAAAGTAGCCCAAAGTAAGTTCCGAAATTCGCACATGCAATTTTTTTATTCCCAAGAATATATAATATACAGACACGTGAAATTTATTAGTGTATTATTAAACTTGTCGTTTCTAATTGTAAAATTAGGTACAAAATACTGGAAAAATGAAAAACAAAATCAATTTACTGTCATTTATTTTACTTTCAGATGAATTACCACAAGACGCCATTGGAACAGCGACAGTTGTTTCACATATAGACAAGCTTTTCGACTGTATGAACGGAGATACGCCCGACAGGAAAAGAGGAAAGCAGTACCTTACAAACATGTCGCCAACCAGTTCTCATGTAGATTTTTTCAAAAAAATTAAACCTTTCTTTATTGAAATGAAATTTTTAGGGGCAAGAAGTAGACCCCCATCTCAAGACGGCTGGTTGAGAACACTCAATGGGATAGAAAGATTGTACAGTAATTTAAAGACATATAATATTATTACCTTATCTGTGAGAAGACTTAACCAAGATCCACTTGAAAACTGTTTTGGGTGTATAAGAAGTAATTGTGGATGTAATCCAAACCCCACATCAGTCCAATTTATTGCGGCATTAAAAACTAGCCTAATAACAAATTTAATTAATAATAATAAAAACAGAAATTGTCTGGATGTTAATAACGTCATATTAGACAATTTTAAAATATTTCTCACCCAAAAGTCTGATGTAAATTTGGATATTTCATCACCAAATCCAATACATATTTTATGTGAAAGTAACGAAGAGTTAGGAGATATGCCTCCTCAGTGTTCTGGTGAAATGCAAGCATGTGGTTATGTTTGCGGATTTATTGTAAAAAAGATGGCACTCAATTGTACTCTTTGTAAAAGTATTATGCTAGCAGATCAGAACACTGAGGTATGTCATTTGTTTACATCGTTCAAAGAATATGACTATATTCAATGTAGTTTAAATTACGTTCAGTACAGTTTTTGTAAAATGGTTGAAAAGGCTGCAAATTTGGTAAACAATTACCTAAAAGATCATAGTCACACAGAAAAAATTAAATTAATTTATATACTTTATTATCTGAAAATTTGGACAAAGATTGGCTAAAGGGATGTGAAGAACATTACGCAGTCAATATTGAAACAATTATTAAAAGTACAATTGCTATATGTTTAAAAAGATTTTGTAAAATAAAAAATGATGAATTTATGGAAGAAGCGTCCAAAAAATCATGGAAGAGAAAAATAAATATATTGAAAAACGTTTAATATTAAGTTGTGATGATGTATGTAAAGTGTAAATCGATTAAATATTCAACCATTTCATTAAATTATAAAAAATGCATTAATTTTATTGCAATTAACTTATATTGCAACTTAACTATTAATTGCAGTCCTAGTTAGTGGTAAAACAATTGCAGTTAACTCAGATTGATGTCAGATTATTTACAAAACATTTATGCTCAACACATTTGTAAATTTAAAACAATACTTAATTGTCAGATAACACCTTTTCTAACTCTACAAGAAACTAAAATTAGTATGTTTCGAGTTTAGGAGTCATTACTTATCAATGATAGGTTTTTATGTTTATAAGTCATATTTCTATTCTAATTCTAAATCTAAAATCTAATCTAAATTTAAATTTTATATCGGCCGCCACGCGCAGTGCTGTTTATAATAAATACTTTAATTGTTAATAAGAACATACATTAAGACTTTTTTGTTTTTAATTGTTGTAGTTTAATAAAATTGTTACCCATGTACAATCCTTGTTTTATTTCTCTACACGAAATCAAATAATTCCTTAAAATTCTGTACTTGCATACCATTTTAAATTCTCGCGCCATACGTTAGTACCGATGGCATTAACTGGAGCGTTGGTGTAAGCATTTTTTTACTATGAAGTTGTTGTTCTTCTTCGCTAGAAGTAATAGTGTTCTGTGGGCAGCCGTCTCAAATTGGAAACAGCTGATGATTGTTTGTGTGTTTTGTATCAAAATTTAAGGCCTTATTCAATTCAAATAACATGGATGTAAGTATTAATATAGTGTAAAGGTTGAAATACCGTACATGTTTTCATATTATTAATAGAATCAATTATTAGGAAAGCAACATCCCCATCGATATAAACATAGGAAAGCTTCAAGACTGGTTGATCAGTCGTAGGCACGTCTCTAAAGATTGGCAGAAGAATGTCATAGCTGTGAGAGAGAAGATCAACAATGCCATCCAAGACATGCCGGCTCACCAAGACATAGCTGCTTTACTCTCAGGCAGCTACATAAATTATTTCCACTGCTTAAAAATCATTGAAATACTAAAAGAAACTGAGGCTGATACTAAAAATTTGTTCGGGAGATACGGGTCACAGAGGATGAAGGACTGGCAGGATGTTGTGAGGAACTATGAGAAGGAGAACTTGTATTTAGCAGAGGCAGCACAGATGCTGGTCAGGAATATTAGTTATGAGATTCCAGGGTTGAAGAGGCAGATTGCCAAAGAGGAACAGGCACAAGCGGTAAGCTCAGATTATTTTATTTATATACAGATTCAGACATGATTGAGTTGACCGTAAAGTTTTTTTCCCCACACCACTACAATGGCAGACAGAGTAGATTTGTAAAGCTAAACTACCTTGTAAAATGAGGAAAGCATTTTTTAGCTTTTAGTCGAATTCATGTATATTAATTTATGGCACACACTAGCTAATGAAGAGTAGTGTAATTTTCATAGTTACTATACAATTGAGATAATAGACCTGAAGTTCAAGGTTAGTGGAGACATTCATGCTGTGATCTCTGTGGGCTCTGGTAACTTTCTTACTGGTGGTAGGACTTCTTGCGAGTTCGCATGGTTAGGTACTAACATACTACCTATTTCTGCCGTGAAGCAGTAATAAGATTTGGTTTGAAGGGTTTTTTTTTATTGCTTAGATGGGTGGACGAGCTCACAGCCCACTTGGTGTTAAGTGGTTACTGGAGCCCATATACATCTACAACGTAAATGCGCCACCCACCTTGAGATATAAGTTATAAGGTTTCAGTATAGTTACAAAGGGTGGGGCAGCCATGGTAATTAATTATCAATAATTTAAAATAAAACTGCTAAACATGGTATGGCCGAGATTTTGTTCACCTTTATATGAGTCGTCTATTATCAATGGTGGCCTTCTGTGCATTTGGACAAAAAAATGTTATTGATATGTCAATACAGATTGATTTGAATATAATCGTCTCCTTCAAAGAATACGGTTCAAAACCTGCATTAAATAAAGGTTAATACTTAACCTGTTATTTATCTAAGATGTCGTTCAGAAGAGTTTTGTGACTGCCAATGGAATACAAAGTCAATAATTCGTTTTTCTGATTTACCAATAATTGTCCAAAAGTCACATTGCCGGCTTAGAGAATAGTCGACTCATATGCAATGTTTGAGGTTAAAAAGCATTTATACGTGACTTATGGTAAGCTAAACAAACAAAAACATTATTAAAATAAAATAAAAATTATCAATTCACAAAAGTAATAACCTAATATGATGTAGTATTAGTATAATAGTGAAGAATTTTTGAGGGTTGCAAATTGCGAAGGTGACCATTGACTTACATTTGGAGGCTTCCGAAATCTAGATACAAGACACGAGTTTTAGACATTGTACATTCTGTATGATGCAATGACATAGAAGATGAGATATTCCATTTAGTTACTGTTTTGGCTTGGGTTCCTCATGGAATGACCCAGATTTGAACTCTTTTTTAACTTTTGGGATATTATAAAGTGATTAATAATTAATAATTTACTCAATAATAATAGTTGTTAAGAAATAATTCTAGCAACCGTAACAGTCATGATTCTTCAAATACATTTGTTGCAGGATTTTGAAAAGAAGCATGCAGACTATCTAAAGAATGAAGCATCAAGTAAATCAGAGTTTCTGGCTTTGTGTAAACAACTTGGTATCCAAGGTGAGAAGATCAAGAGAGAATTAGTGGCGAAACTGCAGGAGCTGCCTGAGATATATGACCAAGTGAGATATTATTAAGTATATTAAAAAATTAAGAAATTTTGCCAATGTTTATCCTGTTTTGTTGTCATTCATGATTAATGTCTATGGTAACATAGTACACATTCTTCACAATGTTGCATAAATTCCTTTTTTCCATCTAAGTTAATATTCGAGTGCTATGCTATTCTATTCTATCAGCCCACAGACTTCCACTGCTGGACATAGGCCTCCCCCAAGCATCGCCCTAAAGATCGATCCTGCATTGCATGGATCCAGCGGATCCCGGCGAACCTTTAAGCTATGCTATAAATTTCATTAATTAGTTAAAATTAAGCTTTTGTTTCAGATAGGGAAATCACTAAAACCACTCCAGCCAGGTATAGAGTTATACAATGCATTCACAAAGTATATCCTCGGTGAGGATTCTCCAGAAGCTTTACCAATTTTGCAATATGTGATTATTCACGGCAATACTACAGTGTATGAATGGAGTTACGGAGAACCTCCTTTGAGCTTGGAGCCAGATCCTATACATATCGAATTAGATGATGACGAAGAACAGGCTTCTGGAGATCAGGTGAGAAATGTTTAGTTTGCCAAATTGAGAAATGTTTAGTTTAGGGATTGCCAAACACATCTGTTTAGTCGACCTTTTCACGGTATTGCTCTAGAATTTTCTTTACTCATATTCTTGTGGACTCCAAATTATATTATTCCTTTAATAAAATAGTATAAACATGAAAATTAACTTCTTAGTGATCCTTTTACAAATTAACTGAATATCATGAAAAGCCATTGCCAAGAATAGAGAAATATTTTTTTCCTTTAACCTGTACTACAAGTAAAAGCTAGTATTTTATTAAAATTAAAAAAGAAAAATAATAATTTACCTATTTTAATTATACAATACACACCTTTCAGCAATTAAAACAACTTACTATTCTAGAGAGATACAATTTTATTTCTGTGTACACTAGATATATACCTTCATAACACTATTTCATGATGAAATAGGTAACAAAACAACAGAGTTTAATAGTTTGTCATTTAGTAGTTAGGAATTTAGTAGTTGATGCCTATTTCTGCTATGAAGCAGTTTTGCATTTCGGCTTGGAAGGTGGGGCAGCCGTTGTAACTATACTTGAGACCTTAGAACTTATATCTCAAGGTGGGTAGCGCATTTACGTTGTAGATGTCTATGGGTTCCAGTAACCACTTAACACCGGGTGGGCTGTGAGCTCGTCCACCATACTAAGCAATAAAAACCCTTCTTTTTTTTTTTTTTTCGGGTCGAGGGCCGAACCTCCTACGAGGTCCCCGCGCCTAGGGGGCGCGCGGGGTATGTGAGACTCAACGATCTGCAGGTGTTGAGAGCAGACCGCGGGCCCAAGGAATTTAGGGCCCACCCACTAAACGACTCCCCTGCACTCTTACACCCGGCGTCCGATCTCCGTCCGGGGTCAAAACCCGGTCAGAGTAGGGGGGTTCCCGCGGTCAACACTACAACCAGACACGCGGCGCCACCCCGAGGACGCCCGACCGACGGGTCGTCGAGGCGATAGTCGACGACCAACGACGTCAGTCTCCGCGGTACGGCGGCCCTTCAGGCCGCCCGGGCGATGCCGCTGGTGTTCCGGGATACCCCGCTGGGCCAGAACCAGCCTGCCGGGTCGGAACGCGATACACCGCCGACCGGGTTGCTCTTCCACAATATGTTCGGCGACGACAGCGACGACGAAAATGCGGACCGCAAATCAATAAAAACCCACCTTAACAAAGTTTCATAAGCCAAGTGTGACGATACATTCAGTATGTAAATATTTTTCAGATAGATTTTGGGGACAACAATGATATAGATTTTTCTTCTATCGACGCTTCAGGCGCAGGGATTGACTTCGGAGATGGGGATGGAGCTGCTGAAATAGATTGGGGCAATATTGATATTGCTTCGGCCGATGAAAATGTAAGTGTTTTTTTGTGCTATAGACAGCCCATTCAGTGATAAGTGAATGGAAGTTGCAGGAGAGTGTTTTGTGATTAAACAGGTTTGTACAGCCCAATTTCTATTGCGTAGTAATAGTCTTGATTTAAATATAGAGAATAGCTATAAGAACGATTATCCATTATGATTGTGAAATACGTGAAGCAAAAACTTTGTACCCCTTTTCACAAAAATTGCGCGGACGGAGGAGTATGAAATTTTTCACACTTATAGAGAATATAGAGAAGAAATGCAGAATGCTAATATTTTTTTAAAATCATGGATTAAAAATACATTAAATCAATAAAGAAAACATTACACACACTACCATGTATTTGACACACACACATATACTCTTTGTTCATTGTCAAACTTTTGTTATTGCTTAAAGTTTGTAGTCAAATTGAGAATAGGTTAAGATTGTTTATCTTTAATATTACGAGTATTTGTCTATAGTGTAGTCTTGGCGAAATCTGTAACAATATAACCATAATAATGTTGAAACTTATAATTTCAATTAATTATAGTCGAATTTCGACTACTGCGGGACCACTAGTGATTGTGATTGGACCACAGCCCTAAGGCGACTCCTATTATGACTAAAATAATACAGCCTTTGTTTTTAGAGTTCCAATAATAAACCAGTGTGTGGTCTCAAGAAGTTACACTTCAATGAACTTCTCTTTACAGAGTCTTTTGGCTGATATAGAAGCTGTGTCTTTGGAAGGGGCGGGGATAGTAATAGAGGAACAAGGGATGACCGGTGGAGTTGCGAGGGGCAAAGATGCTCTGACGTTATTGGACAACCCCTCTACTAGGAACCAGTTCATCGATCAACTCGTTGAGGTAACACAGGTTTACTAATCACAAATTCTAGTTGCAAAAATGGCTTAATGTAGCTTTGCAGTATTCACAAAATGCAGCTTACGTTCGAGAAAATAAAACTACTGAATTTATATATACAAAGTTGCGTTGCGAATGGGAGGGGGTTTCAAATATTTTTGTTCTGAATCTAAATTTACTTCCGTGTACAAATTCATTCATTTTGTGTAAAAGACACTAAGTTTCTATACTATAAATTTGACATTCAGGACTTAAATTTCGTTCCACCATCTCAGTGAGAGTTGTGACGTCACCACTGATGACGTCACTCCATTTTAAAACGAACGGGTGCCGTCTATAATAATCAAACATACAGAAGCGCAAAGTTCAGCTGTTTCAACACTGTATACATATGTTTTATATATATAGCATAAGATAACTTAAGATATGTATATCTATATTTATGTATATTGAAATAGCGTGCATTTTTACTGGTGGTAGGACCTCTTGTGAGTCCGCGCGGTTGGTTATCACCACCCTGCCTATTTCTGCCGGGAAGCAGTAATGCGTTTCGGTTTGAAGGGTGGGGCAGCCGTTGTAACTATACTTGAGACCTTAGAACTTGGATCTCAAGGTGGGTGGCGCATTTACGCTGTGGATGTCTATGGGCTCCAGTAACCACTTTACACTAGGTGGGCTGTGAGCTCGTCCACCGATCTAAGCAATAAATAAATTCGAATGTTTCCCAGCTCGAGTCGTTCCTGAAGATGCGCGTGTACGAGACAACGAGCGCGGCGGAGTCCCACACGCTGTCGCTGCTGCAGCAGCTGCCGGCGGAGAGCGAGCCGGCGCTGCGGGGCATGCTGGGCGCCGTGCAGCGCGCCGCCGCCGCCCTCGCCGCGCCCGACCTCGCGCACCTGCACAACGTCAAGCACTCGCCCAGGTCAGGATAACTAACAACCTACCAACAAACGATCAGGAGACTTGTTATCTATACTAATACTAGCGACCCGCCCCCCCTTCGCTTCGGAAACTGTAATTTATTATTGATTTCTCCACTATTTAATGGATGTTATTATACATATCGACGCTTGAAAGGCAAACGTGACTAAGCGTCAATAAATGCTTTGTACATAAATGATAGGCAATAACCATATTCAATTCGCAAAAAAATATATATTTCTATGTCTATTAAAATCATCATCAGCCTCGGCCTTGGTCTGAGTACTCGGGTATTACTGTCCTTGTTGTCTTTCTGTTTTTAATTTTTTATTATTATTTATAGTATTGTTAAATCTCTATTAATATGTTAATGTAATGCATGCTGTGATTGCCTATAATTAGAGTTGCAGTTATCAATTGCTCTATACATGTCAATGTTATTGTATGTCTTACTGTAAACCCTGTCGGTAATCCTTAAATAAATAAATAAATTTCAATCCTACAGCTAGATTCGTTAAAATAGATTAGGTATTTCAATTTTAAATCGGTCTACTGTAAAGTTCACGCATTGTCGCTTAGTCACGTTTGCCATTCAATATAAACCTATCGATATCAACCTTCCTCTTCAATCATTCTATCTAATAAATAAAAACGCATCAAAATCCGTTGCGTAGTTTTAAATATTTAAGCACACATAGGGATATAGGGACAGAGAAAACGACTTTATTTTATACTATGTAGTGATTATAAAGCTGAAGAGTTTGTTTGTTTGAATGCGCTAATCTGAGGAACTACTGATCCGATTTGAGAAATTATTTTAATGTTAGATAGCCCATTTATTGAGGAAGGCTATAGGCCATAACATCACGCTAAGACCAATACAAGCGGAGCACCAATAAAAAATGTTTCAAAATCGGGGTTTTTTCCCCTTTTTTAGAGCTTCCGCTGTGTGCGCTGCAGAAACGATTAAAGTTTCGCTAAAATAATGTATGACAGAATTGTTCCCCTTTAAAAGATCTAAAAAAAAAAGTCCGCGATAGCACAGTAATAATATAAGGTTGGCTCACTTTAACATTTTATATGCTAACCAAATTTGTTCTAAAATAAAGCATTATTTGTGAACTATTCGACGCAGACGAAGTCGCGGGCAAAATCTAGTCTATTGTATAAGCTGGTGAACAGACCCGTGACGTAACTAGTGTTAAGCGGTCCCCGGAGCCATGGCTCGCCGTCCTCATTGGGAGTGAGTATCACTCATAACGCCCTCTAGGCTGTACCGTTCATCAAACCGGACCGGTTTTTTTTTTATTGCTTAGATAGGTGGACGAGCTCACAGTCCACCCGATGTTAAGTGGTTACTGGAGCCCATAGACATCCACAGCGTAAATGCGCCACCCACCTTGAGATACAAGTTCTAAGGTCTCAAGTATAGTTACAACGGCTGCCTCACCCTTCAAACCGAAACGCATTACTGCTTCACGGCAGATATAGGCAGGGTGGTGGTACCTACCCGCGCGGACTCACACCATCCTGCCACCAGTAAAGCGTTGTTGAGATCTGAGCTGAAGTCAACTGGCGTTTGGCTTCGGTGCCAATAAATAAATATATCTCGTACAGGTACGTGGACGTGCTGACGGCTCAGCTGAAGCAGAAGCTGGTACTGTGCGAGAAGCTGTCAAAGCTGGCGGCGCGAGCGGCCGAACAGCGAACAGCGGCGAACGTTCGCGCCGCCGAACTAAGGCCGGTGCTTTCTAAAATCATAGAGAGAACTAAACAGTTGCAGGCGCAGGTAAGTCTAACGGGATTTTGTTTTAATATGTTCTCACTGGTGGTAGGACCTCTTGTGAGTCCGCGCGGGTAGGTAACACACCACCCTGCCTATTTCTGCCCTGAAGCAGTAACCCGTTTCGGTTTGAAGGGCGGGGCAGCCGATGTAACTATACTTGAAACCTTAGAACTTATATCTTTAGGTGAGTGGCGCATTTACGTTGTGGATGTCTATGGGCTCCAGTAACCACTGAAACACCAGGTGGGCTGTGAGCTCGTCCACCCATCTAAGAAAAAAAATAGGAAGGATTTGATTCCAGCCCTACACCCCAGCAGAGGGTAGTAGGAAAGAAAGAAGAAGACACTAAATTATCTCGAAACTTATCGATCAATGAAACATCGACATTACTACGATAATGTCTAGTTTGTGTCACGTCGATGATCTTCATGATTGTATATTAGAAAATAAAATTGCAAGTCCGCTTTTTATTGTATCATCCGAACCTTAGTCCCCAAAGCGGTCCAAGTGGTCTACGTTGGCCTGAAAAAAAAAAGGGATTTTGACAATATGTTAGCGGGGCTCCACGCGAATTTATTTGCTTTCAATATAGTAAATTATATGCCGTCAATGCTTCCAATAGGTACGCCTCTCCTATTATTTATATTATCATTCTAATCTCTGGAAGAAGTCATTCGTGAACATGTTCAAAATACGTCTTTTATTTATTTCCATTAGAATTACGCGGGCGTTGTCTATGAGTTTGAACGCTGATTATGGATAAAGTGCGCAATTTTGTTTTGTCATAATATAAATTTCCGTTTCCTATTTTCAGATCGAAAGCGACATATCGAAGAAGTACAAGGGCAGACCGGTCAACATTATCGGCGGTGTTAAATTCTTGTAGTCGTAAGCTTTATAAATGCATCCGGGGAACATCAGAACTCAAGAACGCAGTTCAATATTGGAACTGATACTGTTATTGGAACTATTATTGTGCGCGCGGAATTAGTTGGCCGCACCTTAGGTATGTGAGCGGGGGACGAAATCATTATAAACTTAAAAGCTGATTCCGAATCAAGTTCAGAGAGTTCAGAATCAAGTGATTCAGAGGATATGTCAGAGTAATTTCATATACTTAATTTGTTTTTGGTTTATTTTACTATTGATTACAATATAGGTACAATATAAACTTTTAAAAGTTCAATTTTTTTAAATTTATTTATTATTTCATTTATTATTATTATTTTTAGTTAGACATCACTGTCTAATCTCATGTGCGTTACGAGCAGGAGGCAACCCGCCCCCTCACCCCTGTCGCCAACTATAGTCTGCCTATTTCTGTGACGAAGCAACAATGCGTTTCGGTTTAAATAAATAACTGGAAACGAATCACGCACGGTGATCCGGACCCAAATTAAGATTCCCTTGTGTTATGGATACCAGAAACTGATATACATAGTTGTATATGTTTAAATATTTACACACATAAATAATAAATACCCAGAGTAAACAAAAAATGTTCATCACACAATGTTTGCCCGATGCGGGAATCGAACCCACGGCCCGCAACAGTCGGGGCTGCTAACTATTGCACCACCGAGACAGTCTTCAAGGGTGGAGCAGCTGTTCACAGCTGTTGTAAAACAAAAACTGAGATTTAGAACTCATGTCTCGACGTGGGTGACGGTTTCGATGTTGATGTCTATGGGCCCCGGTAACCACTTAAAACCAGGTGGACCGTGAGATCAATCAGCCAACTTAAAGAATAATAAAAAGCATCATCACATGGGCATATAATATCTTCTTGGCTAAAATATACTAGGGTGCTTAGTGCGAGCTTTTTAACGTTCTGGATAGCGTAAAAGTTAACTCAAATTTATATGCAGTTGGAACAGCGCCCCTAGCGGCAAACGTAGGCAAACGTTACAACTCCATAGAAATTTCAGATAACTTTTACGCTATTGAGATCGTTAAAAAACTCGCACTAAGCACACAATTCTTATATTGGAATAAAAAAGCATACAATGATCTAACGCGAACATACTTTTAGCTTTAAAGCTCAAATTAAGCATTCTTTTGTCTTTAAAAATATATTTTTTGCAAATTCGACTCTAACCTGTTGCGGTGAAAGTTTATTTTTGTACAGTCTCATATGTAGTGCATTTGTCCTTGTTCTGATCGAAAGATAGTTTTATATACATGTTATGTATGTTTAAATATATATTATGTTTTTATAAAGTTTTTTTGTATTATTTATAACAATAAAAAACATTTTTTTAAACCCTTAATTTTATTTACATTAACGAGTCAAGTAAACGAGTCTATGATCAATAAAATTGATTTGAGGTTGTTCATGATCGCGACTTTGTCATATTCGCGAACTCATTGTCATAAAGCAAGGTATATCTATAATAAATAAATAAATGAAGACTAAAGAACAAAAATCCAAGGCATTAAATAATTGAAAAAAAAAAGAAATCGATTGCCATAGTGAAAAAAAGAAGAAAAAAAGTTATAGATTTGAAGCTTGTAGTAGGGAAAAAACAACACCAGCTGTCTAAATGATAGATTTTAACATACGTAATACCTACGTATATTTTTGTAAAACGTCGTCATAGAAATTTTGGAATTAAAAAATAAACTCCCGAAGAAATACTACATCTACAATTCTTGGTTGGCGAAGTTAATCAACCGCGAGTCTGCAACAGTCACATTACAGGGACGTATTTAGACAAAAAAAAAAACAAATTTCTAGATTTGAAAATTAATAGTTTACGTTTGTCTATTAGTAATTTGATGAAGAAATTATTTAGAGTTTGTGATTAATGTGAGTGGCTGCAACTTTTTCAAAACATTTACGTTTGCAGTCTTTTATCTGCATCTCTTTCTCAACCACCAGTCTACCCAATGCTGAGTGTAGATCTCTTGATATGCACTCCGTTCTTTATCCGCATAAATACTCGTAATCTATGAAATCGTATACAGCCGTACCTGATGGAGCAGTGGTACTTATTGGATATCAAAATAAAAGAACCGCTACAAACATATTCATATCTAAAAACTTTATCAATAATATATTTCTGAAATAGTATTGGATTCATATGATATCTGGCTTACAAATCAATTATTTTAGACATTATTCAATTTCCACGTGATGGTAGTTGCTCGGCTACTTATCAGAGTGTACGTGGCTTCGACTTGATTGAGCTGTTCCTGTTAAAGGCGCTAATTCCATAGTTATCCGTAGGTATCCGTTTGAAGCATCGTCATTTTTTCATTGTCATTAATATTTTAAATGATGGTATTTGCTTTAGTGTGGGTTTATTTGGACTTGAGAACCACCTAACTTCAGGGAGGCCGTGCTCACATCTGCTTGTTTAGGCCACTAAAAAAATACAGCATCCAGTCATTTCAAGAGAATTTCTTAAAGTTTTATAATTGACTCCAATTTGTTTCTGAGTGCGCCCCAGCGTTAAAGTCAAAGTTATTTCATGCTTTCCATTCTCCGTAAATTAGTTACTAAGATAGTGGAAGTTAGTAAACTTTATAATTCAATTGACTGTTTATGACATAACGTATTTTAGATTTAAGATTAGTTTACGATAAAGACTACAATTTCACTTAGTCTTAAGTGATCATCATCGTCAATGACCTTTAGCAATATCCCTGACATTTACTTCATTATACAAATCTGCCCTGAGTTTTGATGCAATATCACTTTTTGAGCCCATATCGTGAGCTCACGCGGATTGATTCCCAATTGGCTTTTTAGGAATGAAAATGGTAGATTAAGGTAGGTAACGAAAATCGGGAAGTTTGATAGTTATAAGGGTAATATATCGATGCTTATGGTTATAAGATATTACTCTGAGCTAAAATTGTATAACTATGAATCTGTTTACTGCTGCTATAGCTGTGGTCGCCTATACAAAATAAAAAATAAACTTCACTACTTAATGACTTTATAAATAAATACAAAACGCAATTCTGAAATCATTGCAATGAACATTTTATTCGAGAAAAAGTAAATAGAAAAAATTACGATACAGTAGAATTATTGTAAACATAAAATGGATAGTAATATGGATAAAAATAGGGGTAATAATTGTATGGATAAAGATAATAAAACGCTGGATAATAATATTGCGGATAAGTCAACAAGTAAGAGCATTGTGTTGTATCAGCGTTTCGTCTTGTGCATTTGATGGGATAGCTCCAATTGTATTGAATGTATAATGCTAATAATGCCGTTAGAATAATTAATTTCTGTGATGGATTCTGAAAATAAACATGATTTAATCATTTTTAAAAGGATTGCGAGCAGATTTTATAGCGGAAGATAAGTTACGAGTACATAAATCTTCATAAGTCTAATAATAGACAATCTGAGCACTAACTTAGCATTGGATAAAACAGAAACAACAAAAAAAATTAAAATAAAAGTTCTGGGCCCTATCCATTCCACTCCAGTGCGCCGCCCAAGACTTATGACATAAAAGCGACCGGTTAGCGGGAATTTGGTTCTGAGCTCGCGGGTTACTAGCCGGCACATGAACGTCACCGCCTGGGCGACCTGAGGGGCTGCCGTACTGAGACGCTCGACGTTCCAGAAGTTTCGTTGCTCTTCGAAGGCTCGGTCTGCTGGGCGTCCTTGAGGTGCCCTTACTCCGCCCGGTTCTAACCTCGAGGGGGATCAGACGCTTGGGCGAGAGAGCAGGGGAGTCGTTTAGTGGATAGGGCCCTAAATACCATCTTTGAATCCGCGGTCCGCTACCAACATCTAGGAACCATCCAGCATCAATTAACGCGCTCGCCCCCTCGTCACGGGGACCTTGTAGGAGGTTATACCCACCAGCTAATAAAAAAAGATAGAAAAAAAATACATCGTGAAAGTCGTTGCAGAATGGCGGAATGCCGAAAACGTTGACCTCCGTAGGGCGTGGAGCATTTTGACCATACTCCTTTGACCTCTCACTAGTCAAAACATGGTAAGAATTTTAAAAGGATCCCCATTGCACAATTTCCACTGAGCACTTGATTAGGCGGCGGCGTGATTAGAACAATTTTCTAACTCATCACAAGAAAAGTTGGTACCTAATGAAAAAAATATGCTTACCATTGCACTCTCTGTCCACTGAAAATGTAATTGTAAAAAGATGCAAGATTAATTGATTAATTTCCACTTAAGCCCTTACGCTAAAAAAAAAAACGATAAACCGAAATGACCGCAGAACCTTCTCTAATCAATTAAAATCTTAATTATTTTGAATTCGCTGTAAACAAACCGTACTTAGAATCCGAATTTTGAATTCAAGGATTCCAGTATCGCATGTGTTGTAATCTTGTGCATATAAAAAGTAGCTGGTTGGGTGTTCTCTTGTTTACTATGCTCAGGTGCGCCGTTTTTTATAGTTAATGGAAAATTTCTTACTACACTTTGACGAGTAGCTGAACTCACGGGCTCAACCTGAGAGAATTTGCTAACACTAGTCGTAGCAAGAGCAGTGCTTCGCAGCATCTACCATCGCATTGGCATCGTGACCTACTGAGAAGATCCGGCGACAGTAAGCTGTGTCTATGGGTTAGTTCACTCGTTGAATTCTTGGTCTTAATCGACTAGTTCGATGAGGACAGTGACCGGTGCTTAAGGGGCCTAAAAGCACCCAGATTAAATCCGGGGGATCATGACATGTTTCAGAGTATGGCGGCTTTGCGTTTCCCCATCGCCTTGGTCAGATAGGTAAAGTTTCTTCAATAGTTAATTGAAGAACAAGATTATTTTGGTTGTCTCTGAGACATGGCAAATTTTGGATTGCAAGTTAAACATTTATTTTTAATTTACAAAAGTGTTCCCAATTATTTAATTTATACCCACAGGAAAAAAAAGTAATTTCCATGGATCTGTAATATTACAAAATTTATTGACAGCTCTTTTAATATATAGTAATAGGATGTGAGCGTACTATCTCTCTTACATTCTGTATCTACGGGTTATCGCAAAACCTTGATAATATAATGAATGCGGGCGAAAGCTGTGTGCGATCCTAGGGAACGGTAAGGATATTCTTTCCGTGTTATCTCAAAAGTGGATCGGAAGGAAGGAGTATATTGAGACGATGATTTTATATTGAAAACAAATTTGATTAAGTTTTTGATATGTTTTTATTGAAACTTAAGGATTAAGGATTTTGGTGTTGGGTGGTTACCGGGCTCTATAGACCTCATAACGTGAATGCTGCTGTCCACAGCGCCACATAAGCTCGAAGTTTCATTTGCCTAGTATATCGGCTGTCACATCTCGCACCGGAACGTGTAACTGTTTTACGGCAGAATCTATATATTAATACGTGAAGCAAAAACTTTGTATCCCTTTTTACGAAAATTGCGCGGACGGAGGAGTATGAAATTTTCCACACTTAAAGAGAATATAGAGAAGAAGTGCACAATGCTAATTTTTTTTTTTAATAATGCATAAAATATACATTAAATCAATAAAGAAAACATTACACACACTACCGTGTATTTGACACACACACATAATATACCTTTTGTTTATTGTCAAACTTTTGTCATTGCTTAAAGTCTGTAGTCAAATTGAGAATAGGTTAATATTGTTTATCTTTATTTATTTATTTATTTATTACACTTCATGTAAAATTTACATTGGCGGACTTAATGCCTAAGGCATTCTCTACCAGTCAACCAAAGGTAGTGCAGAGTAAATAGTGGTAGGTGCAATGAAATTTATATTAGGCTACGAATACATACAAAAAAAAGTATATCTACATATATACAAAATCACACATACATATACATATACATACATATATATATACATACATACATACATATAATAGTTTATACAGTATTAAAAGGAATATATGAATAAATTTCCTTAACAAATAACTTCATCTTAATAAGTTTATGACGATTCCGCTAACTTTTTCAACAGCATTCGCCGAACCCTTAACTTGAACGTGCAGTGGTTAGTAATAGTCCTGATCTCGAGAGGAAGCGCATTCCATAGCAGAACAGATTGCACGACGAAAGAGTTACGAACATAACTAGAACTATGTGTGGGACAACGAATTAATAGGCTATTGAGAGAACGTAGGGCCCGCTCATGGCTGGAGTGAAGATATTGAAAATAGGAAGTTAGATAGGAAGGAGGTTCGGGAGACATAAGTAAGGAATGAAGAGTCGTCAGTGCACGTAAATTACGACGCTGGCGAATCGGTAGAAGTTTGAGCTGAGCACGATAGAAAGATATATGATCATATTTACGAAGATTAAAAATAAATCGAATGCAGTTATTAAGAAGACGATCAAGTTTATTAAGAAGGTCTGCATTCAGGTCAAAATAACACACATCACCATAATCAATAATAGGGAAGATCAAGGCTTGTACTAGCATAGTCTTGGTCGCTGATGGTAAGAAATTCTTGAGGCGATACAGAGCACGAAGAATTCCAGAGGTTCTTTGTCCAACGTAAGATACTTGAGCTTTCCAGTCGAGTGTGGAGTCTATGTAAAGGCCTAGGTTCTTAACCACGGAACTTAGGGGAATTGCTGTACCATTATAGAATATAGGTGGGAGTGACATAGTAGTTAAGCGTTGGATCATACGAGGACTGCCCACAATAATGGCTTGGCATTTAGTTGGATTAGATAATATCTTTAATATTACGAGTATTTGTCTATAGTGTAGTATTGGCGAAATCTGTAACAATAGGACCATAATAATGTTGAAACTTATAATTTCAATTAATTATAGTCGAATTTCGACTACTACGGGACCACTAGTTAGATTTTAATTGTTGGGCATTCAGTTTGTGAACAATGTATAGTAAAGGTATGTAAGTAAGCTGTGTATGTAAGGTATCATAATTGTATGTCTAATCTATCGTTCTGTAATACGTGCTGCCATCTGGTGTTTCCAAAATAACCTTCATTTAGTTCTCTGAATGTTATTAAGCTTTTTGGAAGTGGCTAATAGGACAAGACATGTTGTGTTTTCGCTCAGCCGACCTTTGTCTTTGTAATTATGTGAATAGATTTGCTTTTTGTTTCAATCGTAAGCCCTTTGGGGATAGCGGGGCGTGGCATTATATTTCACCTCAAATAAGTTTTTGATTGAGAATAGCTTGAAGACATCTAGAATAGCGTATTTCATGTAGCGTGAAAATGTATGCTATTTTAAACACTTTTTTTATTTTTTTATTACCCTTGTAGGCAGACGAGCATACGGCCCACCTGATGGTGAGTGGTTACCGTCGCCCATGGACCTCAGCAATGCCAGGGGCAGAGCCAAGCCGCTGCCAAATTTACGTCACACTTCAATTCTATATTGATTTGTCTCCAGTCAGACAGTAGTTTTCGTTTAGATCACTTTTAATTGTGAAATCGAGCGTTTCTAATCTAGAATAAATAATCTGTAAAGGCATGACAATGAATTGGACACAGAACATGAGAATCGGTAATTTTAACGTTTCAAACTATCGTAACTTACGTAAAATCCGATGGTAAATTCATTGAATTTTTATTTTTATTTTTATTGCGTAGATGAGTGGACGAGCTCACAGCCCACCTGGTGTTAAGTAGTTACTGGAGCCCATAGACAACTACAACGCAAATGCGCCACCCACCTTGATATTAGTTCTAAGGTCTCAGTATAGTTACAACGGCTGCCCCACCCTTCAAACCGAAACGCATTATTGCTTCACGGCAGAAATAGGCAGGGCGGTGGTACCTAGCCGTGCGGACTCACAAGAGGTCCTACCACCAGTAATTAACAATTACATCGTTTACGTAAACATAAGTTACTGATGACACTAATATCACACGGGAATCGTGTGACTAAACACAACTTAAAGATGTATGAATTGGTACGTGTGAACCTATTGTTGTAATTTGGCTTAAATTATGAACAGTTTTGATAAGAGCAATGTTTTTTTTTAATAATATTAACGTGTTCAAGTTTCGTGAGGAGGCGGCGTCTTAAAAAGACTTTGATGGCCTAAGTGAAAGAGGATATGCGAGGTACAGGTGTGAGCGCAGAGATGACGCATGATAGGTCCGAATGGAATAAATAATAGTTTAAAAAACTAACAAAATACGCTTTTATAGAAAATCCAACTAAAAAATAGAAAATAAATTTTAATAAATTTGAATTAAAAATAATGGAAGAAAAATTGATTTTATTGTAAAAAAAGCGTGGGGTTCATAGTATCAGTAGTTATAAATATTTTATGAACAGACATGAGTAGAAGGGTTATTTTGATAATATCCTGAAAAGCACCCCGGGCTCAAACCGGGACTCTTGCTAACAATGGCCCTAGCAAGGACGTGTTTCGCAGAATCTACCACCGGATCGGAAACGCGACCCACTGAGAAGATCCGGTGAGAAACTCAGTGGGCTGTGTCTATGGGTTAATTTACTCGTCGAGCACTTCGTCGCAAGCGCGGGTTCGGCGAGGTCGGTGACCGGTGCTTGAGGTAACTAAAAGCACCGTTAATGGATCTGGAGTTACCGTAATGACTCGTTCAGGGCGACGTCGACTGTTTACCATTCGGTCCATCGGATCGGGCATGTAATCACTAGCGGCCACGACAAGAGGGTTTTCATGTCGTGCCGCCTTCTCACAGTGGCACAGTGGTGATAGACAAAATTACATCATGAAATTCGTTTAGTCCGATCTAACATTTTTTGCCCAGGCAACATTTTGTTTTTTTTTACATTAAGCCATGAATACCCTGTCTTATCGTGGAGACGACTAGAACCGATCTTGATAGGCCTGTATCGAGAATGCCAAATTTTCGGATCAATGGGCAAATCTGCCGGTTGTTCCCTGTTCGAATCCGTTGACGTAGAAGGGACTACCAAAATTCGAGCAAAACAAGATAGTAGCTGAATAACAGCATTGTTTGAATGTATTCAACATACGATGAAAGCCAACGAACCTTAAACGGAACCTGTAACGAAAATAATTGAATATACTTTACTTATTTAATTAGTGTTTGAACAAAACATATAGTTATAATACAGAGCTATAAAATATAATAAAAGTAAAAAGATCATATCACATCTTGAAGAAATCTCGGTCAGCAGCAGATGTTTGGAAATAATGAAACAAAATATGTTTGTGTGTTGTAATTTTATTATTCATTTTACTTTAAATAATTATCTCTGTAGTACAATTCGAGAAGATCTTGTTATCTTCTTTAGCAATCGCATCGCCAGTCACTGCGGGAATTTTGAACAGTGATTCTTGTACACGACGTTTCTAGAGATCATTTTTGCTTAACACCACCTCTGCCTAAAATTCAGGAGATACGTCCATTGCCGCTGCTTCTCGGCACAGAAGCAATGAAATACGTCCACGTATTTACTCATTTTGGTGCCCTAAGCACGTTATTACGGATCCTCCTGATCCATTCACGGTGCTTTTAGGTACCTCAAGCACCAGTCACCGTGCTCGCCGAACCCGTCACTTGCGATGAAGGGCTCGACGAGTAAATTAACCCATAGATACAGCCTACTGAGTTTCTCGCCGGATCTTCTCAGTGAGTTGCGTTTCCGATTCGGTGGTAGATTCTGCGAAGCACTGCTCTTGCTAGGGGCAGTGTTAGCAACAGTCCCGGTTTGAGCCCCGTGAGCTCACCCACACGTTAAGGAGAAGCTGAAATAGCCTCTCAAGGCTATCAGCATAGGTAGGAAAAAAACATCTTGGTATTAAATACGAACACTTACATCGTGTTACTGGCTTACAATAGTAATTAATATAGCTGTTTCAGCGGACAAAAGCAGGTGAAATATTAAGTTTTAATGTACCTACCATAGAACTCATTAAGATCCAACGGCGTTAACGGTGCCGTAATGAGCGATTGAATAGCCTGCCTGGTTCACATTGTTCAAGTACAATGGCTTGAATACTATAAAGTTTTTTTTTAGAAATATACTATCGTTATGTTAGGTAGTCGTGCGTTCGGATGAAGCGCGTCTTCGTCTCATTGTAATGAATGTCTTTGGTGAAAGTTCAAACAGCATAATTTTGTTTGTGTTGGTATTTTTATTATTTCCATATTCTCCTTCCTGGTTCAAAAAAATTGTTATTGTTGGTCTCTAGATATGCCCGTTGCGTCCGAAATTCGCTGTTGAACTTTGCCAAAATACTCTGAGTTGTTGCTATTTTTCGATATGAAGTACAGGTAAATATTAAATAAAATTCCTTGGACTAGATTTTTTGCATGGCTGGCAACAACCTTTTTATAAGTAATCTGAAGATATGATCGAACTATAGCCAATATTTGAATTGCGTGCTATCCACTCAATATATATATTGGTCTGCTGATGCGACTTACCCCTACGGCTTTAAGATGGGTACTGAAGCAATTTGAGAGAGCACGATAAATACGAACTTTTCCGAAAAATTACGAAGGAAAATCTTTTCTCACTATAACTGTATCATGACTTTTCCGGATATATTTAGCATTTTGTCGTTAAACGCAAACACCCTTGCTTCTTCCTGAACAATGGACACTTGAACAAATAATTTTGTAGCTATTATCTATCTATATAATATAATTATATAAATACATTGCTGTTCGTTAGTCTCGCTAAAACTCGAGAACTGCTGGACCGATTTGGCTAATTTTGGTCTTGAATTATTTGTGGAAGTCCAGAGAAGGTTTGAAAGGTAGATAAATATGAAGATGCTCGAAATTAAATAAAAATAACAATTTTGTTTTTCCTTTGATGTATCCCCCGTCGGACGGATTTCTTTTGTTTGTTTTAAGTTTATTTTATACAAAAGCTTAGGTCTTTTATTTACCGATTGAGGCACTACGAAGTCTGCCGGATCAACTAGTAGAATATAGAAATATGTCGTTTAAGACAAACTTGTATATGTACAAGTTCTGAACGAGAACATGAGAATAGAATGTGCGTATCAGTTTCAACACGCGACTGAAGATTACTATTCAAACGTGATTGGCATTGAACAGACAAAGTATTAAATATATATGTAAAAGGAATAAACAAATAATATTATCATACTGAAAGAAGTGTTTAACATAGACGAGGGATAATAAAAAACCTTGGATACAACAATAATTTATTAACTAATTTGTACTCAAAATATTTATATACATCTTTTAAGGGCGCAGACTTCTATCAACCACCACTATTCTTCAGTGTTAACATTGATGTTTTAATATATATTTCTTTCCTATTTTCCACTCCAACATATACGCCAGTTTGTAGTATGTCAGTATAAGTAGAATTTAGTATATTGAAAATTTGAAAATATCACATTTTTCTCAGATGACAATGAAATAGAAATCTTATCTTAGAAAATATGCTTTCAAGTTCATTCTATAACCTGGTACTATTTTTGTATATCTATTAAAACTGTTGCTATGAAGACATTGAGTATTATAGTAATTCAAGTAGTGAAAATCGCTGGATTACTTTGGATGCAGATAACAACGGACCGGCCGCAATGGAGATCGATTGGAGAAGTCTATGTTCAGAACACCTATAGGTTGTGATGATGATGAAGACAGAAAAATGCACAATTTAAGTCAGCGACATCAACAACTACCGGAAAGCTAGTAAATTTTGGAACAGTCTGACGGGTGACGAGTAACAGAACGATCTCCCTCTCGGGCAAGAGTATCTTCTTACGCACATCGCGAATAATCTGTTGGAAAAAGAAAATGTTTTTATTTATTTCGTTGAAACTTTGCCGTTAGAGCCGTTATTTAAATAATTTGCGAAACGATAAACCTTGATTGTGGTCTATAAGTTCTAACTATAATAAACGTACTGGGTTATGGATATTTAGGAAAAAAAAAAAAAAAAAAGGTAGACATAGGGACTGCCTATAGACCGGGGGCCGGAGGCGGGAATACGCCCGTACGTCCCGGCCCCTGTAGGTGGCGGCCTCCCCCCGGTGAAGGTCAAGGGGCGCCTGAGGGGGTGAGGCCGCGCGGCGCGCCACCAGCACTCTAGCGCGCTGCTGTGGAGTGAATAGAGCGACCGGTCGACGGTGTATCGCGTCCCGACCCGGCAGGCTGGTTCTGGTCCAGCGGGGTATTCCGGGACACCAGCGGCACCGTCTGGGCGGCCCGACGGGCTGCCGTACCGAGACGGCCGACGTTTCAGAGCCTTCGATTCGCCTCGAAGGCTCCGTCGGCTGGGCGTCCTTGGGGTGAGCCGCGCCGTCTGGTTGTAGTGTTGACCGCGGTAGCCCCCCTACCTCATCCGGGTTCTGACCTCGGAGGGGATCGGACGTCGGGTGTAAGAGTGCAGGGGAGTCGTTTAGTGGGTGGGTCCTAAAATCCTTGGGCCCGCGGTCTGCTCACAACACCATGCAGATCGTTGAGTCTCACATACCCCGCGCGCCCCTTTTGCGCGGGGACCTCGTAGGAGGTTCGGCCCTCTAATCGAAAAAAAAAAAAAAAAAATGGGACTGCCTATAGAAGTGAAAACTTATATTTAATTCATAGAAATAACAATTAATATACCAATCACTTTTTACTGAGCTTTTTTCCTATTTTATTTGTGAAGATATACACAGCACTAGTGCTGCACAATACGTCGCCTGTATAGCTACAGGTACACCGCTATTACGCATGTCGGTGACGCGAACCCATAACATTTTCCCTTGCTAAAAAGTACTATTACCATATAGATTAGTATCACCGGTACAATCTGAGCGAATTACTACACCAGCCCTAACATCAGCAGGGCTTCGCTGAATCTACTACCGGATCGGAATCTTACTGGTGGTAGGACCTCTTGTGAATCCGCACGGGTAGGTACCACCACCCTGCCGTGAAGCAGTAATGCGTTTCGGTTTGTAGGGTAGGGCAGCCGTTGTAACTATACTGAAACCTTAGAACTTATTTCTCAAGATGAGTCGCGCATTTGCGTTGTAGATGTCTATATGGTCCAGAAGATGATCTCATGTATCAAGATTTTAGGCTTATAGGGTTGATGATAACGCTTTTTTTATTGCCCCTGTTGGTAGATGATCATACGGCCGTCAGCAATGTCAGATACACAGCCAAGCCGCTGCCTACCGCTGAATCTAAGTGAAATACTAAAGAACTCACAATGAACATTATTTATAGCGAACTCTTTCCATAAACAAAACGTGTACAAACTTTATCTATATATTAATACGTGAAGCAAAAATTTTGTAGGTACCCCTTTTTACGAAAATTGCGCGGACGGAGGAGTATGAAATTTCCCACACTGATAGAGAACATAGAGAAGGAGTGCACAATGCTATTTTTTTTTTAAATAATTCATAAAACATACATACATTAAATCAATAAAGAAAACATTACACACGCTGCCATGTATTTCACACATACATATGTACCTAGTCAGGTCATAAATTCTGTCACATATTTAATGTAAAATAATTGAAACAAGTTTATTCATTATGTAACCATTCATATACCAAAATGAACTTAACAAAACATAGATTCTTATGAAACTAAAGTTTATTCAAAATGACCTCCGTGATTTTGAATACAGGCCTTCAATCTGCGCGGCCAGTCGTCTATCGCAGCCCGAACGAGGTCCATGTCAATATCGGCGGCTGCCTTAATCAAGGATGTCTTGAGTGACTCCAAATTGGGATGAGGCTTTGAGCACGCCTTTTCCTCCAAGTGTAGTCATATCTTGTAATCTAACGGATTCAGATCTGGACTGGAGGAGGGCCAGTCTTCGTGCCGGATGAAGTCGATTTCACGCGCCGCCAGCCAGTCCTGTGTGCTCTTCGCTCTGATGAGCTGGCGCCGAATCTTGTTGGAATACCCAGTGCCTGTTATTGCACATGGTATGAGAAACAGGTTCCACAAGGTTCGTCAGGACTGTATTTTGATACACAACTGCATTCGTTTTTACACCTTTCTCACAAAAATGTACCTCTGTTAAGCCCCAATAAGAAACTCCCAACCATACCATGAGCGAGGATGGAAAATGACCTCGTTGGACATGCGGAATACGGTTGCTCGCTTCTTCACTACTGTGTGCGTACATCTTATCATTTTGTTTGTTGTAGCTCTCTTCTACAGTAAAAATTTTTTCATCCGAAAAAAGAATTTCCCGATATTTTTTTCCCGCGTACCGCTTCAACAAAGCGCGGCATCTCTTCAGTCTCAGGTCCATTAGACGAGCATTCAAACGATGTCCTGTTTTTCTTCGATATGCCCGAAGCCCTAAGTCTTCATTTAACACCCTTTTCACCGTGGTTCTGCTTAACCCCATCTGAAGGGCCTACAGTTTCTGCTTACGTTTGGGATTTCTTTGAATTCGCGCCTTCACAGCTTTTATCACTGCTGGAGTCCTAACAGACCGAGGGCGACCACTTCTTGACCTGTCATCTACACTAGAGTCTTCATTGTATCGTTTGATGGTACGACAAACGAATCTTTTGGTTATATTCAAATTTTTCAGTATGTTAAAAATTTGAATTGGCGCGTAACCGCAACGATGCAACGCAATAACTGCAACACGGTCTTCTTTAAGCGTCCACTCCATATTTAAAAATGAGTAAAATTCTAAAAGTATACATTTTTATTTTTATGAAACAATTCGAAATTCGAATTTAATAAACTTTTTTGTGGCCAGCATTCTAAAAGAAAAGTTTTTACTGTGTGACAATACTTATGACCTGACTAGGTATATATATACTCTTTGTTTAATGTCAAACTTTAGCTAATGCTTAAAGTCTGTGGTCAAATAGAAAATAGGTCAATACTGTTTATCTTTAATATTATTTGTCTATAGTGTAGTCTTGGTAAAATCTGTGTTTATAGAAGCATAATAATAGTCTTTGATAATATAACCATAATAATGTTCAAACTTATAATTTAAATAAATTATAGTCAAATTTCGACTACTGCGGGACCATTAGTGTGAATAAATGGACAAGAGTTAATTCGATGAAGAAGTTTCCGAGATAATATTTGGAAGTTATGTGGGTAGCGGTCATCTGATTTTGCGCTGAAAGTCGATAATTTTTAATGGAATTTAAAATTTTCCCTTAACAGGATTATCCTTCCGTAGGCAGCCCTCTCCGCGGATTAATGCAAGACAAACACCATTGTCATTAAGCGCCACCAAAATAATTACATACTTTACTTTAGTCGTTTATATTAGATTCAAAAATCAGTGTTTTTTAATGTAGTTACATGAGATTTTTTTAGTTCAATGTGAAGTAAATTTTAGTTAAAATAAGTACAAAGGCATCGTTCATTAATGAAATTAAGCAATAGATTAATAAATAGCTACTGGAAAAACAGATTTAGAAAAAGTGTATACAAAAATAAAACACGAATTTCTTCCCTAGTTTTTTAACTTATTACCTTTTACTTTATTTTTAACTTTTTTTTTCTAGAACGTCGAAGCGTTACAAAATCAATTCTTGTGAGTACCCAATTAATGGAAGGTTGTAAGATAGATTAAGAATTGCTGCTAAAATCGAATAATTTAAGAAATGTCCAATTATACCTTACGTCACTTTACTTTAGTAAAAAATAGATTAACAAAGAATAAATTGAGTTGGTTATAAGCTCATTTAGTTTTTAAGGTATTAAAAAATGTGACACTCAAAACGACACAGCACTTCAGAAAAGAAAAGAGAAGAAAAGAAGAGAAAGGAAAAGAAAATTACCTGTCGCATTCACAAAGCCTCGCGGCGCATCCATTAACATATTGGTCCTGACTCTGATAGTTCTCCAAAGCGCAGAGCGGCTCTCCTCTGTAGCACTTCCAGTAGTACGGCTGGAAGTATACCGTGAAGAAAGGGCAGTAGATATTCTCGTAGCACTGGTCGTGCATCTTGCAACACCTGCATTTTAAATAATCACCTAAATTTAGTAAATTTTTACATTTTCGACATTTTTAACGACACGTGTCCTGGTCTCAAAAACAAATTAGTATCCAAGTTCCTTTGTTTATAATTGATGAGAGAAGAGTTAAGTAGTAAACTCTTGCTTTCATGTTCTTTTCAAAACTTTTTTTGTCGTACTTCTAACATTTAAATTTAGCCTATTTTTCCGCTGTTTGTAAAATTGCTGTAACATGTCATAGTGTGTTATAAGAGATTGCTGTACATGCCTGTAACTGGCTTACATACCAGTACTTAATTTTAAGCTTGAATGTTTTGTGTGTATTGCTGTTGGTGTGTCTAAATAAATAAATTTTACAGTTTCATGGCCAACAAAGATAGACCCCTCCCTTTAAAAAATACATTGCTACCTGTCTATACCATCTGTGGGTCTTCCAGTTCCAAGAAATCCACAGTAACAACCATACCCCTTATACGACAGAGGCTCACATCCAGTGGCGCACTGTATCATATTATACAAGTGGAAAACACCACGTTTACCTCGATTATCCATTTTATACGAATTAGGATTCACGTATCTGAAAAAGAAAGAGGTAAATATAAACATATAATAGGAAAATACAATTTGGATTGATTTTAAAATTTACAGAAGGCCTCATGTAACAATATTTTTTATTTTTGTTTTGTTTTTTATTGCTTAGATGGGTCAATGGGTGGACGAGCTCACAGCGCATCTGGTGTTAAGTGGTTACTGGAGCTCATAGACATCCCCAACGTAAATGCGCCACCCACCTTGAGATATAAGTTCTAAGGTCTCAAGTATAGTTACAATTTGGTCAGAAGATATAATAGTTATGCGACTTCAGTTTCTCCCCGTTGTTAAAGCTATTTCTTCATTAACCGACCATATTTTCGTACCAGATATCATGTCTTGATCCTGGGAACAGAAGTTTGGATATCCTGCCTATTGTTATATTATAGCCATAACCAATCGCTTTAGTTATCATTTTCGAGTTTTAATGGTCAACAGGTGTGAGTAATGAGGTTGGTAACGCATTGGATTGTTTGTTTGGATGCGAAAGAGTTAACGTCGTTCATTAGCCCAACTAGTACATACACCTTTTGTAAATATTTTATGTGAATATGTTAACCAGAATAACATTAGACTAAAGTTGTTTGTCCTTACTAACCTTCTAACAATATGTTTGGTTATATAATATTGTTTGTCTTGTTTTAGGTAAGTAATTCAACAGTCGATTACTTTGTAAAATAATAATAATTAAAATTGGATAATGGAAGTCCACCCAACAAACAAGAGCCCAAACTACACCTGAAGACATCTGGGCACAACCAAAACTACAAACCAAGCTCTATAAACTGGATTTTGGCGAAATCAAAAAGGACCGCCATTATAAAAGAAATTGAATTGAATCATTAGCCCAACAGCTTGGTCTAAAAAGTGCTCTTAAAGAATTTAGGTAATGCTAACCTACCTCACACCCTTGGCATAATCCTCGTGAGGCACTGAATACCTGAAAGGATCTCTCGCGAAGCCGACAAGCAGTTTCGATTTATCTTTATAAAATTTCCTATAATCTATTTCGTTCCTTTTGGCTGTGTCATCGTAGTTACTACGGTTGCTACTGCTAGTTTTGACTTGATTTTTGTATGGCTTCGTTATATACCTGATTTGGGCATAATGTGAGTTGTTGTATATTTTATCATAGGTCAATTGACGTGTCCAATCTGTAACAGAAGAAAGGCAGTTATATTTTAGAAGATCAGTAAATAATTATAATGAAGATGTGGTAATTAGGTATGTTTTAGTTTTGGATCTCTTTGTTTGTAATGTGTTCGTGTTCGATTTTTGTATGATCCTCACGTCGAATTATAGTGCTAATCGTGGGATCTCTTCTACCTAACCTGACTTAAGTTTCGTTTGAGGCGGGGAATTCGACATCGGGAAGGGGTGATTGATGGGGTTTAGTTGGTAGTCGTCTTGGAGTTCGAGTAAATTAGATTCCCTAACATAAAGTACTCCAAGGACAAGAAGCAAATGTGAGAATTCCAAAATAATCAATGATCAGTATAAGCACTTTAAAAATACTTTTCCAAGGCCAATGAAATTTTTAGTTGTTAGGATAATTTATTAAATTACATTGTAAAGTTTACCATTCAGGCTCGTTGCAACCTGTAAAGTTATTGCAAACTGAAATTATTCTATTCTGGAATAAATCCTACTTACGCAGTTACAGTTACTGAAACGCAATACTGCGTCAAGGCAGAAAAAGGCAGGGAACCACAGGCGCGGACTCATACCATCAGTAATTATGCAAATTCAGGTTTTGCAGGTACGATTTTTATTACATGGTGTTATTCCTACACTGTGGAAGTCATTCGTGAATATTTGCTAAGTAAATATTTCATTACAAAAATTGGCATCCGCCTGCGGGATTCGAACACCGGCACTACATCGCTGTATATAAAGGAATCGAGCCTCTTATCTTTTAGGCGACCAATTCAGATGACCATATGAATTTTTTAGAGGATTCTTACAACACGAATTGAGGAATTGTTCGAGATGATACCGGCATCTCGCTTTTACCATCGCACCGCCCGCCACCGGAGTGGAGTTCATCCGTACTACCTGGAGCCACTGCGGTCATCCACAGTGCGTTTCCAGAGATCTTTTTTGCCACGTACCATCCGGCTATGGAATGAGCTCCCCTCCACGGTGTTTCCCGAGCGCTATGACATGTCCTTCTTCAAACGAGGCTTGTGGAGAGTATTAAGCGGTAGGCAGCGGCTTGGCTCTGCCCCTGGCATTGCTGAATGGGCGACGGTAACCACTCACCATCAGATGGGCCGTATGCTCGTCTGCCTACAAGGGCAATAAAAAAAAAACACGTAAGCATACAACGCGAAGGGAGTGAAAGGCCAAAACTCTAAGTAATACTAGTTTTAGTAATATAGGTTGTGCGTTATATATCAGTGACTCAGGAGAAGTAATTATGTAACGAATGCAGACAAGGTTTCCAACAATCGATACTAGAACATCGGAGTCTGATCCTTTTCAATAGATACTGAATTCTGAAAGAATGGCCGCATTTAATGTGATAAAATCTAACCTAAATAAAACAATAATTCATTGCTTCACGCACTGGATGGTTTGTAACAATGATACTTAATTGAATTCGCGATACAATGGCTGTTTGATATGTTTAGGTACTTTCGTGTTTAAAATACGGATTAGAGAATAGATTATGTGATTCTGAATGCAGTAGATCTATCTACTCTGGGATTACACGTGTTATAACAAAATTTTTGTTCTTTACGTCATAATTACTTTTTGATTGGGCCCGGAGTTTGAGGTCACAAGGTGTCGACTACAGTACCTAAGTGTGTGATCCCATGGGTGGACTTTGATAATACAACACAGAAACCGATATCTCGAAGTTTTCGAAACTACAAAATTTGCAAAACGCGACGGTTCTTAAATTTGCTGCCTGTGACGTCATTTGGGGCTAAAATATAGATTGAGCTGACCATAGATTACACATTTAATCACAAATGACGTCATGCGATACGATTCGGCTTATGTGCAAAAACTATTAAAGTTACTCAATTTTATTTTGTTGCTTCAAATGTCAAACATTTAAATACCAAAATAGAAAGACCACTTCGAAGTAAATAGTGTTTGCCAAATTATCGAAATTAAATCATATTATTCACTGCCAATACAAAGTATAAACTTCTTAATGACATTTATAAGGAAGCCTTAGCTCATATTTTTGGATCAATGGAACATCGTCTTTGAATTAAGTAGAAAAAGCTATACTTGGTTAATTATGTCAATGAACAATATAAAAACAATTACATAACGCTCATTGTGTTGGAATCATCACGCAATCACCCGAGGTTAGGTCGGAGCCTAGTTAATGACGAATCTAAAAATATAGCGTGAGTTTTATATACGCAATTCCTGATTTTTTCATTGACAGCGAAAAAAGTACAGTTAATTGATATTTTGATCTGCAGCTGTTAATTAAATCCTTCTATTTGATCAACACGAGTGCTGGTGTATACTTTGAGAAGAATTCTCATTTATTTGTTTTTTATTTCACAGCCAAAAACGAGCTTTATTGATTTCGCTTAAATGCGATTTTCTTTGCCTAGTATCAAAGTTATAAAAATATCTTATTTAGCGAAACTCAATTTCTTTAAAAAATTGTCAATAGAATACAAAAAAGATAACGTAATGTTTACCATGTTTTTAAACTATGAGTGTCAGTGGAAATAGTCAAATGCAAATAATTGGTAATCATTTAGTTCTCTGGAAATAGATTCGTTCTGCAACTCAAGGTGGATTAATGTTATAACATGACGTGCAACCTAACCCATGCATCAGCCCGCTGAGTTTCTTGCCGGATCTTCTCAGCGGGTCGCGATTCCGATCTGGTAGTAGATTCATTCGCGAAGCAACTGCTCTTGAGTTGTTAGGTCTCCTTCGGAGGCGCTCGGGCGGTTGTTAGCAAATCCCACCCCTCCTGGCTGAGCCTTTGCTCGCCCACCTGTCCTGGTGAAACTGGAAAGGCCTCCGGGCCACCAGTAATACTTCAATCATAAAAAACCAAAAAACATAACATTCAGAAAATACGTTCAGAAGTAAGTCTTCAATAAACAGATGCAACTTAAGTGTTAAATTGCAATACAAAGCAGTGAGTAAGGTCAATAGATGAACCGTCTCAAATCAATAATACTCGATCGTAAAAGGTCATTGAACAGTGAAAGTATTGTTATAATCATAAACATCAGTGACTCAATGGATCTGTATTCGGTACAAGGTTCAAATACCTTAAGAGGATATGAATTATTATTATTACTATCGTCTTAATATCTGTATTTTGCTAAGGATTGCTCTGGAAATTCAACGAAACTAATGAATTTAATATATACGCCATTGAGCCATAGGTTACAGACCAAAAAGGAATACCTTGTGTAAGCTTGAATTGCTTATATGTGATAGGTATATATTCGCATCTAATTCGCATTATTCGCATCTAAAGGCAAAACATAAAAATGTAATGGGGTCTAGATTGCCCAAGACAGAAGAAAGGGGATGATTGGTGGAGTTTTATACTCAAGATGGGAATATAAATTAAAATATGGTTTGAGTCTCCAGGTGGTATAGGCGTCTTGTGAGCCCTTACGGATACGTACCCCCACCCTCTATTTCTACCTTGAAGCAGTCGTGCGTTTCGGTTTGTTTCGGTGGGATATCCGTTGTACTGTAAAACTGAGACTTAGGACTTGGGCCTGCAAGTGGGTGACGTGCGTTCCCAGATATGTCTTCTGCCACGTTCTGTCTGCTTTGTCTGAATGAATTCCCCTCCACAGTTTTTCCCGAGCGCTAGGACATATCCTTTTTCAAATTAGTAGTAGGTAGCGGCTTGGCTGTGCCCCTGTCATTGCTGACATCCTTGAGCGACGGTAATTATTCACCATTAGGTAAGCCGACTGCTCGTCTGCCTACAAGGTCAATAAAAAAAAGCCCACCTCGGGTCTTAATCTGGGTGATGCCACTCACTTTGTCCGTGAGTTTCAGTATCCACATGACAGTGGGTAAGCCGTAAAGTAATTAACTGTAAAAAGCCGTGACGAAAATGCTCACGCTGTTGATGCTGCTGAAGTTAGGCTTCATGAGGTCAAAGTCACAATTCGATTGGAATAACAGTTAGCCTTACTATCAATACGGAACACATGACACGACAGGATTAGGGACGATGTGTCATGTCTAAAAGTCGGTAACAGTATGTGGTCTACAGTGCCTCCTCTGCATGAGTTAGAAGCTTCGAGATTAGTTACGAAAAATTTGTTTTTCTGACGACGCAGGATGTACTGTTTTTTTTTTTCATTGGACCAAACTCATTGACGAATATTTATATCGGCTGTGTCTTTTCGGCCTAGAATGGTACCACTCTATCTCTTCCCATGGCTGTCGTAAAATATGGTCAACTGACGGAGTTCAACGGAGTATGGACAGCAGCTTTCTTACAAGAGGTTCTACCACCAGTAAAATAAATAGATAAAATAGCCTGTAACAAATTTTAGTCATCAATATCGTGTTCAATGATTTTCACATTTGCATAAAAAGAAAATGCTTCATTGACGGAAAGCGATAGGCCGAGCACATGTGATAGATGTTTCAAAGTCCACACAAGCAACTCACCTACTTAAAGTTCTGACACGTCCAATGCATGTACATACAGCGCCTGTCAAAGATATTGTGCTGTGAAAATGGTCAATAAAAAGGTTTTTTTTTGTGTCTGATTGAATTTGCCATGGAATTTTTGCCGTAATACTACAATGCTTTCTTAAATGTTTTTTTTTTTCACGCACGATGTGCTCGTACCAAGCGTTGCAGCTAGGTCTGTTTTCAAATGCTGTAGGTATCCCTTTTTCTACTAATTTTTTTTATTGTTGTCTACTTTGTAACATTAGGCGGTCTAAGAGAATAAGAACCGATAGCCATTTTATTTACAGAGATTTCGAAAAAGATACATCAGGTATGTTGCGGTTTACTATTAACAAACAACATCTAGAGTGATCTATTAAGATATATCAAACATATTTATATACGAGTTCAAGAAAAATATCGTGTGATTTAAGATCGATTCCGCAAATTTTATAAATTTGCTTAATGAGTGGTGATATCATATTAGAAAAATAGCACACAAAATTTGTTTGTATTTTTTCCCGTACCTATTTACTGGAGCCTAAATCGCTATTCCAACTTCTCGCGGACGGGTAGGTGAGCTCGCGGGCTCAACCTGAGAGAATTTGCTAATACTAGCCCTAGCAAAAGCAGTGGTTCGCGGAATCTACCACCGAATCGGAATCACGACCAACGGAGAAGATCCGGCGAGAAACTGAGTGGGTAAACTGTTCGTAAAATATCTCGTGATGAATGTTTAAAATCTGTGAGACCCGCAACAGCACTTGACCCGGTTCTGCTCGTGTAATTATGAAATTCATTTGATAATGTTTTCATTGTTCGGCCTTCGGAAGCGGTCGCATTGCTAAAACTTCAAGTACACACAGTTAAAAGGTCGTGCTTAAGTATTCATAGTTAAATGTTTAGATAGAGCTGGTCTTTATTTAATTTGTACGTGTCGAAATTGACACCGAAATTATGTTCGTTTATTGAACGTTAATACGATCCGTGTTTGATGATGTTGTCATTTCTCGTAAGGAAAAAAAAACTAGATCAAAAACGGGTCTTAAAAAAAACTTGATTTACCAAAATCAGTTTGATTTATCTGATCTAAAAAAAAGGATTATTTCGACAATCTATTCATCAATGAATCGACCTTGTGACAGTTTTGACGAATTCGTCTTTTTTTTAATTTTTTTTTATTGCTTGGATGGGTGGACGAGCTCACAGCCCACCTGGTATTAGTCCACCCACCCACCTTAAGATATAAGTTCTAAAGTCTCCGTATAGTTATAACGGCTGCCCCACCCTTCAAACCGAAACGCATTACTGCTTCACGGCAGAAATAGGCAGGGCGGTGGTACCTACCCGCGCGGACTCACAATACGTCCTACCACCAGTAGAAAAAAAAATTGATTTACCAAAATCAGTTCGATTTATCTGATCTAAAAAAAAGGATTATTTCGACAATCTATTAATCAATGAATCGACCTTGTGACGGTTTTGACGAATTCGTCCTACCTCTATACGTCTCGTTTGGTCCGATCGTGCTGTTAATTGACATAATACTCGTAAACCTGTTTACTTTCGTTTGTAAAATAATAAGCTAAATAACACGCTTTTCTTAAAGAATACTTTGTAATTAAGGAGCATTGCGAAGTGAAAGTGGTCTCCGATTCGGTGAAGCCGCCGTTATTTGGAGATCAGCGCGAATCGTGAACCGGCTGACCGCTAACGAAAGCAGTTCGCGTTTTCACGATACCACGATAATCGATTGTATATTTTTAAATGTTTTAATCGTTTCAGTTGAAAACGTAATTTATATAACACTAGCGACCCGCCCTCGCTTCGCTTCGGAAACTGTAATTTATTATTGATTTCTCCATTATTTAATGGATGTTATTATACATATAAACCTTCCTCTTCAATCACTCTATCTATTCAAAAAAACCGCATCAAAATCCGTTGCGTAGTTTTAAAGATTTAAGCATACATAGGGACAGACAGATATAGGGACAGAGAAAGCGACTTTGTTTTATACTATGTAGTGATGATTCATTCATTCTGGGTTTGTCTGAATTTAAATTAATAAAAAACAAAATAAAAAATACAAATATATTAGAAGAGTTGATGAAAAATAATTTAAATAAACTACCAGTTATATGAGTTGTAATATGTATATAATTATATCAATTAGTTCAGACAATGAAAGACTTAACTGCGTTTTCTGTAATAAAAATACGAATTTATGGACAATATAAAATTAAAATAAATTCACCAAATAAAATATTCACTCACCTGTAATTTAAATACGAAAACAACATTTAAAACCATTAATGTCTCTATTGAATTATTTCTCTTCATTGAATTACAGATGAGAGTACTTGCCTAAGAATTTTTTCTTAAAACTAATGGTGTTTTCTTTACGTGTATAAGTAGAATGCTGACATAAGAAGCAGGGAGGTACATATAATTAACAAAATAAATAACTGGTGTACTCATCTCTGCCAATAAGCAATACTGCATTCTTGTTTGAATAAATAATATGGTATATTTTCGTGGGTGGAGGCTTTTATTTTATGACTAGCTGACCCGGCAGACTTCGTAGTGCCTCAATCGATAAATAAAAGACCTAAAGTTTTGTATAAAATAAACTTAAAACAAACAAAAGGAATCCGTCCGATGGGGGAGACATCAAAGGAAAAACAAAATTGTTATTTTTATTTAATGTCGAGCATTTTCATATTTATCTACCTCTTAAACCTTCTCTGGACTTTCACAAATAATTCAAGACCAAATTTAGCCAAATCGATCCAGCCGTTCTCGAGTTTTAGCGAGACTAACGAACAGCAATTCATTTTTATATGTATAGAGATCTGAATGTTGGGCGGCGGAAGTAAAGCATGAAAGAGTTGAAAAACTCATTGAAAGAGAATGTTGAGATAGATGTGTGGAGTGACAAAAATGGACAAGATAAGGAATATGTGTATCAGAGGAAGTGTGAAAGTAGCCCCGGTGATTGGAAAATTAAAGAGCGGATGGTTAGCGTGGTTTGGACATGTGATGCGTAGAGAGGAGACGCATGTGACTAGTTGATGTACGGAAATGGTAGTGCAAGGTAGAAGGGGAAGAGGTCGACCGAAGAAGATATGGATGGAGTGTGTGAATGATGATATGAGAGAGAGAGAGGTTTAAGTGTTGAGATGACAGCTGGTAGAAGAGAATGAAATAGAAAATTTTGCTGTGCCGAACCCACCTAGTGGGATAATTTTTCCCTGAGGGATAAATTTAAAGAAATTAAAGTTCTCACTATGCCATGCCAGTACATTTTTGAAAATTTGATGTATGTTCGTAAACATATTGAGGAGTTTCCTAAAAAGTCGGACATACATAATATAATACTAGGAACAAACGCAGGCTTGTTGTGCCGATGAGTAGGTTACTTAAGATACGAAATTCATTCGGGCGTTTGTCTGTGCGCCTGTACAACAAAATTCCACAAGATGTTCAGAACCTACATATACTTAGGCTTAAGAAAACTATTAAAGAACATCTGTGCAATAAAGCTTACTATAAAGTCAATGATTATCTAGAAGATTGCACAAAGTGGGAATGAGTTGCTCGCTCCGGGCATTTCAATATTGCAATAATTGTTACGTTATAATAATCATTGTAAAAATTAATATAAAAAAAAAAATTTCTATTAAAAAAGACAATATGCCCGCTGAGTTTCTTGACAGTTCTTCTCAAGACGGAGGCTAGTTTTTGTGAATTGGCGGTAGTTCTTTTTTACGTTCAACAAGCATGTACCTACTTTCATTTACGTTGAATCAAAAAAAATTTTTGATTTCATTTTGATTTGACTTAACAAGGTAGACACAAAGAAGAAGAATATACTAAAAATTCGACTTCACGTGTGAAGGTAAGCGTAAAAAATACAAAATAAAAACGTTTAAAGATTTCTAAACGATTATTTAAAATTATCGTAGGGAGCAGTGGACAGCCTCTACAGTGACATAGCATTCTGATAATGATCGAGCGAGGTTGTCATAGCAGAATTTGTGAATTTTATTCAGCGCTTACGAGTTCAGTGGAAAGTGAGAGTATAAGCGATAATTACGTGCGCGTTTTAATTTAAATACATAATTTTCGGTTTTGTCACACATGTATTTATTTATTGCATATATGGGTGGACGAGCTCACAGGCCACCTGGTATTAAGTGGTTACCGGAGCCCATAGACATCTATAAGGTAAATGCCACCACCCATCTTGAGATATGCGTTCTAAGGTCTCAGTATAGTTACAACGGCTGCTCCACCCTTCAAACCGAAACGCATTACTGCTTTACGGCTGAAATAGGCAGAGTGGTGTTACCTACCCGTGCGGACTCACAAGAGTACTCCCACCAGTAAATGTCTCATGTCTTAGAAGAGCAGTAGCATCCGCGGACTCCGGCATCTACTGGCATCATCTTTGGCCATATCTAAAAGGCCACGGACACTTTGAAAGGCCTATCATTATTATAAGTTCCTTGGGCATACGTAATAGGCCACAGACAGCCCAACTTCACATAAATAGAGAAAATGAAATTTCATTCAAAAATCAGATTTAAGTTTCTCCTATAGTGAGATAGCAATATCGAATAGACATGCTATTCCATAAATAATGTGGAAATTGCAAGATCATCAACTTTCATTTCACATTTCGCTTTATAACCAACCAAGTGAAGATCATTGGTGCTCATAATTTTATTTGGTAGCTTACGTTGACAAGTGTATTTTAGTTATAGCTAAAGGTACCGCAGTATAATTAATTGGAATTGTAAGTTTGTACACTATTATGATTGTATTTTATACTTCTATAATCACAAATTTCGCCAAGACTACACTATAAAAAAATATTAATAAAGACAAACAATATTTAATCTATTCTCGATTTGACCATAGGTCTATGATTTGACCACAGACGTCAAGAACAAAAGTTTGACAATAAATAGTATGCATGCGTGTGTGCGTCAAATACATGGTATGTAGTGTGTGTAATGTTTTCTTTATTGATTTAATGTATCTTTTATGCATTATTTAAAAAAATATATTAGCATTGTGCACTTCTTCTCTATATTCACTCTAAGAGTGGAAAATTTCATACTCCGCCGTCCGCGCAATTTTCGTAAAAACGGATACAAAGTTTTTGCTTCACGTATTTTAGTTATAATTTAGTCATATCGAAGGGTGAAATGATATTTGGTTTAATCGACATTTCGCTTAATACGCGACATTTACTTTTGTAATTAAAGATGCGATGTTTTTAATTGGACTTTAACTAAGATTGTGTAATAAAAATCAAACCCGCAAAATTATAATTTGCGTAATTACTGGTGGTAGAATCTCTTGAGTCCACGCGGGTAGGGACCACCGCCCTGCCTATTTCTGCCGTGAAGCAGTAATGCGTTTCGGTTTGAAGGGTGGGGCAGCCGTTTGAACTATACTGACACCTTAGAACTGATATCTCAAGGTGGGTGGCGCATTCACGTTGTAAATGTCTATGGGCTCCAGTAGCCACTTAACACCATGTGGGCTGTAAGCTCGTCCACTTATCTAAGCAATAAAAAAAAGATTACGTCATTTAAATAGCTGAAGAATGTTCTTTTTGTTATGATATCCAAATTTTAAACTTTAAATGGCTCTTCTCTAAAGTTGCAAAAATTTTGGTTAAACTATGATCTTCAGCTAATCAGACAACGCCGTGCACAGACGACATTAAGAATGTTTTGAATATATTTTATAATTATTACCAGTAATTTTGATTCTTTATTTCTATCTATCTACTTATCGCTCGAACCATCTGTCTATTATTATTATGGTCTCCACAAATTTATTTCCGTAGTGGAGTTTATGTTATATTATATTCGTATATGACGAAAAAAATTTAATTAAAAAAATAGTCCCATCAGACGCGATGCCTAGAAGACCGATGCATTATTAGCTGATATGATTAGCCGGCAATGCACTCACGGCCTAGCGGTACTAGGAATAAGAAATAAATAACTAGGAATAAATTCCGCACGGTCATTCAGTCCCAAATTAGGATTCCCTGTGTTACGGGTACCACAGACTAACATATACATAAGTGTATATGTTTAAATATGTACATCTATAGATAATAAACACCCAGACAAAGACCAAACAAACCTGTTCATCATGCGAATGTTTGTCCCATGCTGGAATCGAACCCGCTACCCTCGGCACAACAGTCAGCTTTCAGGCATTTCATTTTGTTCCACATATATGCATGTTAATAATTATTTTAAAAATGTACCGTGAAGATTACATGAATGTCATTTATTTAAGAGTTTTATTTTTACACTAGCCGTACTCGCCCGCTTCGCTGGGCATTTAAAATTAACATTATTGTGTATTGTCATAATTATTAGGGAGTCCAACACTCATATAAATATTAGCCTAACCATTAAGTACATGTATTTTCTATATGGATACCAAGTTTCAAGTAAATCGGATGCATTGTTCAGTAGTTATAACGGAACATCCGTAAAACCCACTGTATTTTATACATTAGTTTAGATTTATATATTAGTATAGATTACAATATTTCCATTGGTTTTCGCGAATCATAATTAAAACTTAATTTACGATTCACGAAAACTGTAAAGTATACGAAACGTCAAAGACAATGTCAATGAAAATAACAAAAGTGAGAATTAGAACTTTTTAAAGTCATTTAATTTATTTACATATTCAAATACTCGATACGAGTAATGGTTTATATAAGCAATCACGTCCGACGATATTATAATAATGTCGTCTCAAAAATACATACAGGAAGACATTTTATTGCCATTTATTTTATATAATGGTAAATCCCTTGAGGAAACAGAACACCTATCACATACGTGATCGGCCGTGATGAACACGAACGCATAGTAATGACCTTTATTAAGTTTTTATGCGCCATAATGGATCTCCTTAAAATCAGTTACTTTTGTGATATTTCATAGAATTAAACCTTTGCACTCGAGAGGGAAGTATGGCGTACTACATGATTTAATTACAAACGACAAAAAGAACTTTAATTAACGGATATTAAAAACATAAACAAGACGTCTTTTTTTTTTTCCTATCCAAGCTGGTAGCCTTGAGAGGCTATTCCAGCGTAACCTTAACTAGTAGGTGAGCTCACGGGGCTCAAACCTGAAGACGTTGCTAACACGAACCCTAGCAAGAGCCGTGCTTCGCAGAATCTACCACCGGATCGGAAACGCGTCCCACTGAGAAGATCCGGCGAGAAACTCAGTGGGCTGTGTCAGAGAGTTAATTTACTCGTCGAGCCCTTCGTCGCAAGCGACGGGTTCGACGAGAACGGTGACCGGTGCTTGAAGTACCTAGAAGCACCGTTAGTGGATCGGGAGGAATCACAAGATGTCAATCATAAAATAAAGCAACATAAATAGTTTGTTTACCAGCGCACTGAATTTCCGCACCAAACAAAGCCGTGAACTAGACTCACCTCTCGAGTGCCAAGGGCTAAGATTGTTATTAGATTGTAATACATTTTTTGTTTTGATCTGTAGATTGATGTGTCAATGAACAGCGAGCGACTCGTTGACAATACACTAATAGTACGAATGTCTCGTTATGGAGTTACAGTTGTAGGCAATGTAAATGAGTCGTTCATGATTGAACGAACCAAATGAACTTGTCGCAAAAATTACGACTAGGTCAATTTGGTGAAAGTGATTCATTCGTTATTCGTTCACTTCCTGTCGTTCCTTCGTAAATCATCGCTATATCTAACTATGGGATCTTCCTATATTACGTTTACTGTTTCGCGACCTCCAGTTAAGACTACACAACCTATGAATTGATGATGAAAAGTGCCGTATAACGAGGTCATTTTTTTCACAGGTTATCAGAGCTTCACAAATTGAACGAATGATAGAATCGAGCTCGCACGCTTAGCTATATATAGTCTTTGCGAAGCAGTGGTGTATGGTGTATTTCGTTCATTCAGTGCAATTGAGACACGTTCAGGCTGCAGTAAGAGATTAGTTACAGGTAAGTCGCGACCTCATAGATCGCGCAAATTCGTATATTGAATACAAACTAAGTCAGTAATACAGATTGAACGAGTCGGTGGAGTGACCGGATAATCAACTTCAATCGAATCGCGAAACGAATTGTGCAATCGAGTTGCTGAAATCGATTATTGATATTATCGAATCGTTAGGAATAATATTATTGGATTTTTATCAAATCCACTTAGCTGCCAAATGCCTTGTTAGATACATTACATCATTAGAATTTCTAAGTATTGTAGCAATGAAATCTAGTATGATTTCTTTTGTTTATTAAGTTCACGTAAATTTTTTAGTTACTTTAAGCATTTTTGCAATAGTATAGGAGGCAGCATTGGCTCTGTTATTGTTTATGAGCGACCGTGACCAGGTACCATAATAAGCTCGTCTGCCTTAGAAGATAACAAAAAAGGCGTTTCGTAATGATGCAAATTTGGCATTATGGACTAGAATGGAGACCGCGATATTGGAATGTAGAACACCGGTTTTAATTAATCTAATCTGTACTAATATATAAATCTACAGTGGTTTTTACGGGTGTTCCGTTATAACTACTGAACCATGCATCCGATTGACTTGAAACTTGGTATCCATGTAGAAAATACATGTACTTAATGGATAGGCTAATTAATATTTATATGAGTGTTGGACTCCCTACACCAGTTGCGGGGGCGTTAATGATGAGATTTTTTTTTTTTTTTTGTTTAGATTGGTGGACGAGCTCACAGCCCACCTGGTGTTAAGTGGTTACTGGAGCCCATAGACATCTACAACGTAAATGCGCCAACCACCTCGAGATATAAGTTCTAAGTTCTCAGTATAGTTACAACGGCTACCCCACCCTTCGAACCAAAACGCATTACTGCTTCACGGCGGAAATAGGCGGGGTGGTGGTACCTACCCGTGCGGTCTCCCAAGAGGTCCTACCACCAGTGATTACGCAAATTATAATTTTGCGGGTTTGATTTTTATCACACGATGTTATACCTTCACCGTGGAAGTCAATCGTGAACATTTGTTGAGTACGTATTTCATTAGAAAAATTGGTACCCGCCTGCGGGATTCGAACACCGGCGCATCGCTACACACGAATGCACCGGACGTCTTATCCTTTAGGCCACGATGACTTTGTAGGGGTGAGAAATAATACTGTTAATTTTAAATGCCCAGCGAAGCGGACGGGTACCTACAGCTAGTGCTTAATATATTTACAAAATATTATATAAATGTGTATGTTTATGTGTTCCTAATCTACACGATTGATTTCCATCTTTTTACAGTTGATTTTGTCACTTCTGGGAAGGATTTTTCAGTAATTAACAAATTAGTGCTTTTCACATACTATTATATTATTATATTACATACATACAAATATTTATTCAATACGCGATTCGAATTGACATATTCACAACAAGGTACTGCTGTCTCTCATTAATATTATAAATAATCAGTGAAAGGCGAGGAAAGATCTACTTATCAAATAAGATTTGAAATAATAATGATCGTACAAAATGATTTAATGTATTTAACTAAATTTAAATGCTCAGTGAATTTTTTCAAATACGTTTTTATAGAATATTCAGAATACTTTCTCGTTTTTATCATCGCACCGCCCGCTACCGGAGCAGAGTTCATCCATACTACCTGGAGGCTGGAGCCACTGCGTTCATCCACAGTGCGTTTCCAGAGATAATTTTTGCCACGTACCATCCGGCTTTGGAATGAACTCCCCTCCACGGTGTTTCCCGAGCGCTATGACATTTCCTTCTTCAAACGAGGCTTGTGGAGAGTATTAAGTGATAGGCAGCGGCTTATCTCTGCCACTGGTATTGTTGATATCCATGAGCGACGGTAAACACTTACCGTCAGGTGGGCCGTATGCTTTTCTGCCTACGCGGGCAATAAAAACAATATTGTCATATCTCGAGTTATAGAAAATTGAATTTTATTGTGTAACAATAGATTATCAAAACCGCTGTGCCATTTCGTTCCACGTATCTACAATATTACCGGTACTCTTTACGTAATGTTCTTTTCGTCTACTATACGCTTATAATGTGTAATTATGATTTTGAATTGTAAACAAACGTAAGAATGTAACTGTTTGATTGTTCAATTGAATGTATAAGCGTGATATCTCTCCTATTGTTGTTAGGATAAGGCACTTTTTATTTATTATATACACGTTGATTGCGGGACTATTTTAGAGGGACTCCAGTTAGTGAGTATGACGTCTTTTTGAGGCAACGAACCTGCTAGACCTCACAAAAGCCAAGTCGATCTATCCTTATCTAAAAAACACCATCTTGTAGTGCCAATCAAACGGTATGAATGAAAGTCATTACAGAGCAGTACTTGATCAAACGTGGTAAACGAGGTAGTATTAGGCAGGTCTACTCTGGGGTATGGTGGTGCGATCATTATTAGCAGCTGATGGGTCTCTATCAGCTGCTAAGCAAAGCAAAGCAAAGCTTTTGTAGTGTTTAAATTTAAATGTATTATAACGCAAACACCCCTAATTGAATCGAATTAATTTTTCACCGTATCTGGCGAGAACGAGCTCTGGAATGAAGCGTGGGATTTGCTATGCTAAGCTGTCTGAGCGCCTTCGATGACCTAACAGCTAATGGGCAGCTGCTTCACGAATGCATTTACTATCGGATCAAGATCGCGACCCGTTGAGTTGTTCCAGCGAGAAACTCACCGGGATGAGGTAATGGATTAAGTTTCAGTCAAATACGATAACTTTTCTCATCAAAATGAGAACGAGTCCCTTTAACTAGTGTTAGAGTTGCAGACATCTAATAGCTGAATGAAAAAATCGGGTAAGGACCGTAAGGACGTCTTCTTCTTCTTCCTTTTCTCCACCTTATCCCACTATGTGGGGTCGGCACAGCTAATTTTTCTCTTCCATTCTCTTCTATCAGCCGTCATCTCAACACTCACTCCTCTCTCTCTCATATCGTCATTCACACACTCCATCCATGTCTTCTTCGGTCGACCTCTTCCCCCTCTACCTTGCACTACCATTTCCATACATCTCGTGGTCGTATTAAATTAATTCGCGGCAAAAACTGGTGCTGTCCTTCCATCCCACCGATATTATGTTTGTTAATTTAAATGATGCCATTTTTTTATAAAACCATTTGATAGGAATCGATATCGCAGTGTCGTTTGTATAAAGCGTATCCCTTCTTCGCGATGGTAGTATCCGTGGCATAGTTTTTTTTTTATTGCTTAGATGGGTGGATGAGCTCACAGCCCACCTGGTGTTAAGTGGTTACTGGAGCCCATAGACAACTACACCGTAAATGCGCTACCCACCTTGAGATATAAGTTCTAAGGTCTCAAGTATAGTTACAACGGCTGCCCCACCCTTCAAACCGAAACGCATTACTGCTTCACGGTAGAAATAGGCAGGGTGGTATTATCCACCCGCGCGGACTCAAAAGAGGTCTTACCACCAGTAAATACGCCATATATCCAGTAAATATAATTGACCATCAATTTAATAGTATAATTCTAATTTAAACGAAATTATTGCCGATTTTTCGCAAAAAAAGAAGCTTACTACTCAATCATTATGTTAAATTTACATCGCATCAAGCTGTATTTAACTTCAATAATAAATAGATACAGACATAAATTCGATTGGGAAAATGTGAAATGCTACATTAATTTGGATAGTTTACCTGGCTCACAAAATACTGATGGCGGTGATGGCACTAAAAACAAAATAACACCCGCATATACGATCCAAATAATAAATTTCCGATAAAATGTATTTAACTTCAATAATAAATAGATACAGACATAAATTCGATTGGGAAAATGTGAAATGCTACATTAATTTGGATAGTTTACCTGGCTCACAAAATACTGATGGCGGTGATGGCACTAAAAACAAAATAACACCCGCATATACGATCCAAATAATAAATTTCCGATAAAATGTATTTAAACACGACAAAGTCACAATCACACTGCTTTTACACTCCATTTTTGTTATTTTATTTATACATTGTCTAATTACACTTAAATATATTTAAATTGATATGTTATGATTTACGATTAATTGATTACATATTTATTTTATGGAGATTCAAAATGGCGCCAAAACTGTGTACATCAAGACGCGCGCGCAGCGTTCGTCGATTGCATAGAATGATTTTTTTTGAACGAGTTCTGATCTCCCGCCAACCGAACGCATTCTTTTGTAAATAAAATTTGCCTTCATATGCAATTTTCCGCTTGGCATGCATAAATTAACCGGAAACAGAATTCTGTTTTGTGTCTGGTGTGCTCAGAGCGTTTTGTTACTGTTGTTTTAAGAAACTAATTTTAGTTTGTCTAGATTGTGTTTAGATATAATAAATTTTCTATTACACTATAGAAGGAGATTGTTTTGAAAAGTTTTTAAGGAAATTTAATTTTGATTCTTACCTCTTCTTCGAAATTCAAACCTTCTAAGTTTTAAGTTATTGCGTTCCAAAGCCCGTATTGAAAAAGGATGTATGTTATAAAGAGTTATTTACGTTTTTCTAACATTTCGTGCACAGTTTAATTTAAAACTTCATTTAGTATAATTTTATCACATTTATGTAATAATTAAAATATAAAACACTCCGCATTAGTTGTGGAAATTTGCTAATTTTTTTTCTGTATTTCTTAAATTATAATATTTTTTCAATAGGTATAACCTCAAATATGTAGTTTTGTGTTTCTGAACAAGTTTACATACGTATTTTATCTCGAGCTGAATTTGAATGTGATCCCATTCTCCACATTCGTTAAAAATTGATATTCGTTAATGATATGGTGAAAGTCAACGTCTGTTATGTATGATACGTATGAACTTTTATAGTCACTTATAATCAGCCGAGCCACGATCTCGCTTACTCATCTAAGCCCGTAAAAAAGCTTGTTCCAAAATTTCAAAGTAAAATATAATTGTACATAATATATTCTTTTTCGACCGGTTTTTGGCTTTTGTTTACCGAAGCGTCGATCTGATATGCTAAAAATATGACATAGATTATATCATAAAATTTTACGACATATTTTTCAAGATGGTCAGCCAGTTTTGTGATGTAATAAGGTCACATATGTAAATGTATGTACATGGTACATTTATCTAGATAATATGGTAAATTGAACGGCTTTAATAAAAAATCACAATAAAACATTGAGTACAGAGGTATATAAATTTATTTATGGTACACACGAATTTGACAGGTAAAAATATTTTATTTAAGTAGATCATCGTTCCCTTCAAACATAATTTAATTAAATAATAATAACAATTTATATGTATTATGATTATTATAATTATAGATTTTAGTTTTATTTTTAAAAGCGGTTAATAAGACGCCGTTATTATACATTTAAAACAAGAAAAACAGTAAATTAACGAAACAGCTCAAGCAACTTCGCTCCTCGCGTTTCCGCTAAAAGTCCTAACTAAGTTCGAAAAGAGAAACATTTTGAATTCACTCACTCCCTGAGTTGCCATCTCTCAAGGTATATGCAATGGCAAAGGAATCAAGGACTCTACTTTAAGCTAACACAAATGATATATTAAAAATCGTACGGCTGAAAAGGAAAATTCCGAAGCACATTCAGAACTGCAAGTGGTATACCCAACGGTGTGTTTTTTTTTAAATGTTCCGATTTATTGGAACTTAGAATTGCATACCAAGTTGAGTTTAAAAACGAATATTATTTAATTACCACCCAATAAATGGTTCCGGGAATGAAATCACGGTAAGTGATTATTGGAAAGTGCTATTTCTACAGCTATTTTTATGTATTCACCAAGAATGCGCGTGAAACGTCTTTTATGCTTGTTGTTTTAGTTCATAAAAAAAGTATTACGATATTTATGTTTCGACTTCCGTTGAAAATATTATTTGAAATACGAATATTGTGAATTGATTCAAATTGGTTGTGAGATTGTGTTTTTGTGTAAAAAAAGTGTAAGTAAAGAAAAAGGTGAATTTAAAGATTTAATTACGATATTCTGCAATACAAATTCTTGTTTGATTTACTAAACCATAAGACAATAAAGTTATTATCACAAAAAAAAATTTTTTTAGTTTAATATTATTGATATATCTTAAGTCAAAATATTGGGTAGACCCACCTCCACGTCCGTGTAGTCATTTTCCACCTCCATGACGCCGGGTTAAAAATATGTTATCTGTTCACTTTAAAACGGAATGGAGAAACGCTTACGGGAGAACGCTTACGCTTACGCTTACTAAATGGTTTGGAGAGAATTGAAGATAGATTAATTCTATCACTGGGTTAATAAAATGCATGGCAAAAGGCGACAGTTTGCTTTGTCATAATCGGATTAAACGATTCAGCTTTAAAGTAAACAGAAAATAACGTTAATTTACTAAAATACACATAAAACACTCCCTTGAGAATAGTTAGCAAATCTCGCCTCTTCTGGCTAAGCTCTCGCTCGCCCACCTGTCCTTGTGAAACTGGAAAGGTCTTCGGGCCTCCAGTAAGCCATAACGACGTCTTCAGGTCTAACACTAGGAACGTTAACCGTACTCGTCGAACTAAACAAAGAGGTCGACGTGCAATCTAACCCATGCATCAGCCCGCTGAGTTTCTCGCCGGATCTTCTCAGCGGGTCGCGATTCCGATCCGGTAGTAGATTCATTCGCGAAGCAATTATTGCTCTTGAGTTGTTAGGTCTCCTTCGGAGGCGCTCGGGCAATTATTAGCAAATCCCACCCCTCCTGGCTGAGCCTTCGGTTGCCCACCTGTTCTGGTGAAACTGGAAAGGCCTCCGGGCCACCAGTAATCTTTCAGTCACAAAAAAAAGTAAATAATAAAAAAAAAGAATACGTATTCCACGTTTTACATTGCTCGTAAAAAAAATACAGATTTTACAATATGAATGTTTTTTTATTGTACTAAGAGAATATACGATAAACTATAATAAATTCAAGATACACTTATTTGAAAATTCTGAATCTGAGCGAGCGTCCCAATCGGTTATGCTTTGAATGAAAATAAAGTCAATTTGTGTTTGTTTTACTAAAGAATAGAATCCAATACCTACTGTTTTTTTAAATTTATTTTAAATTCGAATCAAATAATTTAAAGCAGTGTAAGTTTTTTATGTGGATCGAAGTGATTCTGTTAGCTATCACTCTAAGCTAATTTATTGGCGAAGAATATACTCGTAGAAGATAAAGCTATATCACAGTATGGTGCCAGCTATTTTCAAAGAATCCTTAAGTTCGTTTGGAATTTAAGTTAATCTCTCCAGTCTTTAATCAGAACGATGGTATCAGTATGGGACGCCAGCCTCTTAATCGGTAATTTGAATTTTATTGCCAGATTTTTGTTATTTCGGAAGCCAATTTGTAAATAATCTTTTCTTTTTTCAGCATGCTTTTCATTTTAATTGCCGTTGTTTTAACAATGATTCTTGAAGATCGCGTAATTAATTGTATTCCAACATCCAATGTCGAGGCATATGCAAAGAATATTTTCTGTCAACTGAAGAAATCGGCAAATAAATCTTTAAATAAACCAACACCTATTTTTGCATATCCTGTTTACTATCCTTTATATTTTCATGTACCGATTTATATGCCATCTGTGTATTTTTTAGGATAACTAATTAAATCAATTTTCGCTTAGTTTCGTATTGTGTTATTTGCCTTTGATTTTACATTCAGTTATATATTTTTTATTAAATTGCGTATGTAAATTATGTAATGTAATAATTATCAATTACCGTGCCTACCTCGGGCCAACAACTCCTGAATAGGGTTTAAGTTCAAGTGGTCGAGAGAGAGGATGTCGTCGTGGCCTAAAGGATAAGACATCCGATGCATTCGTATTTAGCGATGCACCGGTATTCGAACCTCGCAGGCGGGTACCAATTTTTCTAATGAAATACGTACTTAAGAAATGTTCACAATTGACTTCTACGGTGAAGGAATAACATCGTGTAATAATAACGTGTAACCTTTCTTGGGGTTTGTATTTTGAGAAACCCCTGGTAACTGCCAACCTTCAAATCTCATGTAATCATTATCTGATTCTGTACAGTATTAGAACGGCATTTTTACTGGTGGTAGGACCTCTTGTGAGTCCGCGCGGGTAGGTAACACCACCCGGCCTATTTCTGTCGTGAAGTAGTAATGCGTTTTGATTTGAAGGGCGGGGCAGCCGTTTTAACTATACTGAGATCTTAGAACTTATACCTCAAGGCTCAAGGTGGGTGGCGCATTTACGTTGTAGATATATATGGGCTCTATTAAACATTTAACACCAGGTGGGCTGTGTGCTCGTCCACCAATCTAAACAAATAAAAAAAAAGGTATAAATATATCTCATTTCGCAAGCCAAAGCCTCATTAAGTCGGAAAGTACCTATGTGGAAACCAGCAAACACAAAACTGGCCTTTTTAAATTCTTGATTACAATATTTCTGCAACCAAAACAACCGGTATCTAGGAATACTTTTGATGGTGTTTTCATACTCATCAGAGTAATGGTAGGCAATCTGCATTAATATAAACAAAGCATCAACTTGGTATCACCCCTTTGTTTGTCATTTAAGAGAAACAGTACAAAGGGGAGCGTAGATATTTATAGCTATTTTTTTTGTCCGTTTGGAAATGGACTGTGCAGGATAATCAAAAGTATACCTTATTGTAGGTTAGTAGTGTCTGGGTTCCTTTATTCGTGTGTTTATACAACGTTTATGAAAATGAACGAGTGAAACCTGGAGCCACTGCGTCCATTCACCGTGCGTTTCCAGAGATCTTTTCTGCCACGTACCGTCCGGCTTTGGAATGAGCTCCCGTCCACGGTGTTTCTCAAGCGCTATGACGTGTCCTTCTTCAAACGTAGCTTGCGGAGAGAAGATAACAGTAGGGAGCGGCTTGGCTGTGCCCTTGGCATTGCTGAAGTCCATGTGCGACGGTAACCACTCACCATCAGGCCGTATGCTTGTCTGCCTACAAGAGCAGTAAAAAAACTGTGCATTGTTGGTGCCTTAGTGAGGTTTCTGACATAGCACGTAACGTAGAAGATTTGTGAATCGTTTTGTGAAATATAATTCGCTTCTAACATTGGATGTGAACAGAACGTTCTGGAAGCCAAAACGGTATTACACAACTAACTTAAAGTCAAAGTTAATGTCAAGCAGTCTTTTTTTAATAAAAATTTGACGGTAGCTAGCACAATACTCAAATTTCGATGAATAACATCTTAGTCGTCCGTGATCATGAAAACTCATAAAGTATTCCTAACGTTAGAAATAATAAATCCAAGATTAATCCGTCAAAATAGTTTTAAAATTGTGTTTAAAGTCAGTTCAACATGGAATTATTTTTCAAATTGTTTTAAAAGTTAGGGGCAATCTTTGATATATCATAAATATTATCATTTATCAGATTATAACTGGATAATAATATTTGGAACTCATTAAAATAATCGTGGCCTTTATTCCGAAAGCAAGTTGGACAAAGGATAAGACGTCTGGTGCATTCGTGTTGAGCGGTGCACCGGTGTTCGAATCCTAGGCAGGTACAAATTTTTCTAATAAAATACGTACTCAACAAATGTTCACGATTGACTTCCATGGTGAAGGAATAAATAGCATCGTGTACTAAAAATCAAATCCGAAAACTATAATTTGCGTAATTACTGGTGGTGGAACCTCTTGTGAGACCGCATGGGTAGGTACCGCCACCCTGCCTATTTCTACCGAGAAGCAGTAAGGCGTTTCGATTTCAAGGGTGGGGTATCCGCTTTAACTATACTGAGACCTTAGAACTCATATTTCAAGGTGGGTGGCTCATTTACGTTGTAGATGTCTATGGGTTACCATTTAACCATTTAACACCAGGTGGGCTGGGAGCTTGTCCACCCAACTAAGCAACAAAAAAACGCATTATCCAACAATTTGTTAGAGCATTCCATGTTCTGTAGTGGGTAGCTATCATAGAATACAAGTTATTTTAATTCTAAATCTTGCTGCCGATATTTAGTTCCGAAGAATGGCATTTAGACCACGGTCTACGGTTATGTTTGCGCCGTCACTACCCCCAAAATTCAATTCGCGTCTTCACTGAGACGCAATGTATATAAAATAAAATAGGTACTTTAATAATACGTATGTAATGCGAAAGAATTCTCTAGAGCAACAAAATCCCAATTCTCTATTCGAATAACTTTATCATGTTTCGATAAAGATTGATAAGAACTTATGCGAGAGGAGTCGTTTTCCGAATTAAAAAAAAGAAAACAAAGAAAGAAATAGTGTGTGCGTATTTTTTATTTTTATTTTATTGCCCTAGTAGGTAGATGAGCGTTCGGCCTACCTGATGGTGAGTGGTTACCGTCGCCCATGGACCTCAGCTATGCCAAGGGTAGAACTAAGCCACTGCCCCTGGATTGCTGAAGCCGCTTACACATTTAAATAAACAATAATGATATGTTTTGAGTAAGACCGGCGACGGACAGTCTGACACGTCCCTCGCGATATTGTATGCGCATAATAATCCGTATTGAAATTATTTTTCAGTCTCATATAACTTCGATAGCTCTGAGATTGTGAGCACGACTTGTTTTTATCGAATATGTTAAAATTATTTATTTTGGTAAGAATTTCATTCGCTTTATGGTATAAAGTTAAAATTAGTTTTCAAAAGAATATTAGGTCGTTTTTTGAATCAGGTTTTGTACTATTATTTTTTTTTAATTATTTTTTATTGCTTAGTTGTGTGGACGAGCTCACAGCCCACCTGATGTTAAGTGGTTACTGGAGCCCATAGACATCTACAACGTAAATGCGCCACACACCTTGAGATATAGTTCTAAGGTCTCAGTATAGTCACAACGGCTGCCCCACCCTTCAAACCGAAACGCATTACTGCTTCACGGCAGAAATAGGCGGGGCGGTGGTGCCTGCCCGTGCGGACTGACAAGAGGTCCTACCACCAGTAATTACGCAAATTATAATTTTGCGGGTTTCATTTTTATTACACGATGTTATTCCTTCACCGTGGAAGTCAATCGTGAACATTTGTTGAGTACGTATTTCATTAGAAAAATTGGTACCCGCCTGCGGGATTCGAACACCGGTGCATCGCTTCAACACGAATGCACCGGACGTCTTATCCGTTAGGCCACGACGACTTCATATTATATCGTATTTTAAAACACAAAACAATCGTGTCTGTTGACAATGGATTACAATTTACTCTTTACGCATTTTACTCTTTACTTACTCAATTTACCTAAGTTTTGTCACTTATTTTGGTTTTCTGGTTGTTATATTATTTTATTTTGATAAAAAAAATCTGATGTACTTCGCGATATAAGTACGCTCTTTCGCGTTACCGTTCTATTATTATTGATTATGAATGGGAATAAAAAATAATGAGATGCTGGCTAGCTATACGACTTTTTGTATTGATGATGTTTTTTCCTCTTTTGCCCCAAGTTCGAGTTCATAGTAGGTGCGTTTATTTCTGGACCGAACAATGTCATAGTGTGTGAACTCTTCTTCTCCTTTTTCTCCATCTATCCCACTAGGTGCGGTCTGCACCGAGAATTTTTTTATTCCATTTGCTTCTATCAGCCGTCATCTCAACGCTCACTCCTCTCTCTCACATATCGTCATTCACACATTCCATCCATTCAACTATAAGGGTGACATCAGAATATCATTAATTTCAAATAAATTGATTTGGCTTTCAGCTTTTCGCCTTGCTCGCTCCGACACGACCTTATTTGTTACCCAAACGGCGTTCGCAGCTTCAAACGACCACCGCTCAAGTATATTTCCCGCCGGAGTTGAGACGTAAAGGGCAAAAGGCATTAATAGATTTGAAAATTCCCAACAAGCTGTTCTGTGCGGAGATGCAACTGCAACCCTCGAGGCAGTACATGGTGTTGCCCTGGTGGTACAATTACTGCCAACAGTTCGAAGAGATGAAGGAGAAAAAGTACATGAACAGCGTTTACTATTTACCAACGTACAGGAATATTTTGAATCGTGTTAAAGTTTATAAGAATTTGAAACGTTTGAGCGATCAGAAAATGAGAGATTTGCAGCGTTTCGAGATGAAAAATTTATTATAGATTCCTGATTAAGCATTAATGTCTTTTCTCTGTTTTTAACGGATTCCTGTAAGCGATATTTGGATGATATGATTGTTTCCACTATAGACGCTAAGTGATAAAGACGTATTTGCGCGAATCCATGCTCCGTCATACGGTTTTAAGTGGACTGTTTGTTTATTACCGCATAATAAGAGAGGATTAATAAAAGGAGAACGTGCACTAGCTTGGTCAGCGTCTTCTTTAGGCTTCAGTTTCTGTGGACGGCTCTTTTCAACACTCGACGATTCTCTGCGATGGGGTTGATTGCGAACCACAATGCGGATGGCGGTTATATGTATATCGTCGTTGCAAATTAAAAATCTCCTATGTGACATTTGGGGCTAAAATTATGTTTTCATATATTATGAAAGTTATTTTGAATGCCTATACACAGCAAAAACTGCCATGTGCATATCTTAACATATCACTATTACGCTTCAATCTTAAAAGATCCTAAGCGTCGATTTGCATTTTTTTCAGGAGGTAGTTTTATTAGATTTTCTCGAAAACTACATTTAGATTTCAAATTTGCAACCACGATATATTGTAATACTCGTAATGTTTCACTCTTCATCATCTTTTGGCGATAATTTAATAATGTTAGAGATTAAATATCATATTTTATTATTAAGCGGTCTCAAATAAGTCACCGTCTTCGTTGAGGTGTCGATTTCGACGAAGAGTTCAATGTGCGAACTGGCCCATAGACACAAGCCACTGAGTTTCTCGCCGGATATTCTCAGTGAGTCGCGATTCCGATCCGGTAGTAGATTCAGAGAAGCACTGCTCTTGCTAGGGCCAGTGATAGCAATCTCTCTCAAGTTGGGCCCGTGAGCTCACCTACTAGTTCATGAGTAGCTAGCACCTTAGGCTACAAGAATTTAGGAAGGGAAAAATTGCTTGCTATTCTTTTGCAATATTACCACGTATTTCTGAATAATCAGAGTTTCAGTATCATATAAGAGTAGCTTGTAATAGGTTAACGAAAAAATGTTATTTGAAAATTTCTGCATCAAGTCACCATATTATGTTGCCAATCCATTTGACGTGTCGTCTATATTCTATTTAGAATGCCGTTGGTACGCCATCTCTAATTCTTTTCGGTTTAGTTATTCTCAAAGTAAGAAATTGCTCGTGTAATTTTTGTAGGGGCGATTGGCGAGACCTCTTTTGGAAGTACATAGTTTTCTAGACGCTTTCAATGCTACCTTATGTATCTGATTACCTCATTATTGTTTATTATAATATTTGAGGATCACGTGAGACTTTGCATAAATATCGGGCACCGTTATTAAATTAAAGCATCTTTTTAATTGTGCACATTTTCTAACTTGCTAACTGGGAACAAATCACGCACGGTCATCCGGCTCCAAATTAGGATTCCCTGCGTTATAGGTACCAACAAGAGACTGTTAAACATACTTAGACATTTTGTGCTTGATTTTCTACTAGACACTAGACACAACAAACCACTTGGCACTGGAGATATCTTTTGTCCTCTTCTAACGGTAGAGAGAGATGTATGGTGAGAAATATACCTAAATACATTTAATTCGGACGCTTTTTTTTACCAAATTTTATACGTGGATATTTAGGGAGTCGTTTGATCTACCGAATACTCTAATATACATTAGACACGAGCTAAAGTGAATCTGAAGAGTTCACAAGTTACATGAAAACATTTCATTGCGGAGGCGTTCACGCTAATAAATTATTTTTGTACAATCACGCACAAAATCGTTTTGAATTTTGTTTAGTTATTTTCAAAATTAACATGATGAATTAACCGGCCTACCGCGTAAAGACCGAAGTGAGTTTTGTGAATATACCGGCCTACCGTAATAAGAAATCCGTTTTCCAGTTTACCAATGTTTAAATTATAAAGTAGCTACGACAATGGAAGGGTGCGGTCGTTAGGTGTGAATTGCTTTGATGCCACAGCGTGCACATGTGTTAAATGCATGAAAAGAAAATTTGATATTTTTTGGTGTAAGCGACTATTAAGTGATTACAGGAGTTCATAGAGATCAAAACTTGATGCCACTATTCATCTTGTCAGAAAGCTTCGAAGACTTAATTGTATTGCTTAACGGCTGCTCCATTTTAAATTTAAAACATATGATTTCTTCGGTAGTCACAACATGTCTTTCGTCGAGAAAACTTCGATTGGGGATTGCATAATGTTGATATTGTCTCTAGCTGGCAGTAATGATGAATAAAAAAATCTTTACCGAAATAAATGCTAATTAAAAATGAATTTAATTATTACGACAACGTAGACTACCTTATCACAATGCACTTTTTCGCATTCTCCAGGTGATCCTTTGGTCAGATGATTTTGCTTCACATGTCGCCTATGCGATACTTTCACAGTCGTTTTCAGAACATTCCAGATGGAGCTGGAACTTTCGATACAACTGAATCATTCGGGAATGCTCTAATTGTTTCGATGCCTATTTTTTCCTATTTGATGTTAGTTGAGTTGAGTAGATGAGTTACTCGTACAGTATTAAAACGTTGACTACCATGTAAGTCGTCGTTGCCCTACGCGGCGCACTGACGTAACTATGTCGATTTCTGTTTTGCGCCTTGGCCATCTTTGTTTTTAATGTTTGTTTTAAACATTTAGGTCTCTTAGAAATATCTAGATTCATTTTAACTAGATATTCCAGCGCCTTAATAAGAAGATCGAAGACAGAAATCGATATAGTTATTTCAGTACGCTGCGTAAGTGACCGTTGACCTAAGTGGTAGTCAAGGTGGTAACAATATCAGAGATGGTTGTGACCCGGGCTTCGATGAATCGCACCTTTTACGTGCATTTCTGAATCGGTTAGGCGGTGCCATTTGATTATATTCTCAACTAGCTGACCCGACACACTTTGTAGTGCCTCAATTGATAAATAAAAGACCTAAACTTTTGTATAAAATAAACTTAAAACAAATTCAAATTCAAATTCAAATTCAAAATCATTTATTTCAACTTAGATGTCAGTATGACACACTTGTTGAATGTCAAAATACAAATAACAATGTTAACTCTACCACCGGTTCCAAAAAAAGCCACAGTCCTGAGAAGAACCGGCGAAACACACTCAGCGGGCTTTTTTTTCTTTTTGTTTTTTCTCAAATATATTCTTTTTTTTAAATAAATAGAAATATTCACAATAAAAGAAAAAACAAGTCTAAAAAAATAATAATAATAATGAAAAATGAAAAGGCCAGGAGCGAGCGCCTCATTCCCACGTAGTGCCATCTAGTAAATAATCCTTAACTTTATAATATGCCTTGTTGCACAAACGTTCCTTAACAGTTTTCTTAAATCTATGAACAGGTAGTAGTTGAACGTTTAGTGGGATCTTGTTGAAAAGCTGTACACCCAGCCCCCTAAAAGAGTTGCTTATTTTCTTAATTCGAGCCGCCGGCAACGCAAGCCTATGTTTGTTCCTAGTGTTCACATTGTGCAAATCGCAGACTCTGGGGAATTCTTCAATGTTTTTACGCACGTACAATAAATTTTCAAAAATGTATTGGGACGCTAAAGTTAGAATTTTGATTTCCTTAAACTTGTCCCTCAAGGATTCCCTCGGGTGCATATTATAAATAGCACGAATAGCCCTCTTCTGCAGGATGAAAATCGTTTCGACATCGGCAGCATTGCCCCATAGCAAAATGCCATAGGACATAACACTATGAAAATAACTAAAATAAACCAAGCGTGCCGTATCTTCATTAATATACATTCGTATTTTTTTTACCGCAAACGCTGCAGAACTAAGCCTACTCGCTAACTTGCATATGTGAGGACCCCACTGCAGCTTAGAATCAACTGTTATACCAAGAAAAACTGTCGAATCCACAAGCTCCAGTGTCTCTCCACTTACAGTAATATTAGTGTCAACTTGTCTAACATTAGGTGTAGTAAATTTTATACATTTTGTTTTTTTGTTATTTAATAACAGATTATTAACACTAAACCAATGTACCACGCGCGAGATAGCATCATTCACATCGTCATAATCTTCCAAATGTCGTTTAATTTTAAACAATAATGATGTATCATCAGCGAATAATACGACCTCGTGACGGGTTTCAATAAACTTAGGTAAATCATTGATATATACAAGAAATAGGAAGGGACCCAATATGGAACCCTGAGGAACACCCATATTAAGTAAGACACCGGAAGATCTCGTTCCTTTAACGTCTACCTTTTGGATTCTTCCGGATAAATAAGATTTAATAAGTTCTAATGAAACGCCCCTAATACCATAATGGTGTAATTTCCTCAACAATGTATTATGCTCAACACAATCAAAAGCTTTAGATAAGTCGCAGAAAACCCCAAGGGCATTATGCGACTCTTCCCAAGCCTGAAAAATATTTTTAATGAGATCTACACCTGCATCAATAGTTGACCGACCTCTAGTGAATCCATATTGTTTGTTATGAAGCAGGTTATTGGAATTGAAGTGGTTCAAAAGTTGTTCCAGAATATTTTTTTCAAAAATTTTACTCAATGTAGGTAGTACTGAAATGGGCCTAAAGTTAGAGGGGTCAAAAGTACTACCAGATTTAAATAACGGTATTATTTTACTATATTTCATTAGATCAGGAAACACACCACCATCAATACAGTCATTAAATATTGTAGCAAGGTAAGGTGCAATTATATCAATAATGGATTTTATAACATTAATTGAAATTCCCCATAAATCACCAGTTTTCTTAATATTAATGAGCTGGAAATTAACAAACAAAAGGAATCGGTTCGACGGGGGACACATCGAAGGAAAAACAAAATTGTTATTTTTATTTAATTCCGAGCATTTTCATATTTATCTACCTTTTAAGCCTTCTCTGGACTTCCACAAATAATTCAAGACCAAAATTAGCCAAATCGGTTAAGCCGTTCTTGAGTTTTAGCGAGACTAACGAACAGCAATTCATTTTTATAGATAGAGTATATTCTCAATTTAAACTAATTCCATAAATTGATCCTCAAATCTCAATGCTTAGCTATTAACGCAGTTTTTTTTTTTATTAAATTATTATCGACACAAGAACACAAACACTTAATGATAAGCTTTTACTAAATATTAACACTAACTACGAGTGTCTACCGCGCTTACAAAACACTTGAACTGGACACCTGAGCATTCCGTATTGATAACACTTTATTATTTTTCATGATTAAAGTAATATTGCACATTATTTGACTGTCAAAATACAGTGTTATTGTACACATGTGCTGAGAGCGTTATCTTTTGCTTTTTGTTTGCTTTAGGAATGATTTGTTGACGCTGCTTCAGTTTTCTCTTTAGCGCTTAACTTTTGTTACATTAGGTTGGTAATTTAGCTCTTAAGCTATTCTGTTATTCAATGTTATACGTCCTTTAATATAATAAATACTTTATATAGTCAATCGTTACTGACGTAGAATTCATTTTCAAATTGAAAGCTATGTATTATTCCCAGTGTTAAAGTATTATCTATCTTTTTAGAAAAAAAGTCCGTAGTCCTGAAAAGACCAGCGAAATCATATTAAGAACTCCAAATGCCATAGAAATTAATTATCTGGATATTTTTTATCGCTAAATATGACAAAAATGCAATCAGAACTAATCAGAAGTATTTAGACCTGTAGCAATCCCCTCATTTAAAGGATATGTCATTTAGTAGATAGTCATTTTACAGCAACAAAACAGTGTCTGATGTTTATGACTTCGGTCCTTGGTTTTTTACAAAACATTGAATTATTTTTGGTAATCTTATCTACATCTTAAAAAAGTTTAAAAATTTAAAATTTTGAACGATAACGCCTTCTAATAATTATTATTTTAAAAAATATTAAAAATAGCACAGGCACTTTTCTTTTCGGATGTACCAAGTGAAGACGGTGTCATTAAATTGATTAAATTAATTTGCAAATGGCCGCCTTATAGTGAGAATTTTACATGTGTAAGAATAATTACATAGTAATGTGTACGTATATATGTACATTGTACGTGTATTTCTATTAAATTCTGTCATAATTTTAACGTAGGTATGTTTCTAGGAATTTAATTTGTAAAGTTAAAGTTCGAACCATTTTCGAAATACAGTATCAATAGAATTACTTTACATAAATGGAGCTATATGATTGTGGCGATTTAGATGGGTGGACGAGCGCACAGCCCACCTGGTGTTAAGTGGTTACTGGAGCCTATAGACATTTACAACGTAAATGCACCCACGTTGAGATATTAAGTTCTAAGGTCTCAGTATAGTTACAACGGCTGCCCCGCCTATCAAACCGAAACGCATTACTGCTTCACGGCAGAAATAGGCAGGGTGGTGGTACTTACCCGTGCGGACTCACAAGAGGTTCTCCCACCAAATTTCAACTTAATTTGTTTTAATTAGTTACCCAATAGTGCTAATGGTGCTAAATTGAGTACCCACATGAGTATTGCTTCAGACAGCTCGGATTGAAGTCGCAAGATTCTTCTCTCGGAAGTTTTTAGCCACGAAAATGACCGTCTGTAGATGTTGGTATAGACTAATGTTTGGTATTTGGTTATAGAATCTGGGTATAGAACTATTTTCGTACGGCAAGCATTTTCTTTGTTTTTTTAAAATTTATTTATTGAAATAGCAATTAAAAAAATAAATTTAAGAATAATTCATAAGATGAATGATAATAATATAATAAACTAGCGGCCCGCTCCGGCTCCGCTCGGTTCTTTAACAAAAATTTCAACGATATTTGACGTTGTTTTATTTTTTAAATAAAAGAACACTTATTGCGTCATAACTATAATAGTTAGTCATATGCTGTCGCGTAACTTTTTGTATATAAAAATGTGTTCTACTAAGTCGTAGTATATTATTTTATTCTATCATCAATAGTTTTGGCAGGGCACGCGATGTAAATAATTATTTAGGTATTTTTTTACATCTTGGGTTACATTATTGGAGTTTTACTAAGGATGCCTAATTTTTTTCAAAAAAGATTATAGCCTATGTCACTCGGAAATAGTGTAGCTTCCAAACAGTGAAAGAATTTTTCAAATCGGTTCAGTAGTTTGGGGGCCTATTCTATACAAACAAACTAACAAATCTTTCCCCTTTATAATATTAGATGAATACATTAGCTAATATTAATTTAGATTAACCACTTTTGAATGTACATACGTTTGCAAGTATCGTATATTTTTCGTTTTGCTGGCAGATAAAGATTTAGAATTCAGTGTATCAAGTAAAAACCACTTCTAATTCAATGGTTTCATGGTACACAATAAGACAAACGATATTCGTTAGTTTTGTTAGAATGTTTACAAAATAAAGTGCACAACCTGACTAACTGCTTAGTATTGCAAGGAACGAGTTAGTGAGCTGTTCAGAATCGATAGTTGGATATGAGTGATTTCTTGAAGATTATATTTGTGAGTAGATTGTTTGGCAATGTATTATAACGTAATATAAATATAAGTCATTAGAAGCACGAGGTCACAAATCATGGTTGCAACTTCTCCCATCGAAAATTCAAATTGCCTCAATATATATATTCAATAAACATCTCTTTCACCACTTATTAGAAGTTGAAACCCCAAGAAAAGAACTACACACTGATTAGTTTAATTGTGTCTATTAATACAACCATGTTGGACAAGGTATTAGCGTTGAAGCGAAAATAATATTTTGGTTAGTAAAGGTGCCTAGGGGCCGCTATGAACATAAAGTTTTTATTAATACGAGTAATCCAGGAATCTTTCGTTGCTTTATAAATTAAAACATTAAAATTATCCACTACTTTTAACAGATAGCAATCAGCTTTCAAGCAACATCATCCAGGAGACATGATTCGTCATCAGAGGAAAGCATCGAGAACCTTCTCTACTACAAGGACTGCCAACGTCCAAAAGAAGAAACGACGACAGCTTCCTTAGAGCCTTTAAGACTTAGAGTTGCCGAGGAAAGAGAAGAACCTCGCAGAGAGCCAGAGTGTCCTTTCCCGAGAATGTGCTGCTCGATGACATGCGGCAACGAGTGCAATCAGCCCTTTACAAACAGACCTATTGAACCGCAAAACACGTCACCAAATGTCAGGCAACCGAATAAACCAGTACAGCCCCAAATCAATCAGCTACGGAAAAAGAAAATAAAACCTATGGGAATGCTGCCGCCAATCGGCGGACGAAGGAGTTTTGGATTGACGAAAGAGAAAATCAAAGGCCTGATCTCGCACGATGACGACATAAGGAAGATATTGAGGGACCTAGTGAGGGTGACAATGCAGAAGGTGGAGGTGTTAGACATGATACATAATAATAAAAACGGTGTTCGTGCACGCAATAATGACGATGATGATAATTTTGAATACGATTATGCTTACAATAAATAATTGGTAATACCGAAATCTGGGTTCTTTATGTATATATTTTTATGAAGAGATGACAACAGCCTGTAATTTGTTATCTGTCACTAAAGTTCATTGACACGAGATCATGAACGCTACCAATATTCTTATTGTTACGACGAAGGAACTATAATACATAGTTTAATGTAAAGAAAATTAGAAGGATTCATTTATATTATGAATTCGTTAGCAAATTCAGTGTTTTGGTTTTTAAGCCATTTATTTTTAGTAGTTTTTTTTTCCGATAAAAATTCGGATTTATTCAAAGTCACAGGAAGATAATCCTTTGCATCCGGAAACTCAAGAGGAGTAATAATCATGTATTATACGGCGCGGCCGTTGGAATTGGCTTCTAAAAACAATGGAAATTACTAGAATCTACTACATCAACTGTATTTTAGGTACAACGTTTTTTGCGCTCGTGTTTTACGTTGCTTTTTTCTTTTATTTTGCATCTTTTATTCGCTGTTTGTAAGGAACATTTGGCTGAACCAAATGTTCGTAGTGTGTACTTGAACGGAATTTGTCGTCCGTGACCATTAAAACTGCAATGCATTCGAAATGTTGGAAGTTTTTTTGCTGATATGAGTGGACGGGTTTATGGCCCATCTGATTTTAAGTGGTTACTAACGCCTATAGACATGAAGAATTTAAATGCTGTCACCCTTAGACATGAGTTCCGAGTCACAGTTTTATAAACTGTGACTCGTGAACGTGTGAGTCACAGCTTTATAAACTGTGACTTGGTAACTCTTGGTGGCGGCGGATTTCTGCGTAGTGAAGAGAGCTTTGCCTCACTCGCCCCGCCGTCTCCTTCTGCGAGATGGTGCACTCGCAGAATTCGAGCATAGCCTTCCAGGACTCGTCGCCGCCAAGCATCGACGCCACGACGCCAGGCAGTGATAACTCAGGTTCTATCTTTGCGATCAGGACACGGCGCTGCACCTCCCAAGCGGGGCAGACAGCGAGCGTATGCTCCGCCGTGTCCAGGTCGTGTCCACAATGGTGGCACGTCGTTGTCGGCTCAGCTTCTATCTGGTGCAGGTACTTCCCTAAGCATTCGTGCCCAGTCAGCACCTGCACCAGATGGAAGGGGAGGCGTTCTCCGCCACGATTCACCCAGTCATCAAAGACCGGGTAAACCGCTTCGACGGTCCGTAGACCCCACGTGGGGTTGGCCAACCGCCTCGACCACGACTCGAGCATGGACCGCCGAGAATGGACCTTCCGCGCACGCAACTCACTATTGGGGAGATGCGCCACGCCCAGAGCGTGAAGCTCGCTGCGCCACCGTTAATCGGCAGCGAGCGACTCCGCCTCCAGCTCCCATGGCGGCGTCCCCGCCAACACACACTCTGCCTCGAAGGAGATGGTGCGATATCTGCGGATGACGAACTGAGCCATAGCGGCCCGGTTGCGCGGCTCAGCTGGACGTCGACAGGTGGCGCTCTCCGCGGCTCGTGAAACCACAGAGCCTCGGATTTACTGTGCGCCGACGACGAGGGCCACTTCCGCTGTGGCGAGACGGGCAGACTCTCTTTAATCATCCCCCCGGGCCACGACCAACGTATCCCCGGAATTAGACACTTTCACTGATAGGTAGCTGATGATATAAGGAGTAACTTAGGCTACTTTTTTAGACTAGCTTCGCCCCGCCGCACCACCCGCAGGTAACATCGCGGGACATCAGCTATCAATAATGTTTCCAAAGCGAAGCGAGGGCGGGTCGCTAGTATAAAATAAATAAAAACGAAGTAAGTTTTTGATTAAAAAAAAGCAGCAATGAAAATTAATTCTCTCTTTTAGTTTACCGATAATGTTTTTCGTTCATTTATTGTTCTTGCATTAAGAAATATTGTATTTTTAAACGAACGCTACTGAATTGTTTACTCAAGCATCCGGTTCAGCATTTGCATAGTGGAAGTGTTTTATGTTTACTGCATTTATTTCCTCAATTAGAAAATGTAGGACAGTGAAGGTTTGTCCTTTTTTTTTTTGAACTTATTCGTCGAACCTCTATGAAAGAACAAAATAACAGATATAGTTCGATCGAATTGCTAAACTGAAGTTAGAATTTTTTTTTATTGCTTATATGGGTAGACGAACTCACAGCCCACCTGGTGTTAAGTGGTTACTGGAGCCCATATACATCTACAACGTCAATGCGCCACTCACCTTGAGATATAAGTGCTATGGTCTCAGTATAGTTACAACGACTGCCCCACCCTTCAAGCCGAAACGCATGACTGCTTCACAGCAGAAATAGGCAGGGTGGTGGTACCTACCCGCGCTGACTCAGAAGAGGTCCTACCGTCAGTAAAAGTGGGCTCATTGTCTTGCTGCTACAGGCGAGCATAGGCTTCTCCTGAGTCGGATCAACGACCGATCTTTTGCTGCCTGCATCCAGCGAATTCCTAACAGGTCATCGATCTACTTTGTGGAAGGTTTTTCCACGCTACGTCTACGTAATGTGACTAAATATTACTGGCAACGTTTGTAATAATGCAACTTACAATTTGAATACAATTTTTCAGTTTGCCGGAATGCAACTACAAGTTTCCGACAGAAAAGTTTCCTAGTTCACTCGCTGAAGTTAAGTTAAAGTTAACGAGGTGTTTTACAAAACGTGTCGCCTTCGACACTACAAATATGTATATTATTATATGTATATTATTATTTCATTTTTTATATGCAGTGCATTGTGCATTCGGACAGTTTTCAAAAAGGAAGCCAAGTGAACCTGGTGATTCCAAAAACAATTCGAACTTTACAACAAACAACAACAAAACAACTTTAGTCAAAGTACGTTTATAAAAATGTCTTTACGAATTCGCATTGAAACCAATCACAGACAATTTAGAACCATATCAATATCTCAGTTTGAAAACGTGTTGTATCTGAAATTACGACAAAACATGTGGTATTTTTCCATTAATACCAAAGTGCAACAAGGAAATTAAAAAATTAGCCGAGGCTGGTTTTGTTATTGATTATTTTTTAGGAAAGAATTTAGGTATTTAGTTCTTTAATTGGTATTAAAAAAAACCTATAACAATGAAATCTTGAGCGTCTTAAAACAGATACTCTAATTTTCAGTCAATTACGTCGTCTTATGACTATTCATAGTTATGTACGTATGTAATATTTCAAAATTCGTAGATATTTTGGAGTCCGCGGGGTCTAAAGGATAAGATATCCAGGGTGCTTGTTTGGCGCATGGCGATTGTGTCGGTGTTAATAGCCAACAGGCATGCACCAATTTTTCTAATGAAATACGTACTTAGCACACGAATAACTTCCTATTCAAAGGCATAGATATAAAAACATAAAGTTATATGAAAACGTTGCCCTCACGGCGCCAGTTATGCAAATAATTTCAATTCTACCGATCGTTCTACCCAACAAAACATCAGGGGATAGGTGTATCTGTTTACCGCAATAGCGATATTGGAGATTAGAATAGTAAGCGGCTTAGAGGTCAGCAGGGGTAAGTATTGCGAATATAAATCGAACGAGGAATACAAATCTTCTTTAAATGTTTTTTTCTATGTGTTATTTACGTGATGAGCGAGAATGGACTTTGAAAAAATAATTGAATCTCTTTTTTGTAAATGTTTGACATGGGTCAATCACATCAATCGATCCATGGATGATCCAAGGTCTCTCTTACCACGATTATCAACTTCACAAGGTCACAATTGGACTTTACTAGGATTACTTTACTAGGATTTACACATCCATACTACCTGGAGCCACTGCGTTCATTCACAGTGCGTTTCCAGAGTTTTTTTTTGCCATGTACCGTCAGGCTTTGGTGAGCTCCCCTCCATGGTGTTTCCAGAGCGCTGTAACATGTCTTTCTTCAAACGAGGGTTGTGGAGAATACTTAACTGTAGGCCGCGGCTTGGCTATGCCCTTGGTATTGCTGAAGTCCATGGGCGACGGCAGCAACTCACCATCTGGTGGGCCGTACGCTCGTCTGCCTGTAGGGAAATACAAAAAAATCTACGTATAATTATGGTTTTTGCTACACGCCGAAATATAAAGAACACCTAAAATATGAACATCGTGGTAAAAACTCTTTAAATAATAAATAGTGTGCATAATTTAGATGACAGCGACATTTCATCAATATTGTTTAGTTACATAACTACACAAATAAGCTATTAGTTTCAGTACAAAAATAATAAAAAAAAACAGAATAATACACTATAGTTTATTATGGAACGAAAAATTCTAGATATGTATATGTATGCATAGGTACACATTTTTTGTTGATCACCGACAACTTTACGATCGCTATGCGCAAACGATGTTTAGTTTTTGAATTAATTTGTCACATATGAATGCAGTTTGTCAGAGGTTTTTCGGATTAAAATTTTCAACAGCTTTATCTTATAGCTCTAGCTTCAAACGCATTCAAGTTTGGAGGATTGGAATGAAACATTGAAAACATTAACATTGAAATGTAAAATGAAATGTGATGTCATGAGTCAATGACAATGAGTGTCCCTGCATCCTTCCAATATGATTGGGGTTATTGTGATATAATGGGATGATATATTTGGGTAGAATTTTCGAGCGATATTCAGTATCGGAATCATTTGATGACTAAAGCCAAGTTAAGTTGGCAGTTATGAAGTTGGGAGTCCTTAACGGAGCGAAGCGCCTAGACAAAGACTAATGCTTTACAAAGCATTGGTTAAGTGTCGCGTGGACTTCGGTTCGCTCATTGTTTTTTTATACCGTATAATAATATCTCTCATGACTTTGAGTAAATGTTTCGAATGATCCTATCATCTCGTCCAATCGCAATGTTACCACCGGAGTTGGGTTCATCCACACTAAATAGAACCACTGCGTTTATTCACAGTACATTTCCAGACATCTTTCGGCCACGTACCATATGATCCATCCATATCCATATGATCCATCCATATCCATATGATCCATCCACTTGAGCGCTGTGCATGTCCTTATACAAACGAGACTTGAGAAGAGTACTTAGCGATAAGCACCGGTCTTATTCCATGCATTGGTGATGTCCATGGGCGATGGTAAGTTAAGCAGTTCAACCTAATGACGAGTTAAATCTTTCATCGGACGCAAAAGTAGAAAACGTTTTTTAACGGGAAATCCCCGTGCAAACGCTCAGTATATTTTTGTTCAAAAATGAAATATTACCTCGGGTGTTACACGTGATTGTCGCAATTTATCAGCTACTCAAAGGCACTCTATTTTTAACGATACAACAGGCACATATGTTAAGAAAACATGTAGCGTAGTGTGTTCATTGTGCGATGGAAGCTTAATTTGTCACGTGACCGATTGAGTAGTGGAAAACGGTCTGCGATTGTGAGCAGATGTTGGGCAGATTTTTTCATATGGTGTATAGTGAGCTGAATAGTATTTTTTGGTATTTGTTTTTCTTTGCTCATCCTAGCGTGGACATCTGAGGATGTTCCTTCTAAGGACGAATATATTGAAGAGATCGAACGGTCTTCCAGCCTTTCCTTTTTGAGGTTTTTGAGATGCTATTGAATAAGGTACAGCTGTCCGCGATAAGGTACCAGTCTATATTCCTACTATTTGTTGCATAGATGGATGAACGAATTCAGGACCTACCTGGTTTTAAATGGTTATCGGGGCTCATAGGTATCAATACGTGGATGCTACCACTCACCTTGAAACAGAAGTTCCAAGTCTCAATTTTATATTACAACGACTAAACCCACCATTCAAAGCGGAACGTATGGATACTTCGCGGTAGAAATAGGCAGAGTGGTAGTACCTACCCGTTCAGGCTCACAAGACGCACTGACACCGGTGCGAATATAAACAAGGTGTCCTGAAAGCCATGAGAGGTAGATGGTAATTTGAGAAAACACCATCCCACAAATTCGAGACCCCATTATATTTTTGTTTAATTGCATTGTATGGATAGGCAAGCTAACAGTGTGCCCATCTGGCATTGAGTGGTAGTGAGTATCATATACACGACACTGGGAACACGGTGGGATATGACATTGACATTGTTGAACAACTCTTTTATGTTTTATACGCTTATTAAATGTACTTACTTGCATAATAATATACGCATGTCTGCGGAAATTGGATAGCGGTTTCTCAGGTAAGACACACAGCACTCGCCTTAATCAATTTCTTAGATGACTTTTGTTCACTTGATCTGATCACTTAATTGTCCGGAAGAGATCGATATTATGGATACCTATCGTATTTTGTGTTTATCTTTACTCTGTAAGAATTTGAGAACATATATGAAAATTTTCAATACTTCATCTCACATACGAATCAAAAGTGTGAACTTGCACTGAATACACAAGTCCGTTCCCAGTCCGTGGCAAAAATCGTGAGCCACGTTTGCTCAAGTCAGTGAAACTTGAATGAACTTAACTGACCGCGATGTGTGGATGTACTTGGTCGTCACTAAATGAAAAATAGAACGCACTCTTGTTTTCTATTACTCCTTTACCAAATATGAATAGTCATCGTGGCCTACAGGATAAGACGGTTGGTGTATTGGTATAGAGCGATACAACTGCGTCGGTGTTCGAATCCCGCAAGCAGGTATCAATTTTTCTAATGAAATAAATACTTAAGAAATGTTCTCGATTGACTTTCACGGTGAAGGAATAGCATCGTGTAATAAAAATCAAACCCGTAAAATTATAATTTGTAATGTAAAGCAGTAATGCGTTTCGATTTGAAGGGGGGGGGGGGCAGCCGTTGGAACTATACTGAGACTTTAGAACTGATATCTCAAGATCGTCGTAGATTTCTATGGGCTCCAGTACCCACTTAATACCAGGTGGGCTGTGAGCTCGTCCACCCATCTAAGCAATAAAAAAAAATTACGAAAACAAAACCCAGATAGATATTGGCGTAGTGACGCAATGACAGAAAGGAGAAAGAGGAGGAAGAATTAATAGTTTCCATCCTGTTTTCTATTTGTACCGCGTAGCAGTAATTTGCTCTGTTTTGGGGGAAAGGTCACTCGTTAAACTATACAATTGAGACTTGACCTCATGTATCGAGGTGGGTGGTGGTATCCGCGTTGTGAACTCAACCTTTCAGCATTCATATTGCGGTGACTATGGTCTCCAATTATCGCTCAATGTCAATGGTCCGTGAGCTCGTGTGTTTAGTCAGTTAATAAAAGTAACGATTCTAGAATGTTCATCGCACGTGTATCAGCATTTCGCGCGGAAGCTTTTCCATTTAGCGCTTCACCGAGAAAACTTTATCGGTTACAGAAGCAATCTATGTTTTTAATTTCGAATTGAAATTTAAAACGTTTTCGCCTCTCACCTGTTCCCTCCCAATTAGAAATAACGTTCGTATGAGAAAGCCGAGTGCAGAGTTTCATGGAGCTTGAGATAAATCTATCGTATCTTTTTTATTATCACACCATATTTTGTCGAAAGTGCCATCCCCATTGTGGGTTATGCATTTCAAGATATCAAATGCTGCATACCATTCCAAAAACATACATACTGTTACGCGGGTAAGAGTAACGCCATCTATCGTCGAAAAGAAGAAACGAATATAAAAATAACTAATAAAATCGAGAACGCTCGAGTAGAGCAACGCCATCTATTATCAAATAGCGAAACATATATCGAAGCGACTGGCCTTATTGAGAATGTTCTTCTAGGGATGTCGTATCGACTATAAAAAGGTTGGAGAGATGACACGAAGGCAGCTAGTAGCCGGATCTACTAGAAGCGAAACAGTGAACGAATCACCAGAAGTGAAGCGGAAGAATCCAATTACAAATTGTAGTGCTCTGTGAGTGTTTAATACATTTTGAATTTATACTTTGGTAGAAGTTTTATTTATCCCGAACCACAGCGCTTAGCAATACATATTATTATACAAAATACACACCCAGTATTTGAACAATTTTAGAAACTGAAATTGCTATTAACCACTAACTTATATAGTAAGCGGATAACATATATTTACTAAACTAATCATTGATAATTGCTATGTTAAGTTCATATTTCGTGGTCCTATATAATTCGATGACAGATGCGTCCTCTTCACACCCTCGAGAACTCAGGTTACGCCCGTCAATTGTTTTTAATTGTTACTTAATAGTAGGAAGCGGCTTGGCTCTGCCTCTGGCATTGCTGACGTCCATGACGGTAACCACTTACCATCAGGTGGGCCGTATGCTCATATGCATACAAAGGCAATAAAAAAATGTATAAAAAGGTTTTTAATACGCTTTTATTAGCTTCAGACGTATGTATGTTAGTATGTAACGGAATCTTTGAACATGATTTTGACCCCCTTCCAAACGTGGGATTAAATCGAAATTTTGTATACTTATTAAGGACCGACGACAATTCAATATAAAAGATAAATTGAAAAAATTGAATATCAACTAAAAAATGAAAATAGAAATAGTTGAAAAAAACTAACAAAATACGCTTTTATAGAAAATCCAACTAAAAAATTTGAATTTTTTTTAATAAATTTGAATTAAAAATGATATAAGAAAAAATGATTTTATTGTAAAAAAAGCGTGGGATGCATGGTATCAATAGTTATAAATATTTTATGAACAGCTATGAGTAGAAGGGTTATTTTGATAATATCCTGAAAAGCACTCCACGCTTTTTTACAATAAAATATTTTTTTCTTACACTATTTTTAATTCAACATTATTAAAATTTATTTTCTATTTTTTAGTTGCATTTTCTATAAAAGCGTATTTTGTTAGTTTTTTTAAACTATTACTTATTTTTTTCGGATATCATACTAGTACATCGCGTAAAAAAAAAGCGAAAAGCGATGAATGTCTCTTTATTTTATATGATCATCATCATGATATAAAACGGCATGATATAACTCGGCTTCTCTCATCCAGCTCCTGCCAGCCACCCTGCACAGATCACCACTCCACCGAGTCTGAAGGCGTCCTACACTGCGTTTTCCAACTCGCGATCTCCACTCAAGAACGCGTTTACCACAACGGTTATCGGTTGTCCGGCTAATATGGCCAGCCCATTGCCATTTCAAATTACTAATTCTACTACTATTTTATACTAGTGGATCCGGCGAGGTTTGTTCCGCCACACGGTTTGTTTCAACTTCTGGTCTGGTCTGGTCAACTTAAAAATTTTTTATTTTTTTTTATTTTATGACCTGGTGACAGAGACCTTTAGGTCACTTCAAAATTTTACTATAAATAACCATAGAATATATTACGTTTAGCTGTCAGTTGCGTTTTGTTATTACATATCAGTTGCGTTTTGTTATACCACGTTTTATGACACGTCCCAATGGGAACGTGATAAATAGTATCCTATGTCCTTCTCCTGGTTCTAAGCTACCTCCCCACCAATTTTCAGCCAAATCAGTTCAGCCGTTCTTGAGTTATAAATAGTGTAACTAACACGACTTTCTTTTATATATATATAGGATAACTTACCTATTCTATACCTATATTATCTAACTAGCCTAACTAAACAACCCAACTCAGTATTTACGAGTAAATGCTTAGTTAGGTTGTTTAGTTGTTTAGTAGACAGGCCGTATTCCAGTTCGTCTATTTATATAGGAATTTAAAAAAAAACCTTTATGATCGCTTCAAAATTAGAAACTAAAACTGCCTATACTAATAATGAAGAAGGAAATACCGAGCTTTTTATTGCTCAAATGGGTGGACCACTTCACGGCCCACCTGGTGTTATGTGGTCAACGGATCGCATTGACATCAACCCTTCTAAGTTTTATGTTTCAGAAAAGTGCTTTTCGTAATGATATTACATTCGACCCGTGGGTTTCAGACAATTACGGGAACTGTAATTTATGTTTTAATCAAATAAAAATAAAAGATTTATTGGTGGTAGGATATGTTGTGAGTCCGCACGGGTAGGTACCATCACCCTGCCTATTTCTACCGTGAAGCAGTAATGCGTTTTGGTTTGAAGGGTGGGGCAGCCGTTGTAAAAAGTCAGACTTTAGAACTCATATCTCAAGGTAGGTGGTGGCATTTACGTTGTAGACGTCTATGGGCTCCGGTAGCTACTTAACACTAGGTGGGCCGTGAGCATCCATGTAAGCATCGAAAAAAAGAGATTAAGAAAAATTCACCAGATTGTTATCCTATAAATGTTGAAGGTGTGAAAATGCTTTCTCCTCCTTGCCTTGATAATCCTTAATGCTAAGGGTCGTGGCCTCCCTGAATAACTGTCTCTTGGACTATCTTGCGCTAGCTCAGTTTATCTTCGGCTGCGTGAGTGATATCGTAGATTGAGTAGTGCAGGGTATAGCATATCTGTTCCGACCGGCACATTAGACTCCCGCCTCTGTTTACAAAGTATTATAATCGTCGTAATGAACAGTAACTTTGCAATTACATTACGATCATTTTACAGATTTTTTTTGTAACTGCTACCGTAGTGTTTATTTAATAAAAAATAAAGTAAATGAAATTGGTTATTTAGTATTCAACCGTCACCCCGTTCAACACAAGAAGACTGATCAATTCAATATGAAAGTTTTCCTCCGATTCGCTTATTTTTTTGAGCGTGCGTGGAAAATGTACTATGAAATTTGTTTAATACTTTCAATATTATGATAATTCAACATTCTAAACCTACTATTATTGTTGAGAGTTTTTTTTGTAATCTATGTCGGATAGCTCTTTTACAATATAATTTAGTTTTTCATCTCTTTTCCCAACGTTTTACTAGATTAGCAAGCTCATGGCTTATCTTATATTAGGCTAAAAGTACTTTGACGTTTCAATGTTGCGTTTTTTTAAATTGCCATTATAATAGTCACGGACGACTAATCTATATATTAATATGTGAAGCAAAAATTTTGTATCCCTTTTTACGGAAATTACGCGGACGGAGGAATATGAAATTTTCATGACATATTTTTGCTATTAATGGGTTATACCTGGTATCGTAAAATACCTAGCTAGTATTTTTATTTGAATGAGCACACCGCTAACGAAGTCGTGAGCTAAATTAATAAATCGCTTACTTGCTCTGCGAAAATCTATTCTGCGTGGTTATACTATAATATATAGAATGTAGTATTTCATCATAATAAATAATAGTTTAAAAAAATTAAAAAAACACGCTTTATTTAAAATTCAACTAAAAAATTGAAAAAAAAATTAATAAATTTAAATTGAAAATAGTGTAAAAAAAAATTTTTTTATTGTAAAAAAGCGTGGAGTGCTTTTTAAGATATTTTTGAAATAATAATTCTTCTACTGATATCTGTCAGAAAAATATTTATAACTTATAACACCATGCACCCCAGGCTTTTTTTTGCAATAAAATATATATTTTTTACACAATATTGAATTTAAATTTATTAAAGTTTATTTTCTACTTTTTCTTTGTATTTTATATAAAGCGTGTTTTTTTTTTTGAACTATTATATATTTTTCATTTTTTTATTTAAATTCTTTTTGCAGATTGAATAATGGAATAATCTTATGAAATTAGTGTATTGTCATCGGTCCTCGATAAACCTACAAAGTTTGAATGAAATCTGGCCGTTTAAAGTGGGTCAAAATCGCGTCTAAAGGAGTCAGTTACAAACATACATACAAGTGAAGCTAATATAAAGCGTGTAAAATCAGTATTTACTAATTGAATTGCAATGGTTTTATGATATGAGTCCAGAACAGAACAAAAAATGTAGATCAAAGAAATCACTAGACAAATCAGCGTAATCAATGACTACCCCGCAATTATTTCACTATGCAAATCAAAAGCCGAATTACAGACCGACTCTAAGCCATAGTCTTCTAATTGAAAAGATATGGCCAAAAATATTTGAGTCCATAGTCGACTACGACATGTCTATTGATGTCGCTGTCGACGAAGACGTGTCCATAGTTGACTAAGACATTTGTATTGAGGCCGTTGTCGACTAAGACATATCTATTGAGCTCATAACCCACTAAGACATGTCTATTGAGCTTATAGTCGACTAAGACATGTCTATTGAGCTCATAGTCGACTAAGACATGTCTATTGAGCTCATAGTCGACTATGACGTATCTATTGAGTTTTCTTCTAGATAAACATCAGGTGGGTAAGAATCGTCTAAGGCTAGAAATTAAAACGCGGTGTACTTACTGATTGAAAAAATATATTTTTCTGTACATATAATATTATTTGTGTTATATTATGTATAGTCATTAGAAGTATAAACAAATGCCAAGTTTCATAATTATTAGATTGATTCGGTGGTGTTTTAGCCCTTCTAACTCGTCGGTCGAGGGAGCCTTGCTCTGTGTCGAGTTTTTTAGTAAATCTGTATTATTATATGTACATACTAACAGACACACGTCTTAAATCCGTTTATTCTGAACTTTTTTGAAAAAGTCGTAATAATCTGGACTATTTTGTTACTATTTTTGGACAAATGTGAATCTAAGCCATTCTCGAACCGACTGGAACACACATAAAAAAATTCAACAAAATAGGTCCGGCCATTTAGGAAGAATTCACTAACATACACACGGAGAGAAGAACTTTATATATTATTATTAAGATACAGGATTATAAATAAGTATATCAGTCTCTTGCTTCCATAGTACAGGGACTCCTAACTCGGAACCAGATGACCATATGAGTCTAATCATCGATTATATTTTTACTGTGTGATTACATTCATAAATAGTCACATTTACATATAGAAAATAAATCAAGAAAATATTTGTATACATACATATGTAGTCGTTAGTTACAATTTTTTTTACACTAGCGTAATTAAGGCATCGCTTCGCATCGCTATAAAAAAATAAAACAACAAAATGAAGTGATTGGAGCTTTAATAACTTGATGCGATAAGTTTGAGTGCGAGCACGACGAGTGTGACGGCGAATGTTTGCGTCTCTGTCTAAC